>NW_026000174.1:28177326-28279633 GCF_001458135.2 Marmota marmota marmota | reverse complement strand
TTTTTTTTTTTTTTTTTTTTTTTTTTTTAGTTGCAAGTGGAAGAAGCTGGGGCTTGAGCAGAAAGAGAATTTAAATGGGATTAGACACAGAGACTCCGAGGGCTCCCACCACACCATCAGCATTTTTCTTATCACTTCATGCCATGTCCTCCCTCCCCTTTGACTTGGATCAACTTCTTAGCAAGTTGGTCCTGTTCTTTCTACCTACAGCTTGGTTTCCTCCTTGCAGCCAGGAATGGTGGCAATTGGCATGGCTGCAGATACCTCTAGGTTTGGAGTATGCTTACTAGACACCAGAAGGAAAAGTCAGCTTTCTCTAGTGATTGAATACAAAAATTCAGGGCAAGTTTCTAAACTGCCCTGCTTGAGATGGTCTGCATTTTTCAAATAGATAATTCATAGTGTTAGATGCGCATTTAATTGCTTTGAGAAGTGTCCATACCTGAGCCATATGCCCAGAGATTCAACTGGTCTGGATAGGGCCTGGATTCCTGAAAGTAACTCCAATGGAGATCTAAGATCAAGAACTACTGCATTAGAACCATTTGTTCATTTATTCCTTGAACGTATCCTCTATGTGCCAGGCCATAAAAGAGACACAGATAGAACTGTGAACAAGAGAGCTAACGGCAATATGAGGAAGCTTGTACACTATAGGGGAACACAGGCAGCACACCCACGAATAAACACAGACATAGTGCCCTCCAGATAATAAAAACAGGCCTGATGTATGGGCAATGGGAAGGAGCCAGCCCTGACCATCTCAGAGGGAAGAACATTCTGGGCAGAGGGGACAGCTACTGCAAAGGTTGAAAGGCAGGGACAGAATTGATCTATTTCTGGAATGGAAAGAAGGCCAAAGTGGTTAAAATATGGTGAATGAAGAAAGAATGACATGGGATGAGGTCAGAGAGACAGGTGGCAGCCAGCTGCCATGGGGCTTTGCAAACTAGGCTAAGGGGTGCGGATTTTATTCTATAGGCAACAGAATGTCAACAGATGTGAAGGATTAATGGGATCTGATTTATAATTTTCTGTGTTTATTCTGACTGCTGCATGAAGAAAGGACTAGTTGGGAATAGAGTGGAAGAAACTGGACCAAATAGGAGACAAATGCAATTGTCCAGATAAAAAATGTCATTTGCTTTGACGAGGTTAGTTTTGGAAAGAAATGAATGAATTCAGGCTTAACTCTTGCAATTGAGTTGACAGGATCCCAGAATGGAGTTTCCTTGATTGTTCCTTTTATATCCCCAATGTCTGGGGTTGAGAGAAGAGGGTAATGTAACTGAGCCAGTGGTTACTCAAGAAATATTTGTTGAATTAATGAATCCAGAGTCCAAGGACCTGAGGATAGGGGAAAGAGAAAGAAATACAATTCTGGGCTTGTCTAATGAAAGTATAGACTTCTGATGGAGTCCAATGCCCAGAACAGTTCTAGCACATAGTAAAGATGAGTGGTTGAGGATTCAAAAGTAGGTTGGAGGAACATTTATTTAGTGGCCATGAAACCTGTGCAGGAAACAGAGAACAGGGGGGAGATGCAGAAGAGGGCTTTGGGCTCTGCATCTGAGCAAAAGGTTTGACATAAGAAGGCACTATGGCACCATGATGGTAAAGAGAGATTTAGCAACTATACTAGTACAGGACAACTAGCACAGCTGTTCAAGAAAGCAACAGATAACTGGTTGGTGAAATTAAATAAATAGACCCTGTGACCCGGAAATCCTTGCCTTAATATATTTTCAGAGATATTCTTGAATGGGCTCATAGGAACCTGAACAAGGACATCTATCATGACTTATTTAGAGTGGAGTAAAGGTGATCTAAGATCCCATCAGTTGAGGCAGTGGATAAGTTTGATGCAAACCATGAAACAGTGTGCAGTTGTTAGAGGCATCAAACATTGTATACAGACAACATGGAAGAGCTTAAAAACAGTATCCTAGGAAAAATGTGAGAACAGTGCCACAGATGGAACCCAGAACAGCAGCACACATGTCAACTGAAAACAAAGACACCACCAAAGGAAACACGCATATTTCAGGGCATGTGCAAAATACTTTAGATATCAACAAGGACCAGGAGTAGATGTAGCATTGGAGATTGTAGTAGGTAGAGTAATCCTCTCCTCAAGATGTTCCCATCCTAGTCCCAGAAACTGTGGGACTGTTTTGTTTCATGACAAGGGGGGATTCATGTTGCGGACGGAGTTAAGGTTGCTAATCAGCAGAGTGGGAGGCTATCCTGGATTGTGCACCTGGGCCAAAGTAACCACAAAGGTCCTTAAAAGGAAAGGAGGGAAACAGTCAAAGGAAGATGTGACTATTTTAAGAGAGAAGGCAGCATACAGGGACTAGGTCTGAAGTCACTGACTTTGAATATCGAAAGAGGGGCCATGTGTTAAGGAAAGTAGGGGCCTCTAGAAGAGGGAAAGGCAGACACATTCTCTTCTAGAGCCTCCTGCAAAAAGAATGCCTCCATCCATTTATTTCATTTGAAGGAGGAGTGGGAGGAAGGGCGAGCCCTGCAGAGGACCCACATTGTTCTGTTTGCAGTGATCTTGATGCTTCTAATGACTGCATGTTGTTCCGTGGATTCCAACACATCCATCTTCTCCCAGTGAGAACTGAGTTGGACTTTGAGCCTACAAAACTATCAAATAACACATCTGTGTTGCTTAAAGCCATGCACTTTGTGGTAGTGAACAACAGTAATAGGAAATGATTCCTGGGGTAAAGGTACTCATGGGTACTGATGGTGACCACCAAAAAACATACCTCGAGCACGCTGAGGAGCTCCCAAGTAACAGCAGCAGAGCAGCAGCAGCAGTAGCAATGACAGCAATGTTAAAATTAAAGGGAGAGAGAAAGAAAAGACACCTTCTCAAAATCTAAAACTAGATTCTACAAAACAACAGCAGATCTGAGAGTGAGCACACATTGAGTCTCAAAGAGGAAAGTGAGAATTTTATAGGCACAAGCACTTCACTGATCCCTGGAGACTGGGTTATTGTGACTGGGCAGTCAGGCTCACTGAAGGAGCGAGGTGACAATGACGATGATGAGGATGACTCTGTGAAGCCCCCTACCCTTGCTCCACACTTAACCTCACTGTCCACCTGTGTAATTCTGGCAGAAAGAGCCCCTCCCACTCTCTCCTCGACCATCTGCTCCTACCCCTAGCTTCTGCCCCCTGACCACACTCAAAGCACGGAGTCTGGTGCCTCAGGTGGAGCTGAATCCCTGCTGATGCTTCAGGAAGCTCCCGACTCTCATGTTGCCCACCACATCCCAGAGATTTTGCATTAGCAGGTCCATTCATAAAAGAGCCCTGGGACTTCCATGAGCTATTTATTCTAAACAACTTAGAGCAACCCTCGGGGGCCCCAGTGTGATGTTTGCGCGTCTAATTTCCGTGAGCTATTGATAAGAGCCCACTCCAGCCAGCTAGTTGTCAGCCTTGACTCCAAGGGCCTGGAAAATGTACTATTTGCAATTACTTGAAAAGAAACTAATTAGCTTTAAGGAGGAAACCATAGGTAGAAATGACTGAAATCAGCTGTTCAACTGTGCTTGGCAAAAAATTAAAAAGGAGTAGGCAATCACACCTCCCGTTTGTTTGCTGGGAAGGAAGAGTAGGAAGAGGGAGAGCCACCCCACGCAAAGGGGTTTTCCACAGCCTCTGGGCAAAGGCAGTGTCAGCAGATCTGTTGGGAACTGGGAGGTTGTGAAGGGCCCTGGAAGCCTCATTTAGACTTTGTTCAGAGGCAGCAGTGAAAGGTATTTGAAAGAGGTGATGATCAACACCAGCCTTAACAAGTGTGTGTTGATTTTCAATACAAGTGTTAGGCTTTTGTAGTGGGTAAATAAATTGTATGTTCCTCTTTCCAAGTGGCCATTGGGAATCATTTCTCAAAGCAAACTTAGAAACAATATATGCTCAGAGTCTAGCATGTGCCTGATACATAGGAGGCCCATGGTAGCAGTGAAATAAGTTCAGTACCCTGGCTGTCACAGAGGGGCCACCTTGGGTACAAGAGAGGCTGGGGGCAGGGAGCGCTGTGGGGGAGTGTTTGGCAATGTACAGGAGGGGCGAAGAGAAAAGAAGCCACAGCAGCAAGACAGGAGAGAAAAGGGGCTTCCAGATGTGAGGCAGAGCAATAACCAATGGTATCACTGTTTCTGATAGGAATATTATTACTAATAGAATCACATTTATTGAGTGCTTGCTATATCCTGTGCTTGATATGAATTCTCTACAGTTCTTTCCATTTTACTCTTAAGAAAAGTGAAATTGAAGGTCACACAGCTCATAAGTGATAAAGTGACTGTTCTGAGCTCAGAATAAGATTCTGAGGAAAAGATTTTGAGAGGTTATTCCTGGAAATTACCAGTGAAAAGACAAAACATAACATAGGGAAGGAAAAGAAGGAAATGGAAATTGAGTCATCGAGTTATTTACCATGATGGGTAAGTGGAGCTCAATCTTGCTGGGGAACTCTGGGAGAAACAGCAGAACAGTTCTCAGGATTATTACTCTGACCTAGAGGCAAGGACACTCGGGTGTTTACCTACAGGTTCCCTATCTGTCATTGGTTGATGCACTTGGGGACATTAACCCTCCACCCATCCTACTTGCCCTATGCTCAGGCTGATCATGCACTGAAGATGCTTGCTGTAAGCAGACCCCAGCATTAAAGGTGACAAGCAAAAGATGGGACGGACAGGGGACCAGCAGTATCTGCTACAACGACCTGTGTCCAACCTGCCCAGATAGTCCTAGGAATAATAATGAGTTCGCCCACTTTCAAAAGTGCCCTGTGTTGGATACTGGTATATATGACAACTCCTATAAGGGAAGGGACAATTTCAAATCCTGATACACGTGGTTCCGGAAACTGCCTTTTTGCCTTCTTCCGGTCTTCTGTAAAAAAGGACTTTCCTCATCAGCAACCGGGCATACCTCTAAGTGAAGCAGCAAAGTAAAGGGGGTACAGGACTTGGACAGATACACCTGTGCTCCCTTAAACCTAGAGCATTTCCCCAGGAAGGTCCTGGGCCACAGCCTCAGCATTGTAACATCAGCTTATTAACTTGCTGATTTGTGGGTCCTGTCCCTAGCTGAGTCACAGTCTCCGTAACTTGGTTCTGATGATCTTCATGCTGAACTCTCTCTCTGGCTATTTCTTCTACACAGTCAAGTTTGAAATCCACAGGCCCAGTGAAGGCAGTCAATGAGTGCTAAAATTTTTTTGAGAAGCAGCAAAGGGGGTCGGTTAATGGGAGGGCCTCTGAGTTGGTTCAAATCCTAGCCCTGTCACTCACAGCTAAATGATCTCCAGCAAGTTACTGAACTTCTGTGTTCCTCATTGGAAAAACGAGGATGGTAAAAGCATTTACTTTATCAGGGCTGTTATGAGGATTAAACAAGTTAATCCCTATAAAGCCCTTAGAACGGTGCTGGGCACGTAGCAAACACTTGAAAATGTTAGTTGGTGTTATTACTGACTTCCAGCATTATGCCGGGGCTCTTACCTGGGCTGTGATATTAATCCTCAGAACAACCATGTGAGGAAGGTATTATTAAGGATTTGGGGCAAATCATTTATCCCAGGCTCAGAGGTTAAACCACACCTGGGTTGGGGAGGGATTTGGTCCCAGTTCTGGTACATCTGCCTCCAAAGTCTTAGCTCTCTCTCTCTCCGTGACATCAAGCTGCCCTTGGCAGGCTCATTCCCTGTATCCATTGTGGCATCCTGTTTTTTCGCCCCAGCCCTGGGGTCCACTGGGGACTTCTGGGCACAGAGAGGAGGGAGGCGGTGTATTGGTAGCATTGACCTGCTGCATCCTGCCCGCCTTGGCCGAGTTGGAGCGGCTCTCTGGGATCTGGTTAGCAGCTAATGATCAGTGGGCTCTGGCTATAATGATCGGATTAGCTGCGCTTTAATCACTGTCTATTGTTTCAGCAGGGAGAGAATTTCACAGCTCATTGACTGCTCTGACTCCTAATCTACATGGAGGAAACAATGTTGCAGCTCATCAAATGCAATCAGCTGCTAATTGAAAGGAAATGGAATTTTACAATTACAGGCCACCTTTCAGTGCTCAGGATTTCTAAGCACTTCTCCCCACCCTCATCTGCCAGCTCAGCACTGGCAGGAGCACTTGACAACCTGCTAGAGACTTCCCTGAGAGCTGCATTTAGGACCTGGCCCATTTCTCCCTAGTTCCAGAGCAGCAGCAAAGGGAAGCAGTGTCCTCGCCAATTCCTGGGCTGTCCTTCAAGGCTGAGTGCAAGGAAAAACCCTGGGGTTGGACATCAGGAGAAATGAGGGCTGGTCCTGCTTCACCTCCCCCACCCATGCCATGGGGTAGTGTGACCTTGGGCCTGTCCCTTTTCCTCTCTGTGCCTTTACTCTCCTCTCTAATATCAGGTGGTTAAATTTGATGAACTGCAAGGTTCTCATCAGTCCCGACGACTCTGTTTGCCCCGTTTTTTGCTGCTTTCCCCACACAGTGGAAGACATCCAAATGGACACCCTCTTCCTTGCCCAGATATCTGCTTTTCCAAATGCTTCCAGGGTGACTGTCCTGGGTCTCCCAAAGGATTTATCCTGATGAGATTTTAATGGGATAGAAAGCAAATTTGCAAGCTAACCTACTTAGCCTTCTGATCAGAAATCTCTTTCCCCGTCCTGGATCCATTCATTCTCTTGGATGAATATCAATCACGATTAATTCTCAGGACAGCTACATAGATTTTTCTGGATTCTGTCTTTTTCCCAGTGAGATTCTGTGGAGAAAAGGCTGGGATGAGGGCTGCCAGCCAGAAAGAGCATTGCTGCTTTGACCCTGTCTCAAAGCCCCATTTCTAGCTGGCTTTTCCTCTGAGAACAGGATGAACCAGCATCTGCTTTGAGCTCTGGTCTGTGTCATCCCACAATAACACTTGTTCTGTCCGGGAACACATCCGAGGCTCCTGTCACCCCTGCTGTACCATTCTCCCTGGGTTCCCATGGTCTGTGGGCTTGTCTGATGTGCTTATCAAGCAGACACTGGAATCTCACCACTTTTCCCCAGGCAGACGAGTTATGGAGTGTCTCAAAAAAACACACAATTAAAAATATTTTTTGTTTGGCAAAGTTTCAGTCTTAGATCCATTTCCCTCTCTATACCAGGAGAACACTACAGCATTTCAGCAGGGGCTTGGTCTGACTTGTGGCCTTCAGAAATGGGCTCAAATGAGCAACAGGAAGGCAGTTATGGCCTGGCTGGATCTCCCCTCTGACAACCTAAGCTGAACGGAGGCTGGTGCCAGGGACCTCTTGATGTCTTTCTGGAACACTCCTGGCTATAGGGAAGGTGAGCAGGGAGAGAACAAAGACCGTGGTCTGAGTTAGGACTAGAGGGGAAGGGTAGAGGAAGCTCTGGAGTGGGGTGGGCATGGTGAGGTAAGTGGAAAGGAAGCTGAAAGCGAGTCCAGGTGGGGGGCAGAAACAGGACCCCCGGGCAGATTCCATCTTAGTCTATTGACCCAAGGACCAGAGTTCAGAAAGCCAATGTGGAGGGGAGAGTGAATGTCAAGGGTAAGAGAAAAATGGCCCATAAGGGAGGTTAAGAGCATGAGTGATGTCAGAGGGCCATGAGAAGATGCTGCTTGTGCTCAAAGGGCTGAACCATGGTGTCTAGTACCACTCAGATGCCACCACCCTGGTACAAAAGTGTTGGCTCTCAAGAGACCTGGCATGGGTCTGCCCACAGGAGGAGAAATTCCATTTGGGGTGTGACACCCTGAGAGTATGAAAGTACATACCCTGTGATATTTCTGAGATGAAGTTGGCATGTGGGGTCCTAATCCAGACCGCAGATGTTCTGATATGTAGATGGGACAGGATGATGAAGATCCAAAAGCAAACCTTAATCAGAGACGTAGCCCTGGGATGTCTACATAAAAGCTTTTTTTAAAAAAATTAACCAGGATACTTTATCTTTTAAAGGACTTGTTTTTTTTTTCCCTGCCTTGATAATAACATTATGTTTTACACCACTAAAAACTATGGTGCATTTTGACCAAGATTGAGATGCACTGAATTTAGAATAACCTGGGCAGTATAGGTCAAGATGCTCTTTTTAAAAAAATCATTTTTGAAATATAAATGAAAAATTTTGTGGGGAAAAATACCAATTTTTTTTTTGAGATGCAATAGATAAATGTCATGGATAAAATGTTTGCATGTCTGCGCTCAGATTTGGTGCGCCTTCATTCATTCAAACATTGATTAAGCATCTATAGCACCTACAATGTTAGATACACATCAGAGAACAAGACAGGGAAAAAAACAATCTCCTACCCTTTGGAGCTAGACCTAATAAAGTATTTACTTAAATTAGCTAATCTTCATTTTGTTTTATGCAATTAACTATTTAATATTTTCCATCTTAGTAGAAATAAATTATTTGAACATGTGAATTATATGAACTTTAGATGTCAATGTAGAGATGGTCAAATAGGTACACAAGTTGTCAAAATATTTTAGGGAGTACATGAGCGAAAAAGTTTGAAATGGAATGTGATAGTCTGCCTTCCTGCAGAACAGAAATTCTCTCTACAATGTGCACGTGTTAAATTGTTGCCTAGCTTCCACCTGGCCTCTCAGGATACTGAAGCATGGCATTCCTTTCCATATGCTCTGAACAGGTGGAAAGTTCTTTAACTAGAACTCAGTCCTTTAACTTTCTTCCATGAGCTCTTGTTCCTCCCTCTGGGATTACATAGTTTCATGCCACTCAAGGTGTGGTTCTCAGACAGCAGCTTCAGCATCACCTGTACACTTGTGAGAAATGAGGAATCATAGGTAATTTGTGTGCCATTAAAGTATGAGAAGTACTCATATAGTGTATGTATGCTCTTTATCTCTTAAAGAGCAGCTTTTCAGCTCTTCAAATAGCTTTTCCAGGGGGTGAAATTGAAAGGGCTCTGGCCTGTTGAATCCTACCTGCACTATTTATTAAGCAATATGCTTTACATTCTAAAATAGACCGTCCCAAATAGACCCTCTAAATTTAGCATCACATTAAATTGTTTAGGCATAATGAACATGCAATTGGAATGTAATGGGGAAGCTAGTAATTTGTTCAGGATCCAAGATAGTTCTAGAGCCCATCCCTTAGAGATCAGAGTTGACTGTTTCACTCTCTTGCTACCAAGAGATCTCCTTAGTTTCCACTCTGTGTAAATGTTTACTCATAGCTTCTGACATTTCATGGGGTTAAAGCTGGCCATCTCTTTGTCTTACTTTTTGCTTCTACTATTAACTGAATTCCTATATCTCAAGTTCAGATAGTAAACAGAGAACTGATTCATCCTTTCATGACTAGCATGTAGATTGATACCATTTATCAGAATATTCCTCACGAGGTACTATCCAATGTACAGAATGGCTATTTTAGATCTGTATCCTCCCTAGATTTGATCAGATCCAAGGATAGTCATGAAGAAGGCTTATAGGAAGGTCTCTATGTGTGGCAGCCCAATTCAATACATTCTGTAACTTATTTATTTATTCTTCAAATATTTATTGAACATATACTCATGCAAGCCACAGTACCAAGGATGAATACAAAGACACATAAATAAAACATTGACTGCTGTATTACATAGTTTACATTCTAGTGCGAGAGGTAAATAAGTACGTTTTATGCAGGATAAATGTTATAATCGATAGCTGTATGGTGTGCTATTAGGGATGACGAAAAATAGATCCATTTATCTTTGAAGGGGATGAAGGAAGAAGTGAAAATAAATGCATGAGGAACTAAGGACAAGCAGAAGGCTTTAGGCTAGTGAGTTGCTCAAGGTGTGTTCAGGGAGGAAGTTGGCATGGCTAGAGTGGGAGGTTGGAGCTTCTGGGCCAGCAATGATTTAGCATTGTGGGCTTTGTAGGCTTTGCTGAGAAGCTTGGCTACATTTCATGAAAGAAAGAGAAAAATCACTATTAACTTTAGTAGGGGAATGCCATGGTCAGATTTACATTTTGGAAAGAGACCCATTTAGTGGCAGAAGCAAGAATGAATTGGGGTTGGATGATAATGGTTATTGGAGACCAAGTAGAAAGTTCTTCCACTTGAGTGAGAAAACGAAGGTCCAGACAAAGAATTGGGAAAATAAATGTGCACATGCTACTATTTCTTACTTCAAGTGCACAGAAGACAATAAGTGAGTCTAGATAACATTTTGTAATTTAACCCAACTTGGTATACAAGGGAGACATGACCAAAAGACCAATAGGTGAAACCTCTTTGCAGCCCAAGTCTAGTCCAACTTACTAGTTGTAGAGACCAGGAACAGGGGAAAGAGCCCAGCAGCACTTCCAAAGAGCCCAGACCATCAAGAGAGTCCTCTAAGAGTTGTCATGATGCTGCTAGCCCCATCATGTCCTCCATTGTCAATCACTAACCACTGGAGAGTGCTTGAGGCTTTCAATGAAATGTTCCTATTTTAATTCTCACTCTAATCCTGCAAGAAAGGCAGGACAAGTATGCCACTCTCCTTTCTTTACAGTCTAAAAAAAAGAAAAAATATGGAGGCTGAAAGCACCTGGGCTTCTTTAGCACTTTGGGCTCTTAAGGCCTTTCATCCCTTCAACAAGCACTGGCTGAGAAACTATCATCCTTAAGTGACATGTACTAAGAATGTGGCTAAATGTGACTTGGTCTTAGTTTTTTCTTTTCATTGCCTCATATTGGTTTTATCTCAGTATATTTGTTTTATACCTTCTTCCAGATTATCAGTTCCCTGAGGGCAGTATGTATGCCCTGGAAAATATTACTGTTCCTAATCACAGCCTGCTTGCCGCACACGAGAACACCCCACGGAGACCAGGCGTGCGGCCTGGATTTGCCAAACCTTGGCTGAAACATCAGAGCTCCGGGATCTAGTTGCAGATCAGTCTAGAGGTCTGTTTCTGATCATCCTGGCAGGCATCTTGAAGGTCTGCTAGTCATTTAACCTGGCAGAGAGAAAAGGCCTATCCCCCAAATAGAGTGTAAAACCACAACCACAGCCCACAAGACCTTGAGACGTGCAAATCCAGCCATTACCCAGTGGCAAGTATGGGTTTGCTGGGAGGCCCTTTCTTACAGCATCTCCAAGTCCAGGTTCACTTAGGTCACACCACACTGGCTCAGGATGGACGCCACAAGATGCTTGACCTTCCAACTTCACAAACCCTGACAATTTCAGAGCCCTGAGGGGTGACGTTGAATCTAAATGCTTCTTAGGTCTCAAATGATTTGGTAAGGAGGAGGAGCCATGGGGTTGGCTGGTGGTAATGTCACAGCCGTGCCAGACCTGCTTTCTAAGTGGCCATCGGCCTCTTTGACTAGCTCCCATCCCCTTTGATTTATACACAATATTTTATAATAGATAAAGTGGTGCTCAAAGAAATTTCCTCAGCCTCAGCATCCCACCACCACTCCAGGAATAAAGTAATGTCCCAGAAACACATAGCTTGTGGTGTATCATTACTTAAATATAGGCCTGAGACGTCTCTCTACATGGTTGCATGCTGTGAGTGCTACCCAGGCCTGGCCCTGCGGAAGTGGGACAGACCACTATCATCTCAGGTTTCTTTAGCAGAGTCATTATCTCCATACATTATTCCAATTGAAGCCGGAAAACATGGAGCCCTTGGTACCCAACTCCCCTTTCTGGCATGTTGGGGTAGGAACACAGGAAAGGATATGGAGCCAGAAGTCCTATTTTGTGCCTCAGGTCCCCTGCTCACTACCAGAGACTCACACTTACTGAGTTTGTTTTCACCTCTGTGGAATGAAGAGTCAGGATGTAACCTGCCAGGCAGGTTTTTGATAAGATCAAGTGAAAATGCTTTGTCAACTAGAACTAGACCAATATTATTTAATAACAAATCATAATACACATTATAATAAAAAATTACATTTCTGCTAGCCTCTATAAAATATCTGTTTTATATGGAATGGTATTGTCACCATCAAGTATAGAATATTGTACAGGTTTGCAGAGCTTATCAATATCTACTCCTACATGTTTTATTATTTTCTAGTAATAAAGGAAGAAAGTGTTTCTCAGATGGTTCAAGAGAAATTGATCAAGTCAGGGGCAGAGCTCTTCTGAGCCCAAACCGTATGCTCTTCATCATGTGCTTTCCACAAACATAAGTGAAAGCAACGGCTGAACAGCAAGGACGTGGCTGCTAGTCCCCAATCCAGACACCTGGGCCTCTACTCCTGCATACCGAGCAAATTCTGGGCCTTGGCCTATTTACATGGAGGCAACTGCTTCTGTACCTGAAGTTTTTAATCTGACAAGATGGGGTTTATTATTCTTATTGTGCTCAGATGCGGTGCTCTATGCTGTGGTTCCTGTGTCATCAGCATTAATTTCATTGAAGTTATTCTGTCCAGTGGTTCTGTAGCTCTGAAAACAAATATATCGAGCAGACCCTTTGTGCAGAGGTAGTTTGGTTGTTCTGTGCTTAGGCAACTAGGTCACCTTGTCCTTCTATGTGAAGGTGTTCCTGGCTTTGTTCCTTTTGTTCTTTGGAATTCATGTGTTCTGGTTCTTCCAAGTCAATTTGTGGGGACCTGCTATTTTTTTCTAAGCTTAACTCTCCTGCTTAATTCCTGAGTTCCCCTGGAAACAGTCTGAAGCAAAGGCAGTTGTGTGTAGGTAGTTTTCTTTAGGTAGGGAGGGCACTTTGATGAGGGTTTGAGAGAGTGAAATAGCAGAGTGAAATAGCATGAGAATGTGCTAAGGAACCTTTGCAACCGACTCATGCTCATCTTCCCAGGGTAAGCCTTGTGAAACGAGGATTGAGAAATGTTTTAGAGTTGCCAGTTTGCAGTAGGAAGTGGGGGCATACTTATCCATCATCTTTCTCTTCCATTGGTCCTCTGGTCATTTTCTGGGCTGCATTTCTGGTTTCACGTGCATATGCCTGTCTGTCATCTTGAAGTAGGAAAAGGCTCAGGTCAGAAAGAGGGAGGTAGGTGATGTACACCTAGGCAAAGATAGCAATGTCAGTAACCCCAGTGAGAATCTGGTCAAGATCCAAGTAGAACGTGCTCGGGCAGGAGTGGCTGGAGCTGAGGCTGAGAAGTGGTCCAGGAAGAGGTGTCTTAGAAAATGAGTGGATCACGTGGGCCTCCTGGAGACGATCATTTCAAGGCAGATGTTCAGCCAGAGTCTCCTCAGGGGCATCTAAATGGACTGATGTGAGAGCATTCAGGGCACTGTCCCCTGGGCTGCTCACTCTCAGCACTCCCGCTCAGGAGGAGTCCACCTCCATCGATGCAGACATAGAATGAGCTTTTGATTCCAGGTGTCCAGTTCTCTCTCTGACTCAAGTCTGACACCAGGAGCAGCGTGAGCCATTAAGGATTTAATAACGTAATTATAACACGGCGACACAGTGTGGGGAACAGAGAGGCACTCGGCTGCCTCAACAGCGTGCTCCAGGCCTCACCGAGGGCCACTCTTTCAAATGAAGGGGGGTGTTGAAAATGCAGAGCAGAAAGATTGATAATTATTTGAAACAAGCTTAAACATTTGGATTGCTCCAACCGCCTTAAATCACTCTGCCATATTTATACTTGACTAGTGTTCTACATAACAACTTCCAAATCAAAGACTTTTGAAAAATTTCAATCACTGTGTTTTGAAGTGATTGAGAGCTCAGGGCGTGAGCAGTGTAGAAATAAGGCATATTAACATTATTAGCGCGACAAATTTCCTGAAGTAGTTACATTAAGAAATGATCAAGGCCTCAGCCTCTATAAAGGAGAGGGAGCGGTATGTGGCTCAGGCGTGTGGTTTTGAAAGGATCTTAACTCTTTTGATGCTGAGAGGCGATCAGTTATCTGAAAATGGACAATTTCAAATGGATTGTGTTGTTGGGAAGAGATCTTCTGTCAAGACAGTGGACAGTAGCAGCCAGAGGGAGGCGGGAAGACTAAAGAAGGGAAACATAAATATGCCTCATGCTCACATAGAACCTCCTTTATGCAATTCTAAGTGCTTTACATATATGAATTATATGTGCTTCTCACCCCAGGACTAACCAACCCCTTAAGGGAAACACTAATATGATCCCATTTTATAAGGAGGAAGAGGAGGGAAGGGCCTATATTTAGACAGTCACGATATAAACCAGACACCCCAGAGTGCCTGCTTTTGCAAAAGGAAAAGAAAAGTCATATTTCTAGTTCTGCAACATGCTAGAGACATTTTCTTATTTAAACCTTGAAGGAACCTTCTGAAATTTGGCCTTTCATTCGATAGCTAAGAAAACAGAGGCCCAACCAAACAGGTTGGCCACGGCCATGCGGCTTGTAAGGGGCAGGTACACAATTTTAATTCCACCCTGTCTTTCTGGTCCTTCAGTTCTGATTTTGGACTTTGTTAAGGGGCAGTTAACACAGGATGTACAGCAAGATCTAAATAATAGTAAATTCAGAGATGGAAGTTGTGGACTTCTTTCCTTTATCAACTGAGATCTGACAAATGCAAAGGGGACTATGAAAAAGAGAGCCAGTCACAGAAGCAGACTTGAGCCTGGGGTCCAGGAGGAAGCAGACAGGATTGAGAGTCAGGCAGGTTTGGTTCTGAATCACAGATCTACTTCTCATTGGCAGCATAGATTTGAGCAAGTAGAACTTTTTGAGCTTCATTTGGAGACTGGAAGAATAATGGCTCACTTGCAGACTAATGTGAGTATTAAATGAATGAAAGTGTGTATACAATATGCTTATCACAGTGCTTCGTATACACTTGATGTTCTGTAAATATCAGATGCCAGACTGCCATTAAAATGGACATCCCTGCCAGTTGGATTAAGCATCGTAATTCCAGGCTCTTGTACAGGACTATGCTGGCAGCAATTATGGCTTTACCTCCTCAGAGAGAGTTAAGATAAAACACAGATGGTTTATAGAAAGTCAGGTAGTTCTTGCTGTGGGACTTGGAGAAAGCTCTAGTTTAAACTTGACTCAGAAGGTAA
The DNA here is from genome assembly GCF_001458135.2 of Marmota marmota marmota. Lineage (NCBI taxonomy): Eukaryota > Metazoa > Chordata > Mammalia > Rodentia > Sciuridae > Marmota > Marmota marmota. The sequence continues at coordinate 28,264,593 of NW_026000174.1, read as the reverse complement.
ATGTCTCAAAACTGAACATGCTGGCCCCATCCCATTAGTTCTCTCTCCTTCTGAATGTACCTTCCTATTCAGTAGGGCAGGAAGAGATAGGCAGCCTCCACCCTAGTTCAAAGATATCCCTCCGTTCCTCACTGACATCCTCTGCTATCCAAAACAGCTATGGCTACCCACTTCCAAATAATCTGTATTTTGAAAATACTAGATAGAACAAAGACAAGTTCTTTGTTTTCCTTACCTTTGTTTTTCTCAAGGCAGACTGTGACCTTAAGGATTAAAACTTAATAGAAATACTGATATTTTACCTACATTACCTAATTAGAACCTATAGTACTTCTATAGGGTCAGGATTATTATCCTTGTTTCGTAGGTGAGAAAACTTATTAAGACCATCAAGCCTCTATTCATGTTCAGAATGATTTAATCTAAGCAGATAGTAAGGGTTGCTTAATATTATTTTTGGAGAGTTTCAGTGATTAATAATCAGATTAATTCCAAATTGTGCTTTGGCTTCCAAATCTGTAAAATGATAAAACTTGGATTAGATAATCATAATTCTCTTCCAACTCTTGAATTCTGGAATTGTTATGAAGTTTAGGAAAGGGAAGGGAAGAAAGAAAAGGAAAAAAAATTAGCTGTGCAGAAAGAGCTAAATGCTAGATACATTTTTCACTTCATCCCCACCAAAAATCTTGTGAGAATGTTATCAGCTGACTCACTAGAGAGAGGAGGAAGCAGAGATCAAAAAGTTGAAGTTGCCAAGATCATGGAGCCCGCAGTTAGTGGATCTGGAGCTGACTTCTGAATACAGAACCTACAAACTTTTCTCCACGTTAAAGCCAAACAGGCCCTCTGAAGGTATCTACCCTGTTCTTCTCTGAGCCTCTCTCAAGCAATACTGGATTTGGGAGATTTGGAGGCCCTCACTGGATTTAGATTTGGGAGAGTTGGAGGCCCCCTCATTGGGCTGAGAAACCTCATCATAAAGGATAGAGTCCCGACCTTTGTCAGAGATAATCACGTCTTTATGAACATGACAAGCATTATGTGGTCAGGTTCCATAGAATGAATGCCAAGGACTTTCCTAGACTAGTAGATTTTGTTAGCTTCCTTTGATGTGAATAGATGTTTGGTGTGACAGTGCTGGGCTCCAAGAGCACCATCACAGCACACACCCCCAGGGCTGCAATTGCATGTTGAATGCGTATTTTCCCTGATGGATCCTAAACCTGTGGAAGGAAGTGACTGTGTTTGTTACCTTATTATTAGTCATATCAAGTCACCTTGTGATGGGTGAACTATCACACTTTAGAATTCCAGAAACTTCTAGGTTCTGCTTGTTTCTTTTCTCCAGGTTGCGATACTCTGTAGTGGATTGTGCCAAGGTGGGGATTTATATAGCTCAGAATGTTGGTTTTCTCATCCCCTGCCCCCAAAAGACTGATGTTCTCATTCTTTGATGCACAGTGTCCTTTGTGCCAAGTTGAATGAGAAGAGAATGACACTAAAGTACAGGGTATCTAGTTAAAGTACAGGGTATCTAGATAAAAGGTCAAGGTTGTAAAGGTACATTTTAGCAGGAGAGGGGGAGGTTTCTTGGAAGAGGAATTAAAGGGAGGATCCATGCTACAGCAGGTGGCCAGGACATTCAAGAGCTACACAGACTGAAAAATATGATTTAGGACCAAGTCTGTGAGTACAGAATATGTCTGAAGATACAGCTTTTATGTAGTATCTGTTCTTTTCAATGAGCGTGAGTGTATCAGTGTAGGGTGGTATCAGTCTGAACACTCAGACAGTGAGGAGAGGCACTGCTCTGCCTATCTGCCATGCCTCCTGGCAAATATAAGTGCAGTTGGCCAGACTCCAGTGACTCTAATGAGATTCTGCATTTGTAGTAGCTGTGAGTGACCATCCTTACAGGACTTGCTGGACTTTGATCAAATTGTCCTGTGTATCACTTATGGCCAGGATTTTTGGAATAGAAATGAGATGAGGAGGCAGTGAGTAATCAGACCTAAGTCCCAGAGCACATAGACCCCACCTGCAGACAAATGAGATAATAAATGTGACAACACCTTGTAACTACAGATGGGAGGGTCTTTATGGTGACTGTCACACGCAGTCTGAATGGTAGTGTTGGAGAGACCCATGGAACACAGTGCTGTTTGGACAGCAAGTCCACTCCCTGGGCTGAGTGGGTGTGAATCCTCAGCACAGGGAAATCAAGACTGGAGCCTTGAACTTTCATCTGAGCCTAGAAGTGCCGATGATTATTCGGCTTCATCTTTGCATCCTTTGGGTTTTGTATGAAAGGCTGACTCTGTAAGGGAGGCGATTCACAGGAGAAGTATTCCAACGAAGACAACCCAAGGACATTTGCAACCCTCTCTCTCTCCCTCATTTGTCACAGATTCAGCCCTCTTCTTAGTCAAGCCTTTTCCTTGGCAGGCTTCCTGGGTTGACTTCTGTCGAAGTTGGATGATTATTGGACTATTGGATTCCGATAGCCTTGGACAGAGCCCAGAGCCGGCACTGCTGTTCATGTTTGATCTCCCATTCAACTTTCTGGAAGAAGTTGGCTGAACTGAGGATCAAAGATTTCTTCTCTAGCTTCCTCTTCTCCCCTATGACAGTCTCAGTGCAAGCTGTTTAGCACGGCAGCAAATTAACTCTTCAACTGATCATCTGCTCAGAATTTCTCACATCCTGGCTGAAAGGGCAGCCCAAGTGGTTCCACAATTTCGTAACAGGAATTTTATTTCAACTTGAATGTACCAAAAGGTAAAGATATAGTTCAGTTTTCACCCATGCCAAGGGGACTTCCCAGGGGAGCCTGCTTACTCAGGTAAAGTGATTTTGTTTGGTGGACAAAACTCCTAATAGGGAGTTCTCCCATGAATACAAAGAACTTGGAAGCTTCCACTGGAACTTTCTTAGTGTCTGAAATGATCAGATGGGAGACAAGAATTTTAAACAATGATGCACTCTCCAGAGAGGAGGCATATTCCTCTATGAAGAACATGTAAATGATCAGAGATTCTTATTTTCTGCTAATAATATTAATTAATGCTCTACTAATTAATTGTGTCACTATTCACCCCTCAGTTTCCTACATCAGGCCATCAATCAGGAAAAACACAATTAATTCTCAACTTTCTGTGGCTGGTCTGTCTTCCAAAAGCTTGAGGTCCAGAGTCCTGCTCTTCATTCTCAAATATGCTTCTAAGTCACCTGAGGATCTTGTTAAAACGAAGATGTTGATTCATTAGGTCTGGTGTGAACCTGAGATACTGCACTTCCATCAGAAATATGGTGCTCATACTACTGGTCCTGAGAATGCACTTTGAATGGGAAGGCTGGAAGACCAAGGAAATTCTCTTGTGTAGACCAAGAGGATTTCCAATAGATTTTAGCACTGGTTTAAACTGAAGTCTCATATGTAACAGAAAGAAATGGCATTATTATTGAAAGAAGAGAACTCAGTAGAAATCTTTGAATATAGCCAGCTTAGCCCTCTTCTTTTGTCCAACCCCTAGCTCCATGCACTGAAGAGAAACCACAAGACACTTCTGTGGTATTACTAAGACCACAGCAGGTGCAGCCTGAAGCTCGGTGATCTCTGGGTGTGCCTCTCACATTCTATGAACAAGGATGAAAATGTAAAGAAGTGTTACCTGCATTTTAAGGAAAGGAGGGAACATTGTCCCAGGAGAGATGGCTAATTTTATGGGTCAACTTGGCTAAGTCCATCTTACTCAGATATTTGGTTAAACACCAGTCTGGATAGTCCTGTGAAGGTATTTTTCAGATCAGATTAACATTTAAATCAACAGGCTTTGAGCAAAGTTCAAAGATTTCACCCCATCATATGTAGGACTCATCTAATTGGTGGAAGACTTATTTAAAAGAAAACAGATTGAAGCTCTCTGAGAAAGTATTCTACCTCCAGGGTGTACAAATTCAAAATTGCAACATCAACACTTTCCCTGGGCCTCTGGCCTGCTGACCTACCCTGCAAGTGTTGAACTTGCCAGCCCCACAATGGCTTGAGCCAATTCCTTAAAATCACTCTCTCCTCCCAAGTTCTCTCCTTCCAAATCCTATTAATTCTGTTTCCCTGGAGTATCCCCACTAATATAGCCCCTTCAAGCACAAAAAGAGTTTACTGAAACAAAATCCTCTCTTTTGCTTCAAGTCCCAGTCATTATTTGATTCTTCAAATATGTGATTTGTGATCTGTGATCCTGTGTATGGTCCTTGTGTCTTGAATCTGTGGAGGCCCCACAACTGCCCCCCCTGAGCACCTTCCTTTCTTGTAGTGGAACATGGAATCAGCCTGGGCCTGGACCCAGGACTTGTGGTTCCTATCTCTATTATACCATCGACATCCTGGGACCTGGAGGCAAGTTGCTCTCCTTAACTGAGCCTTGGTATCTTTCTTTATAAAATGACATGATGCTTTATGTCAACATTTTCTAAAGGATTTTCCAAAGAATTTTAGGATACCTTGGGAAAAGATCTATCATCAAGTAAGCTTGAAAGAATACAGATGTGGAAATCCCTTTCTTAGAGGGTCATAAGGAACATCATGTAAAGGCCCTGAGAAGTCTTACAGTGAAGAGGCTTATTTAACACCTCCTCATTCCTGGCTTATCTGACGGACAAATGCTAACTTTGTTAAATCTAGCAGAGACTCATATGGGGAGATGTAATATTGGATAGTTGTTGTGGTTCTCTTCAGCCCTCAGATTATTCTTTTCATATAATTGAAAAATTCAAAGAAAGAAGTCAAGAGAAAAATTGGTCCACATCTTTTCCATAGTAGTTGAAGGGTATACTGTTTTTTTTTTTTTATATCTTTCAAATGGGAATGTTAATAGAATTTACCACATTGGGTAAGGATTAAGTTAAATAATGCATGGAAAACACTTAGCACCGAGCCTAGCACCTAGTAGGCAGCCAATAACAATTTTTCATCTTAAGCCAAAACTGGTCATATTTGAAGAGTTCAATTCTAAGAAGAACTCAGGCATACAATCCTTCAAACCAAACCCAAACCATTTCATGCTTGGATTATTTCACCCTGGGTGAAGGGCGGCTTCCAGGCATTTGAGAGCTCTGACATCCTTCTGGCAACCCAGGAACATTCTGAAGCCAAGATACTAATGATTTAAGCATTAATAAATCCAGAGATAGGTCATTCAATTTTCTTTTAAATGCAGATCATAAAAGAGGGAGGAATATTTAGGTCAAGATGTACTGAGGGTTTTACTGAATCTGAAGGTTTGAGAACACTTTTGTAGCAACTGACTAGGTCTAGCAGAAGGTTGCATTTTCACTACCCCAGCACTTGGGGGAACCTTGGGCAATATCCTACTTTCTTTTTGACCATAAAAATACTTCAAAAGCCATGTTATGCTTACATAGCACTTTCGGCCTATCCAAGGATTTCCACGTCTGTATTCTTTCTTCAGCCTCTCAAAACCCATTGACTTAAGATTAGCAGCTAGTAGTGCCTATTTAACAGATATGCAAACTGAGCTCTAGAAGGTTAGATGATTTGTTCCAATTCCCAAAATGAATTTACCAAAGGATCTGGACCAGAAATGCCGCCTCCTGACCCCAGCACCGGACCCTCCTCCTGAACCTTACCCCAACACAGGTGATCCACAGTGGCAGGGACAGAGCCCCAGGATCTGAGCAGCTCATATGTGGGATGCGACAGATTGGTATGCAAGCTTGGTGGGCTCTGGCTAATCTTGCAGGGAACCCTTCAATCTGAATAACAATCAACAAGATTTTAAAGAAATTTGGGCCAATTTCCTGGAAGTCTATGATTAATCTAATTGCTGGGTTTTCCTCTGTTTTTGTCTCCCACTGTTAATTTCATTTATTTTTCTCTTTCTTCCCCGACACAGACTGCCTTGTCTCTGTTCGCGGTTTTGTCACTGTTGTTATTTGTCCGTGCATAGTTTATCATTGGCAACGCATTCAATGGGATTGTTGTGCTCTATGTTTGGGGAAGGAGAATCTTTCAATAGAGACAAACATATTGCAGCAGGAAGAAAGAGTACTGGGCTGAATTTCAGAGATCCTTTTTCAAGGCCTAGTTTTGTGGATACCTGCTAAGTCTCTCTGGTTCCTCAACTACACCACAATTAAAGAGATCCCCCACCACCACTTGCATCTCCTAAGACACCCCACACCCCCACCATGCATCTCCTAGCCCCTCCTGCATTAAAGAGTATCCGGGATCGCATGAGAAACTTTTGGTCTAGAAAGTTACACGATTTGTGTGTTATGCTCTGCTTTGCTGCTAATCCTTGTGAATAAAAGAGAGTAGTTCAAAAATAGATTTGGGTCCAGTAGAATAGAAGATACCTCATTTCAGCAAAGGGGTTCAGTTTTCTAGGATTATACCAAAGGGGGCAGTGATGGTGATAATTTTCTCAGAACCATAAGGACAAAAGCATTTGCTCAAAGAGGCCTGTAATCTTTGATAACCAGGGTCAATGAACAGTGAAGCCACATGTGCAGACTTCTGTTTCTATTATCTTGCCTGTGCCTAGCTTGAAAGTACAACCAGACATTGAGTCCTAGACATGGGAGACCACAGATGAGCACTTGGCTTAAAAAAAAAAAAAAAAACAGCATCAGAAGTGTTAAACTCTGGGTCATCATGGTGGCACACTCCTGTCATCCCAGCAGCTCAGGAGGTTGAGGCAGGAGGAATGCAAGTTCAAAGCCAGCCTCAGTATCTTAACGAGGCCCTAAGCAACATAGCAAGACCCTGTCTCCAAATAAAAAAATAAAAAAAGAACTAGAGATATTGCTCAGTGGTTAAGCCCCTGTGGGTTCCATCCCTGGTACAAAACAGAAAAGTTTTAAACTCTGGGTGCAACAGAATGGCATTATTACTGAAGATGGTGGTACAAGGAGAGGGGAAGTGTGAACTGGATTTGAGGACAGTCAGTCACCCCTGGTCACCTCTCCATAGTCTGCCACCTATTTCATAGATAGACTCTATTTCATGTCCCACAAGATCCCTGGAGAAATGTTCCACAAACCCAGCTGAGGTCTTGAGTTTTTAATCCACTATGAGTCCTACTTGGGGATTCAAAGGAGCTCTGTTTTCTATTATCTTGAAACCTAGAGAAGTCCCTTATCACCAGCCACCTGCCAGAAAGATGGAGAAATAGCAAATACTTGATAGGTAACCCAAGAAATAAGAATGATATATTTCCCTTTATATTAAGCCCTCAATGTATACTAGCCACAGACATGCCTTATCTCATTGCTCTTTACACTGAGTAGATAATTTTGTAATAAATATTTATTTTATAAGAAGGAACAGCTACATAATTTGCAAGGCCCAGTGCAAAATGAAAATATAGGGTTCCTTGTTTAAAAAATCACTGAGAATTTGAAAAGCAGAGCATTAAACCAAGTCCAGTTACCTTTGAGGCAAGGGTCTGACAAATGTATGGGTCATCTGCCCCTGCTTATAATTATAACTGAGATGTGAAGGTGCTCAGTAATTTGCCCAAGACAACAAAGTTAACAAGCTGAGGTCTGACTACAGAACCTGAACTCTTGTCCACTCTGCTAAACTGTCTCAAGCTAAGTAGTTGGACCATGGGATCCTCCAGCTCTGTGAGCATTCTCATGCAATAGGTAACTCCAGGAGGAGCGGAATGATTTTACTCAAGGGGCCTCAGCCCAAGTGCTCTGTGAGTACTGCTTAGGAGGCACAGTGCATGAGCAGGCTCCAGGCCCAGGTGCTCAGTACCTAGGCTAGCACCTTTAAGCTCTAGAGGTAGCCACCTGCTGGACCACACTTGCCTCATCTAGAAGCAGCAATAGCTGCAGAACCACCAGCACCATCAAGGAGCAAGCCTGTGAATCAGGAGGTGGCTGTTCAGCAGGACTCTAGTGTCCCCCTAGACCTGACGAAAAGGACTCCTCTGTCAGTCAAACTTCCACATGCATATGGCAGCCTGTGCCCCAGTGGGACTCATTGCTCCCAATTTCTCTGTCTTTGCTGGTGCAGATAGTAAGATTGCGTAGAGGTCTGTTATTCATTTTGGGGGGATTTCATGTCCTGAGGATCCCAATTTTCCTTTTACGTTTTCTACCAGGAGCCTAGAACTCCCTATGTCTTTTCATCTCAGAGTTGTTGAGATATGGAAGCCAATAGGCTGTGAGCTAACCTCCCCAACCATCTGGATACTTGTAGCTTCATTTTTGTATGCGAGGTCAGGAGACCATCTGGGCTTTTGTCAGGAAGGGAAGGGACAGGTGGCTGTGGTGTGAGCTTGTTGAGAAGATCAATGATGTGCTATACTGGTCACGAGAGGATCCATTCTGTGCTATATCGGGCATGGAAGATACAACCATGAATGAGACAGACGTGGCTCCTCCCCTCTTGCAGCTTATGTTCTGGCAGGCATCACAGACAGTGAACAGCTTTGTAAACAATTAACTCTAACTGTGAAAAGTGATGGGAAAACCCAAGGTGACACGAAAGTGTTCACAGAGATGGCCTGATGTAGTCAGGGGGTCAGGAAAGGTCTGAAGTAGTGACATCAAGCAGAAAGCTCCGTGAGGAATAGGAGCCAGGAAATGGGGTGAGGGAGGTGGCTGCTGGGGGTTCCAGTAAAAGAAACAGTGACACAAAGCCAGGAATATGTCTGGCTCTTGCTTTAATTATAATCCAGTAATTGTAAAACTGTAACTGCAAAGGGAGGCTTAGCCAGGATCGGGGTGGAGAACACCCACTTTAGACCGTATAGTCCACTCAGCACTTCTCACCTGCATGAGGAAGACAATGCCATGAGCATTGATGTGTAGAGGGCACCCAGCATGATGGGTGGCATGTAAGCAGCCACTCACGAGTGTTTGCTGCTTCTAACATTCTGTAACAGAACAAAAGCAAGTCAGGGTGAACTGGGTTTGAAATCTGGTTGTAGTTTTGTAATCTTGAGCTTAATACTTAATCTTTCTTAGTCCCCCTTTCATCATCTATAAAACGAGGACCCTAGGACTTGCTAATAATGCAAAGATCTGTGGTGCACAGTTAATGATCCATCTCTTCCTCTTTATTTATTCTTAATTTCTTAATCTGTCTGTAAATTCAACCTGTTTCAACATTTGATGGAATAAGGATCTTTGGACGATGGAATAAGGATCCTTGATGGAATAAGAATGTCTTCTGTCACTACCTTTCTGCAGAGCAGAATCCAGGCTAGAAGATGAAGAGTTCTCACATCCACTGCCTGTAGTTTGTAAAGCCCATTAATGTGCATCCATTCAGAACGGTCTCAGAAATGGGCTTGAAAGTAAGAGGTATCATCTGCATTTCTGGAAATGAGAGCAGAAGATTAATATAGTCTCCAAATTACTGAGCTCCATAGTCAATCCAGTCCTGAACCTCCAGCCTCACACAGGAATGAATGCACACCCATTAACCAGCTCAAAAAAAAAAAAAAAGAAAAAGAAAAAAAAGAAAGAAAGAAAGAAAGAAAAGAATAAAGAATGGTAAGGTTTACATGCAGGGGAAAAAAAAAAGTTAAATGAGTTTCCTTGAAATAAACTTTCAGTGGAGACCAGTTTGGGGTAGATATGGATTGGTAGAGGTGGCAGGAAGGGTTGGGGGTGGGGGCTGGGGAAGTGTGCCAGGTAAAACTAACTGGCTCATCACATTCAGGAATACCAGGTCCCAGAGAAATGAGCAGGGCTAAGAGTGCCAGTGGGGGCAGAAAGATACCAGAGTTTTCTGCTACAGGGAGTAAATGCAGGCCCCACACCCCTCTTGGCTCCTCCCTTCTTCCACAGCAAGAGTCTCCCTTCCCGCTCACCCCTGGGGGCTCTGCGCTCCCTCCCACCTGGGCTCCATCCAGTCTTGCTCTGCTCTTGCCAGGGGCTGGAGTGTTGGTGGCCGGCTCCTCCAGCTCGCCTCCGTTGGCCTGAGTGCGTCCTAGCCCACTCTGGATATTAGAGCATTCTCTCATTTGAAAGGCTCCTTTATTTTTAGTGCTAAATCAACAAAGCTGTTACTGTCATTTTCCATCAGACCGTCATCTTCCATGGATTCAAAATTACACTCAGCTGCAAACTATTGACACTCCTCTTAACAAAAAAATGGTTTTAATAAATCTTTACATTAGCCTATGAGATAAAAAAAATCTTTACCATGAAATATACAAGTGTATAAGTGTTTTATGAAAGTTTTATTAACTTTACAAAAGAAAAATTGGCAGTGGACCATGAACATCCTGTACTCCTAACACGTGGTTATAAATTACATGTTCTTTCCAATAACATCTGAAAAAGAGACTGTAATTTAAATTTCAAAACCACTTGGCATACCTACTATATAGTGCTGACATGAAGTAAAAGGAGGAACTAGAGAGGCCCAGACAAAGAAGGGAAATATAAAGACGTCCTTAGCTAAAAAGCTGCTGATGGGTACAATCCCCCCTCCAGCTGGACAGGGATCAAGTACTTGCTTGTCATATCATTCAATGCACTGTTCAATCTGGGATTCTTCCTTTCAACAAAAAGAGAACTTAAGTGCTAGTAATCATCGCTTGCAGAACTTTATCTCCCAGATACCTTCTTTATGTCAGGATTTCTCAATGACCGCTGCCGCTGGCAAAGAGATCAAAGTTGTTATTAAACACAAATGCAAACCCCGGCCCATGCAGGAGGTGTGAGCCACCATGCTCCCTCTCTGGGGTAGAAGCTTACCACTACCTTAGTGATTTTTCATTTTCTATCCCTGTTTCTTAGACTTCCAAGTAAACTTCCTGTAGCGACTGTCCAATATGGGGAGTGGGGTCCAGTTTTTCTTTGCAAGAAAAGAGCTTGTGAGTGTCAGGAATATTTGGGGATATTGAGGCCACCTGTTGGGATGCTTGGCATTTGAAGAAGCCCTCCAGAAGTGAGCAGATGGTGAGGGTCTGGCAGTAACCCGAAGCATTCACTGACTTGGGAAAAGTAGGTATCTCCTGGGATTTCTTCAGAGCTAAGCTCTCCTTCCAGGCAACAACATTGCAGAAAGGTATAATTTGAAGTTATGCAAACCTGGATTCAAAGTTCAGTTTTTCTAGTAATTGGCTGTGTGACTCTGAACAAATTGTACAACTTCTCTTTCTTTGAGTCATATTGGTAATTGCCTGAATGTCTGAGCAATTTTCTTTTGTGTTCGAGCTGGATTTACATAGCTAAATGATGTGGCTTGAAAGGCCACACCTTCCAGATCCAAAGATTTAGCATCTGTTGAAAATGGCTAGTGAGAGATGGAAGGAGCGCGGGGCATTCCCCAGTGGCCTGCAAGCATCACTTTCCAGAGCCTGAGATTTTGCAGTTTCGTTCAAGTGGTAAAATTTCCAGTTTGCCACTGATAAAACCTCAGCCTCCTAAGAGGTATCTCTGAGTTGGGGTATCCCAGACCAGACGGCCCAACTACAAAACAGTGCTGTGAAACCCACTGAGTTGGATGATAGGTAACCCTGCTGACTCCAGCAGGGTTTCTGAACACAGCACCAGTGTTCAAATCTTAGAAGGAACCCTTTAAGACATCTGTTTGTTCATACTAGGAAGTATTTGAATTGGTTTCCATTCAGAAGATGGGAGACTCTGGCTAACCTACCCTCCTCTGCATTGGACCTTGACGAGGTGAGGTTTGGAACTCATTTTCTTAGCTGTTGGAGTCACTCGTTGAAATAAAGTGAGGAAGGAAGCCCTAGACTAAAATGACCTTGGAGACTGGACTTTGTGGGGATCCAAAAGGCCCTCATTTCCTATTACAAAAGGGAAATAGATGCCCTTAATGGAAAAACACAACTACTTTGGACCAAATAAATTATTTTCTTCCAGTTTAAAATAAGTGACGGTCCTTACAAAGTAGAACTTGCCCTCCTTCCAAATGTGTTGAAGGAAAATGACATGTGTCTTGGATGCAGAATTACAAGGACATCATGTTAATCTGCTGGGGTCGCATCACCCTGGGTGGGGGTGGGGGTGGGGGTGAGACTCACAGCGCAGCGCCTGAGAACAGCTGTGACTGCATGGAGGTCACACTTGGGGACCAGGCAGGAGCCGACAGTGTCCAGTCAGCGCTGCCCAAACTTCATTATGTGGGAAAAAATGCACTCAGAGGCAGATGCAGAAGATCTGAGAATCAGTGAGAAAAGTTCATTTGGACTGACGGAAACTTGATTAATTTTAAGCCTGGTGTGTTACAACGCCCTCCCTGACTTGGCCTTCAGAATATTAATGGATAGTTTGAAGAAAAGAAGTAGCACAGGAGATGTACCTGGGGATACTGCTGACCCTTCTTCATGACAAAACATCCAGGACATCAACAATACCGCAGCCACAGATGTGGAAAAAGGCTCCTGTTCATTTAGGGCTTACCAGGTGCCCAGAACTGGGTTGATAGGTATGATCTAATTTACTCCTCATATCAGTCCTCTGAAGTAGCGCTGTGTTTTCATCTCTAATTTGCAGATGAAGACTCTCTGGCACAAAAAGGTCAAATGAGTTGTGCAAAGGCACACAGCCTGAGGGTTGAACCTAAAGCCATCTCTTATTTTCCATGGCATGATCCAGCTTGAACAACCACCAAAGGCTGGGTTTTTATCAGAAGTGACCTTCAGCCCTGATGTCTCCTTCTGTTCCAGGTTAGGATACAGTAGGTGCAGCCAGAGTCTCACTGGCAGACTGGAAGGGATCAAACACTAGTCTGGGACTGCCCTAAGGGATGGGCCTGGGTCAGGGCCTCTGCCCTTGAGGCAGGAGCTGACATCAGGAGCTCCTAACATGGGGTAAAACCTGGCATGTGAGGATGCGGTCTTCTCCCAGTTATGATCATAGGAGGGTGGAGACCATAGAGATCATAGAGATGAGGAGACCAGGCTGTCAGTGTCCATCAGCACTGCCATTAGCTAGGGTGGCAAGTGGGAGGAAATGGTGGGAGCTGGAGAGAGAAGTGGAACCCGTCACCTTGGAGCTGGATGGAGAGCACAGCAGAGCATCCGTGGTGTCCTAGATAGGAACAGGTAGTGTTAGGGTCTGTAAACAAGTCAAGATGGCGCCTGGCATTTTGCCAGAGGGAGTGGTTTGTGAAGTAACGCCAGCGAGCCATTAAGTGTGGAGATTCCTTATTGGTTGACTGCTGTATCTATTTTATGTTAATTAACATAAGCTGTTTGGAATGTATATATACCCCTCCTGTCCTACAATAAACGGCTCCCACTCCTGCTGTATCAATCTACACAAGTTGCTCGTCACCCCCCGGTTATTTTGCTGCAGCCGGACTGCGGCAAGGTGGCAGGGAGGATAACTGTCATAGAGACTTGAGGCCAAGCTCCAAGGCCAAATCCCAGGGTCAGACTCAGATGGTGTGGCACAGGAGGCTGCGAGCATGGGCCACAGATCCTCAAGGAGGCACAGAGTCCACAATGGAGCAGTGTAATGGTGACACTGTTCCTAAGTCATGGACTGTGAAGCTGGAACCAAGAGAACCCCGAATGCATTCATGAGGGCTCCCACTTACCCCCTCCCTTGTTCTCTCTCTTCATTCAACCATGACTGCATTTACCACAATAGGATTATCTAAGCAACTGTCCTCAGACAGACAATGGTAGACAGATGAGACACTCAAGAGCTCGCAGTCCTAGGAGATAGTCTATGATCAAATGTACACACTGGCAAAGGGTCTAGCTGCAGTTCAGATGCAGGGCTACGGAAGCCTAGAGGCAGGAGCACTTGATTCTGCCAGGAGTCATCTAGCAAGGCTTTAAGAAGGAGGCAAGATGGAGTGAAACCTTAGAAATTAATTCTAATAGAGTGATGAGGGAGGTAGCTGAGGTGAAGGGAAAAGCCTGGGCAAAGGTGAAGAGCCCAGAGAACTTTTGGATCTGGCCCTGAAATCTGGGTGCAGACATGTGGGGTAAGGGGGGAAGGGACTCTTCCAACTTTCAGAGGAGGAAAAAGGCTCAGATGCAATGAGCCAATAGGGAGCTTGTGCTAGGACACAGGTCTCTCCACTCTCAGAGCCCAGCCTGCCCACTACAGGGTGCAGGGTGATATTACGGAAGATTTTTTGGTAGACAGACCTGACGGGATTTCAAATGTCTTTCATGTCACCACCAGGCTGAGGAGCATGATGGACTGCCTATATCTCTTAGCCTTAAGATCATCATCACAAGGGGAAAAAGGTTATTAACACTGACCTCATGGATGGATTTGAGACATAAATGGAGAATTAAACCAGTGAATGCTGGAACATAACAATGTTAGTGGACCTTTTCCATTTGTCTTGTTTATTTTTTGAGGAGGTGGAGATAAGAAATTTGCACATACCAAGGAGATAGGAATAGAGGCCTGGGACAGGGTAACCCACTAGGGAGGCTGAGTCAGTAACTCAGTGTTTTAGTCAGACTTTGTCACTGTGACCTAAACATCCAGCAAGTACAATGCAGAGTAAGGAAAGTTTATTTTGGCTCATGGTTCCAGAGGTTCAGTCCATGGTCAGCCAAGTCCATTGCTTTGGGCCCAAGGTGAAGCAGCACATCATGGAAGAAGGGTGGCCATAGAGAAAAACTGCTCAGGACATGGCAGTCAAAAAGCAGAGGTGGGAGGGAGAGGGAAGGGGCAGCAGGGCAGTTGAACCCTTTCCAGGCCACACCCTCAGGGACCCATCCTCTCTAGTGTTGCCCCACCTGCCTACAGTTACCACCCTGTTAGTCCATTCAAACTGCTCTCAGAGTCTAATTATTTCACTGGGGAACATCCCTTCATTAACAGGAGATTTTGGGGGACACCTCATATCCAAACCTTAACTCTCAGGTATGAGGTAATCAGGATGTCAGTTGCTATAAACATGCTATGCACAGGGAGGGGGGAGTGTGTGGAGAAAATAATACTATTCAATACCTACTGTGTGCAAGGAGTTGCACTAGAATTTGATTACAATATTTCTTTAATCCTTACCACAACTCCAGGTCCCAATGTATGGGGAAGGAGGACTGCTATTTATTCAGTACAGCTAGTAAACACCAATTGTTTTCTATTAAACATCTCATGTACTCTGTTTAGACACACACACACACACACACACACACATGCACACCACACAATTATTCTGAAAGAGTGCTACTATTCCCCTTCTGAGGATGAGGCAGGAAGACTGCAAGGAGTTGGCTTGATCAAGAGAACACAGCTACACAGCTGGCAGACTCAGGATTTGAACTCAGCTCTTTCTGACTCTTAAATCAATGTTTTCCATCTTGTTGGTGCCAGAAGGAAAGAGGAGCAGCCTGCAAGAAAAGTTTTCATTCCCACAGTCACTCGCTCATTTTCAGCACTTTTCTCTCCCTCACAGTGACATCTTAGGCCCCAAAGCACCTTCCTCCCCTGTCTCTAGCCCACATCAGTCAACAAGACTCCACAGCCAGCAGTAGCGTCTCTGTCTGCAATGTGCTGAGAGCACAGGGCCCCAGTTCACAGCAAACACATCAGCTCATCTTTCCTCCTGTGACTGGTCCCCATGTCTTGGTGGAAGCAGCCAGGTGGGTGGGAACTGGGCTTCGGCCATTAAGAGGAGCAGGAGGGCAGAACATGGCTGGCTTGAGATGCAAAGCTCTAATGTTAAACCCTATTCCTCTCCAACAGAAGTTTTCAATTTTCTATTTTCAACACTTGATGTCATTCTTAAATGAAATTCTACTCTGAAGCCCAACATATAAATAAACATCAAAGATATGCTGCTTTTGTTGAAGTGAGTGGGGGTGGCCTGAGGTCTGGCCACTGGCGACCCTCATCCCTGGACCACAGCCCAGGACCTCAGAGCTTCTTTCCAGACGGAAAACCATGGATCTGCTCTATAACTTTGAATCCAGACTGGCCAATATGCAGATAATTACTGCACAAAGAAAGAAAAGCCTTAATTTTTGTTGGGATGCCTAGGTTCTTGGTGGAGTGAGGTTAATCATGGACCCTAGACCCAGATTCTGACTCTTCAGAGAATAAAGGAAAGTGACTCACATCGGATGAGCTCCTAGTAAGTACCAGGTATTTTGGGTCACAGAAATATTGCCCCCGGTATTTTATATGAAAGTCCTATAGTGTAGAATTTCTTCATCTCCATGCCCCATTTCTTAGACTCTGCAGTGTTAGGTCACGTGGCCCAAGGTCACACAAGCCGTGGTCAATATAGGAATTCAAAACTACGCTCCTTTATGGAAAGGAATATATTTAGCCTCAATCCTGCACTAAGCAGCATTTCACCTTTCGGAGGATGCAGAAGGAATCCGGGAACTTCAGGATCTCTGGTCCTTCACGGCACCTGACATGCAAAAGGTATGAGATGGTGTCTTAGCTTTTTCACTGCTGTAATTAAGCGATCCAACCAGAACAATTGCAGAGAAGCAAAGGTTTATTTGAGGGATCATGGTTTCTTAGTCCATAGAAGGCTGGCTCCATTCCTTGGGGCTCAAGGTGAGGCTGAACATCATGGCGGGTGACTGTGGTGGAGGCAGGCAGCTCACATCATGGTGATCAGGAAGTAGAGCGAGGTCTCCGTTTGTCAGATACAAATATGTACTCCAAAGCCATACCCAATTCCCACCTCCTCCAGGGACACCTAACTACTTCAGTTACCACTCAGTTAATTCCTATCAGGAGATGAATTCACTGATTGGTTTAATACTATTATAACCCATTCATTTCTCCTCTGAGCCTTCTTGCATTGTCTCACATGTGAGCTTTTGGGGAACACCTCACATCTAAACCATAACAGATGTGCAACACAGTGTCACACAGAGAGGTCTGGAGGGGAAGCCAAGAGGTTGAGATTCTAGTCCTGGCTCTGTTCCTGACTTGCCAGAAGAGCGCACCCCCCCCCCCATCCCAGTCACAGGGCTGAGCTGAGAAATAGGCAAATAGATAAGACACTATTTGATAGACTTAAAGTTTCTGTGCACAGATGAGAGGATATTGTAGGGTTGAGTCTGAATAAGACCAATTGCTAAATCAGTGTCTAATGAGTTAGCATCACTCTATCTCAAAAAGCGCACGGCATGCCACAAATAGACTCCATTAATGTATACCTCCTGTTGGCAACCAAAGTCAGAAGTGGGGACAGAGCCAGGGAGTCAGAGCCAAAAGAACAAGGATGGATTTCTGGCTCCAGGCCTTGCTAGCTGTGTGTCCTTGGGCAAATTACTCAACTTACCCTTTTGATCCTAAGTTTCTTCCCCATGAAAACCTTATCTCATGGAATTATCGTGAGAATTAAAATGTTCAAACATGTGCAAAGTGTCTAACACGGTCTGTCAGATAGTGCATATGCAGTGTGTGTAAGTCCCCTTCTACTTCCTCCTCCCCACTCTCTGGGCAGAAAATGAAATTATTAAAAATAAATGAGAGTGGGATGCAATGGTTTATGCCTGTGATGCCAGCTACTCTGGAGATTAAGGGAGGAGGATCAAAATTTGAGGCCAACCTGGGCAACTTGGCAAGACTTTGTCTCAAAAAACAAAATTACAAAGGGCTGGGGATGCAACTCAATGGTAGAGCACTTGCCTAGCAAACATGGAGCGCTGGTTTCTTTCCCAGTACACCCCTGCTCTACATACACGTAGCAAATGACAGTTTCTAAAACAATAACTCCTATTCAACCTTCAAAACCTGAATTACTTGATTCCTTTTTCAGCAAATCTTCCTTGAGCCTCCAAAACAGAGCTGAGCTCTAGTTCCAGGTTATCTGGGGACTCTGTATTTGCTTCTATTACTCCATGTTGTGATATTACTTCCACGTTGTAATTTCCTGTTTTGATGTTCATATTCCCAGTAGAACATGAACTCCCCGGTTGGAGCCTGGCACATACAAGTTTGCTATACACATTGGAGGAGTTGTGTTTATAGCCAATAACCCCTGAGTAACCCCTACCATCAGCCAGGCCAGCATTCCACCCATGACTGGGAAAGTGAGAGCCCCCAACCCCCACCCAACACCTGATAATTCATTTGATCTGTTCTCCAAAGGAACCCTGTGCCATTAGCCATCTTTTGTGAAAAATAATTCTTCAGGACCTTCAGGAAAAAACAAAAAACAACTCTCAAACATGTTTGTCTAGAGACTTTTTTTTTTTTGGCACTGAAATTCTTGGGCTTTTAAGAAGGAGTATTTGCTCTTCTTGATAATTACACGCAAGATGATGGAAACATAATAAAATGCCAAGCCCTGATTTGGGCCAGAATTTCTTTCTCTCTCTCTCTCTCTTTCTCTCTTTCTTTCCCAGCCCTATTAGAGTAAAAAACTGTTCCATGTCAGGAATAATCTGCAGAGAGCACTGAAAAGAGCAAGGACCTTGCAATCATAGGGTCTCAGGTTGAGCTCAGTTCTGGGCCCTGGGAAAGTATGTGCACCAGTAAAATGGGATTGGGGTACTCGCCTTGCCGGCTGGTGGAAAGGAGAGGTGAGGCTGTAGGCTGCACGATTGGCAGGGTGCTGACACACCACAGCCCCCTTTTCTATTCCCAGTTTACTTCACTGAATCCTCACGACACTCTATTAATAGAGTCATCCACAATTTATAGTTGACTCGTGTTATATTAATCTGAATTTGGCCTGAGGATGACTCTGTACCCAGATTCCCTACATAACAAACTACAACCTAACTTATTACATAAACAAACTGAAAGCCTAATTTAGTAGTGTATTTTTTTGTAACGAGTCTCAGCCAATCAGAGCAGCTGTACTTCAGCCAGTCGTAGGCCTCGGGTGCGTACTTTGGTCTCTATTCTCGCTGCCCCTGCCCCCTGATTAAGTTCATCAGGAAAATGTGTTGGGTGGGAAGACAGGCCCTGGGAAATATTTTGTCAAAAGAATCTGATTTCCTTGCCATAGAGCCCAGCACCTCCCACACTCTCCTTTTCCATCAGTATGTGATGCAGAAGGATCAAGGGGGAAATAAGCAAGTGATTCTTTCTACGAGAGTGAAAAATGCAGCAGCAGCTGCAAGAGGTGGCTGTGTGGTGCTGGCAGGGGACAGAGGCTCTTGGAGGAATTCATGTCCTCGGGAGAAGCCTCAGCTACACCACCTCGTCCCCAGCTGTTTCTTCCCTAAATGGTTGGAGCTTGGGCACCACCAGGTCCCAGGACAGTGGATAGTGTAGTGTGCTACCACATCTCCTTTCTGGACCCAAGCGTTTACTGTCCTAATTGGCAGGGTTGCTAGAACCTCTCTGGGGTCATTCTCAGTTGCAGGGTATGCTTAACCACCGTCACAGCTCCTCCCTGGGGGCACAAAGCCTGGGCACTCTTGTGCTCATTTGGGACAACATAGAAGGACCACCCCAGCTCCATGGGTCCTGTAAGATCATCCAAGTCCACTGTCACTCCTGCTTTCTCCCCTCAAGTCTCCTCAATGAATATTTGATCCCAACGTGACAGTCTCATGGTCTACTTCTAAGGAACAACAGACACCCCAGGTCATGGAGAACTCTGGTCTCCCTGGAGGACTGACACCCTGCTTTCTTATCAACCGTGTGACTTTGGATAATTCCCAGCTTTTCTCTCCACCTTCAACTCCAAAACGAGCAGATTTAACCTGTGAGTTTCTGTTAGCTTGGGTTGTCCTTAAGCTGGGTGGAGACAGGAGCTCAGGCAACCATGTGAAATCTTTAGTAAGGGACCAGACAGCCTCATTTGCCTTTGCCTGGTTTGCAATTCTGTTGTCTTGGAGCATTGTTAACAGCATCCCTTTCACTCGAAGAGCTGTCTTGCTCTGGATGATACATTCTTTGCTTATCCTACTCGAGACACACAGGACATGAGAAGTGGGGATGGGTTGGGAGAAAAAAAGTCAGGGGGAAGTAAAGTCTAGGGGAATAAAGCCCAAAGTGCTGTCTCCTCTGTTTCCCTGATCCTGTCTCCCAGAGTAAGTCCCGGACCTGCAGATTAAGCAGTTCCACACGTCTCCCCTCTGGTCCCTTGTTCCCTGGGTCCCACAGATGGAGGGCACTCAGTATAGTCTTTATGGGGGCAACAAAGAGTTAATGCAGCTCCCAGGGCGCCAGACAACAGCCTCATCAGCAGCCCCTGATTCTGATTAGACAGCTGTGCGCACAGAGGTATAGAATATGTGTGTGGGGGGGTGCATGAGCCGGGGTGAGCGAGTGTGGGGGAAGGTGTATTTGCAACCAAACATGTCTGAGAATATATGTGATGTGTGTACGTGAGTATGGCTGAGTACACACACGCACGTGGGTGCCTCTGGGTGCATTCGTATATGTGACCATGACATATGTCCACATGACACCATGTGTTTGAAAAGTAATTAATATATGTATGTGTAGAACTGTGCATGCAAGTATGGATATCTGCCTGGGAACATATGGCCCGAGTGTGTGTGTGTGTGTGTGTGTGTGTGTGTGTGTGTGTGTGAAACATTTTGAAAATTACACAGTATTTTAAAATAATGGTCATGATTAAAATGTGTAGTGTGGACATAAGCAGATGTCCATGTATATGTTTACATGGTCTGTGTGGCTGAGAAGAACTGGGAGAGGCAGTGACACTGTGGCATTTATGGCAGAGCAAGGCCATCCAGGGGAACCTTCCTGTTCCATAGGTGAGGAAACTGGGCTCCATAGGTTAAGGTCACAGTATCACCTATAAGATGAGTTATTCTCCACCCCACCTGCCATGTGACTTGTAGAGCTGGAGAGTGGCTGGCATCCATTTCCCTGCCCCATTGCTATTGGCCTTGACCATGGGATTTGTTTTTACCAGTGGGATGTGAGTGAAAGGAAGGGGTGCCAGCTAAAAGCCAGGATCTCAACAGGCACCTGGGCTTCTGTCATCACCTTGAAAAGTTGCCCCAGGGAAGATGAGGGACATTGGCCCCCCACTTCCCCTCCAGTGAAGCATGAAGCCTGGAGTCAAACCCAGCTAACGTGATACAGGGCTGCCCCTGGGATTCACCAACCAAATTGCAGTCCATCTGCATTTATGTGAGCACGATCATAAATGGGTACTGTAAGCCCCTGAGACTTCCAAGTGGCCCATGATGAAAACAGCTGGCCAATACACTTGGCACGACTGGAGTGTAGACTGTAGGCCCTTTACCTGGGTTCCCGGGCCTGCCTGGGGGGTCATCTGAGGACATGTGTTGTGATTGAATTGGTCTGGATTATGATCTGGGCTTGAGGATTTCTAAAAGATCCCCAGGTGATATGAATGTACAGACAAGTTTTGGGACCACAGACCCAATAAAACTTCAAATGACAAGTCAAAGAAGAACCTGGGCTTCATTTGGAAAGTGACCTGGGAGCAGTGGGACCAGGTTCATATTCACATTTTCAAAGAATCACTCAGGCACTTCCAGGGCGTTCCAGAAGCTGGTCCATCAGTGGTGGGGGTGAGAAACCATGGGTCTCCGTGGTTTCTTCTACCCATGGGATATAGACTTATATCCAGATATTTTTTTCTGACATGGGACTCATTCCCAGATGTTCAATACACATTCTGGTGACTCTACAGCTGCTGGTGTCTATCTCAGAAAAGGAAAAAATAAAAATCCACTTTTTCCTGAAACCCTACAGCTGCTGTCAGAATCTCTTGGAAAGTTGCACTGCTGTCTGCCCCCTTTCACATCTCCCTCCTCCATTCTTTGTCCTTCCATCAGCAGAGTGGATCCTGTTACTGCCCCATGGTGAGCCAACCCTGGCTCCTGTTGCTTCTAGGGAAGATCCACCCTCTTTCCCAGGGAGTCGTGGTCCCTTCTGTTCTAGCCTGGATCTGTCTTTCCAGTTTCATCTTCGCTGCAACCCCACGGGCAGCACCATGAACTTGGGCACATCTGTAGTTGTCTTCTTCTGGGCTTCCAAACATACCAATCTCTGGAATGTTTTCCTTGGACTTTTGTACCTGGAAAGGTCATACCCGAGCTCACAGCCTGCCTCGGGGCCTTTTTATCCATGAACTATATTTCTGGACTCCCCCAACCTCAGAGTGACTGTCTCCTTCCTCGTCCTTTTCTTCTCCTTTTGTTGGCCCCATAAGTTATGGATATACATGGTCCTGGAGAATCTGGTGGCAGCTCCTGTGATCTGGGATCCCAGCTCTAGAGATTTCTCCAGCACCCCTGCCCCTTAGAAGTACCAGGCAGGCAGGAGGTGACAGGTAAGAAGTGTTTGCTGAGCTGGGCTGAAGGGACAGCAAGGGCCGTGGGGCTGGAGGGAGTCCTCCCCCACCATCCTCTCCTGCCCCCCACCAGTTTCTCCAGGATGCTCACCGTTGCCCTCCCTGAGTCTGAGAGAGAAATGCATCACTTGGAATGCTGTTGCCCTCCCTTATCAGGATAAGGGCTGAGCCATTGACAGTTCTCTGCTCCATAGGCCCAAGTGCCCTGAAAGGTCATAATCTTTATCTTGTTTATGTCTGTGACTTTCCTGAGGCTCCTCACTTCTTGACAGTGTCACAGAGCAGGCTTGCTGCCTGGGATGTGTCTGGAAAGTGGCCCACTCCCTCAGGGGCAGGGAAGAAGAGCCAGTTGTTTATGCTCATGGAGCATTCCAGACCAGCCCATGGTCAGTCTGATCTCTAAGTTGACATCTGGGTCAGAAGCTGGGGCTAAGCATGAGCATAAAACAGGAGTGTGGGATGGAGCAGGACAGGAGCTTAGGACACATCTGCCTTGCTTCTTCTTTAATTACCTGTAATGACTAGCTGCTGAACATTTAGATATCTGGTGGGGGTGGCAAGGAAAGGGAACAAAAGGAAAAGCACTAAAAACTAAGAGTCCTTACTGTTCTGCTGACACTAGAGAATAGCAAGTGCAAATGCCCTGGGTAGAAGCAAGCTTAGGAATGCAAAGAGGCCAGTATAGCTGACAGGGATGGGGCAAATGAGAGACAGTAGTGAGCTGAGATTACGAAATAGAAAACGGCAAGATTGCAGAAAGCCATGGTGATGATTATGGCTTTTATGGTGTGTGGGCCTTTTTACTTTGAGCATGACTGCGCTGACTTTTCTAGAAGATCATCCTGGCTGCTTTGGGGATCACAGGCTTCCCCTTCATCCTCCGCACCCTTTCTTCTGTCTCGTTTTCACTAGATCTCTAGCACTTAGCACTTAGCACCTCTCACAGACTTGGCACTCAGTAATTACTACTTGAAAATATTGACCAGAATTCTCTTCCCAGCTTTGCATTAGGCTCATCATGAGAGTTGAAGGTGTTTCAACTCTTACCCAGATGGATACCTTGTCTAGGAATTTGCTCTCTTGTGGAACCTGTTCTCCAGATGTTAGATGGGTAGAAATTGGCAGATGGTACCTTCTACAGCTGGCAGAAACACAGCTGAATGCAATACTGTGCACATCTGGCGCCCACATGTCTAACCATGGACTTGATACTCAGCCAGACAGCGGTGAACATGCCGTAGGCAGGAGAATGAAGTCCTTCATGCTAGGAACAGATGGTCAGAACAAGTGAGATTCAGGACGGCCTGTGGCCATTTTTTCCAGAGAGACCCAGATGTCCAACCCCTGGCCACCAGGCAGGACTTCAAGCCCAGGGCTTGCCCCAAACACAAGCTCAAATTTATACAGTCAGCAGGATTCCAGGAGCCCACTTTGCTCAGCCTCAATTTCCTCATCTGTAATATGGGAGATGCCTGAGCTGGAAGAATTTTAAAAAATGAGACTGAAGGTCCTCCTTGCACAAGAGGGTGTACCTATGGTCTTGGGTGGGTCTCTCCTTTTTCTGGACCTCAGTTCTCTAGGAAATGAGAGTGATTGCAAGATCTCTTCATCCGAGCTCCAGGGGAAAGTGGGGAGAGCCTCTCTGCATGTTGGGCTAGCCTCCTTCTCTGCCGTGGAAAAGGCTGGGCCTCGTATTTCCGCTGCCTTGGGAAAAAATTGACTTTTTGTTTTCTCTCTTGCACTCTCCCTTATGAGGAGGCCACTTTCTTGAACAGAAATGGAGCCTGTCAGAGCAATTAATATTAGAATTTTAAAATGCCACATCATTGAAGCTATTTTTCCACAAACAGTCTTCCAGTATGAGCACAAACAATTCACAGGGGTCTATTTTAAGCACTGGAGTCTCTGGAACATTTTAGGAATGTTCTTTAAAAGACACAGCAAGGCCACAATGCCATGCCTGTAATCCCAGCTATTTGGGAAGCTGAGGCAGAAGGATCACAAGTTCAAGACCAACCTTGCAAAAGTTAGCAAGACCCTGTCTCAAAAATAAAATGAGTTGGGGCTGTAGCTTCATGGTAGTGAACTTCTGGGTTCAATCCCCAATACCAAAAATTAATAAAGAAAGAAAAGACATAGAAATGTGAAATCGCAGATATTTGCTCAAGACTCTCACAGTCTCTGAACTGGGTGGGGAAAGAAAGGGTTGTCAGACCCTTCAGCAAAGCTACATTTGTGTTGAAATGCCTCAAAGTTCTCTGCATCAATGGTCACAGAAAGAAGCCCTGGAAACAAGACTTGAAATCTAAAGAAATCCAAAGGAGGAGACCGACTGGGGATAAGAGGAAGGAACTGAAGGCTGGGAGGGAGCCCGCCTTTACCTCAAACCACCTGCCTTGGTGCCCCTTCAATCACTTCACACAATCCTCACGTAGACCCTTGGAGGAAGGTAGTGTCATCGCCCTTGCAGATGCAGAAATAGACTGAGAGAGGCCACCTGTCTGGGGCTTGATTGGAGTTGGTGTTCTCTTCCCCTTTGAGCCTGGTCAGGCAGCCTGCAGAGCGGGGGCTATACAAGCCCTGTGCCTTATTTTGTTGTTGTTGTTTGGTTGTTTTGTTTGTTTGTTTGTTTCCTCATATTATTTTTTTTTTCTAGTGCCGAGGATTGAATTCAAGGCCAAAAGACCTGACAGGAACAATTTTCAGGAGGATGAGTTGATTTGGGGGCTCATGGTTTCAGAGGTCTCAGCACATAGCTGGCCAACTCCATTCCTCAGGGCCTGAGGCAAGGCAGAGAGATCATCATGGCAGAAGAGTGTGGTGGAGGAAAGTGTTGAGCTCCCCTCAACACCACCAAATACCTATCCCAAAGGTATGCCCTCAGGGACTGACCTCCTCCAGCCACACCCTACCAACCTCCAGCACCATTAGTTAATCCTATCAGGGTATTAATTCGCTGATTGGGTTAAGGTTCTCATAACCAAATCATTTCACCTCTAAGCCTTCTTACAAGAGCTTTTGAGGGACACCTCCCATCCAAACCAAAACACCAACCCAAGCCACAAGCTCTGAAGTTGACTGCTACTCATTCAGCTTAAAGCTCTTGGGCAAGTTACTGAACCTCTTGGTGCCTCAGTTTCCTCATCCAAAATGGGGCTAATAACTGTCTTTTTCACAGGGCCATTGCAAGGATTCATTGTTAATGCAGAGAACATTTCAAGTACGAGAATATTCATGCTTGCTTGGCACATGGTAAGAGCTAAATCAAATAGCTCTTATTATTACCCTTCCTTTAGCTGGAGTTGTTACCCTAGACATTTAGAGAAGTGATGGAATTAATGCTGCTCACTCTTTTTTGCTCTTCTGCATCACTGTCACCCAAGCCTCCCCTAACATCTGACACCTCCAAAATCTTCTTGTCTGCTACACCTTCCCCTTTCCACTCCCCTCCTTTAAGACCAGTGGTCTTTCCTCCCAGTCTTCATTCATTCCCTGTATCTTTCTTTTTTTTTTTTCCTGTATCTTTCAATACTGAGCATGAATGAGCTCAAGAAACCATTGTGGATTCCATCACCAAACATGTCACAAAACATCTACATCGACCATATTCAAATTTTGTAAGGTTTCAGTGACTTGGTTTCTTTATCAGTAGAAATACTAATATTTTATCTCTCAGAGGACCATTGTGATAATTAAATGTTGCTTACATGCAAAGATCTTAGATGATTAATTGTTTGTTCAATTTTAGCTACTATTACTACTTATCACTGCCTAAAATGCTAAATTTGATTTCCCTTTCTAATTTCTACCCAGTATTATAAGAGCCAATTACAATTCTACATTCCATTCCTCTCCCTCAAGCACTCTTCTCAGATTTAGCCTTCTCTCTCCTTTAAATTGGGGATGGTAGCACCCATCAGAGACTTGTGGGTTTTTAGATTAGTATCTGTATGTCTTCCTCCTTCCTGAGGACTAGGGCCTTGCTCTTGACCATCTGAGAGTGACTAAATTCCTCTGTATTATCAGAATCAAATCAGTGGTGTTTGCTTTGCTTTTTATGGGCACAGTGGTCCTAGAATTTGGGTCCTAAATAAATGCTCCTTTAATGGGAAGGATATTAGAGATGATTGAACCAGTCTGTCCATTGTCTGAGGGAAGCCATGGAGATTCAGAAACATGAATGATTTTCCCAAAGTCACAAAAGCATAGGGAATCAGCACAGTAGATCAGAAAGAGCAGATGATTACAGAATACATCCTCAAATTTAAGTTCTCCTACTAATCATTATAACCTTAGGCAAATTATTGAACTTTCTGGACCTTGTCTTCCACCCCTATTATAATATGCTTGATTCCATCTATGGTCATCATATGTTTGATGGGATAAATTTCCTTCCATGGTTTCTGGATGATTTGCTTTTTCCTGATTGGTTGGCTTCTAATAATGTCTTTTGGGGACTTTGAGAGCCAGTCTCTACCCATAGCCCTGGTGGTCATGCAGTGCTAGAAACCCAATCCCAACACAAGCCCTCAGGATGCAGGGTAAGGGCCATGCTGGCCTCTTCATCAACGATGCATCTATACCCATCTGGTTTGGTTTTCAACTTCTCACAGAGAGCATGAGATGTGCCCGTCCAACATGTGTCACCTCTTTAAGAACAATCAGTAAAGTCTTTCTCTGGATAGTCTATGAACACTAGTAACAGTCACCAGGCCATAGCCACAGTGGAGGCTAAGGCAAATGTCTTCTTCAGACAGATGTTTCCAGACTCCTTTATTTTCAGTGGTTGACCAGAAAATCAAGTGGCTCTGGCTTAGGGAAAATCTTTATACTCAGCTTTCTTTTCTTTCTCTGGGTGTGCACACATGTGCACCTCCTCACTCTCTACCTTCTCCGTCACCAACACCCACATTGGGAAGAGGTGCTGAGTACAGGGGGCTGTCTTCAAGCAACCTGGTACTTTCTCTCAGCAAAGGCAGCAGAGGTTAAATTGGCAGACTCCAAGCACCCCCGAGTTGAAATGTCCACCCAAGTACATTTGGCAGGTGCCAGAATCCATATTTCATTCCTCCCAACCTGGAAGATGCCAAGAGAGAAATCTGGAGTTGTTTTCAAATTCTCAGGCTTTAATGATATTTGTGAAAAAATCAGTATTTTCAGTGAACATTTCTGAATGGCAACCATAAGAGAAAATCTGCTGAGCATAATTCATGTATTTCACAGAAGGACCAGGCCCTCCATCAAGCATTCATTCATGCTCAGAAATTAATTGGTAACTATATGAGTGAGGAGTCTTTGGTTGCAAGTGATAAAACCAAAATTCTGGCTAATGTAAGTGTAATGGAATTTATTAGGAGGATAATAGTAGCTTAATGAATCAATAGAAAAATTGGATAACCAAGGCTCAGATATAGGATGGAATCAAATAATGTTGAATTTGGAAATATTTTCCATAAAAGAAGCAGTTGGGTCAGGGAGCTGCAGGGATAAATTAACTTTGGTCACCTCTTTCATGTTTATATTAATTGCTCAAAAATGAGACTCCTCACAGAGAACATCAATGGGCCAACCTTGTCACAAATGTGCCCTGAGCCAAGTAGTCCTTAGGGACCCCTTTGGCTTCCATGATGGGAAAGAAGGCATCTGTATTTAACATTCTAGCAAACTTGCAAAAAACGGGAAGGAAAGTAATTTCTCCAAAATATTGAGATCTTGTTGGAATGGGAAAAGAAATTTTGTAGCCTTCCACTCCCCAAAATTCTCTACCTACATTTTCACAGTTTAAAATCACGTGTGTGTGTGTGTGTGTGTGTGTGTTTGAATACTTAATCATTAGGCAAACATTTTCTGAACAGTTTATGTCAGGCATGTGCTAACGACTGGGGATACAGTGAACAAAACTGTTTTGGGGAGAGAGACACCACAACAATCTGGTGACACACATTATCATGCACTGCTACAGATACACACCCCCGCAAGGCTCTCCACAGGCAGTGTCACACAATTCAGGTATCTAAGCACTAGAACAAGGAAGTAGAAATTAGTTGTTCTTGATGCTAGGTATACATACATCCTTCTGTTCATTCTTAAAGTCACTCAACAAACACTCGGTAGGCACCTAGAATGTGTGAGACTTTGGGTTTTGTTGGTTTGGAAAAAATAACAGAAAGGACAGTTATAAATATGAGGTGCTGAGGCTTTTCCTGAGGACTTTTCTCCTGAGTTACATGCATCTCATTCAGCAAGATCAGATTCCACTCCATCATATCTCTCATTACCTGCTCAGAAAAAGACAAACCAGCTGAGCAGCCACAGGAACTCCCCTTGCAGCCTGCCCTTGCGGGATTGTGAAGTACCTTGGCCCTTTTCCTGAAGAATTGTTCCCTCCTCTCATCCTGCCACCTGGGGCTGGGACACAGCCTGTTGGAGCACTGTGAAGGAAAGGGGAAGAGGAATTGGCACCTTGCATTCCTCCTGCTTCCTTTTCTCCAAGTTTCAGGAAAACAAAAAACTCTCTTAGTTTTGACAGCATTCTCAGGTTTGGGCATGTTCAGATGAGTTCAGAAGACCAGAACTGTCACCCGAGCTCTGGACATCACTGCAGCATGTGGCTCTGGACAAGTTCTTCCCTGTCGAGTTCCCTCTTTCCCATCTGGACAAATGGGAGATTTGCACAACTGCTGTGTACCCTCCATTTCTTGGGTCCCTTTGGTCTCGGCTCCCTCTCCTTCTTCATGCTGTCTGGGCCGAGTCTTCATCTCAGTTAGCCCTGCCTCTCACTTCTTATCCTCGGAGACTCAGGATTACCGACCTCCTCTGAGTCCCAAGTTTCCTAGTGGCTTTCATGAAGGAGCAGGAAGTGGAGTCTAGCATCTCCTACTTCATGCAGATATTTCTTTCCTTTACTGGCAGCAAAAGCCTTTAGCAAACTTCTAAAGAGAGAGCTTCAAGGATGGGCAAGAAATGATAGAAGGCAGGGGAAGAACTGCGGAGTCCAAACCTCACTGTGTGCTCCTTGGCCCCGTGGGAACCCCACACAGCATTCAGCCCTGCCAGGCAGGGAATTTTGAAAGAACCCAGCTAGGCCGCACCTTGACAGAAACCCTCCCCTCTCTGTGCTCTCTTCCTGTGTTGTGACAGATGCTGCTCTGATCCCGTTGGTACCCAGCTCCCAAAGAAGAAAACAGATCACCCATCACTGGGTAATTATAGAGCAACTGAAAGGCCATTTAGCTACTGTGTGATAAGCAATAGACTATTTTAATAATAACCAATTACCATACATTATAGTATATCATTTGGCATTTGATGATCTACTGGGGTCTCACCTGTTCCTTGCCTTATGGAGCATTTCACCGATGTTCACACCTTCCCCACCAGAAGTTGTGTCAGTTTCTAATTGAAGCACTATTTTTAGGAAAGAGTTAGGAAAAGTTTGTCGAGATGGTGCAAATTATATCATGCCAAGAAGAAGGATGCACTCTGCCAAGTGTCTTTTCTGACAGCTCTGCCATTACGTCGCACTTAGCAGGATGGAGAGTGAGATTTGTTTCATGATCTGCTAGCCTTTCAACATTAAAGGAGGTGTAAACCTGGAGGCCCGATGTCCCAGAAGACCTGTGGGCAATCCAAACCGACACCATGCTCTGCTGCTCACTGTTCCTTCCCCTGCTGAGCTGCATTCTCACTGCCTATGGAGCTTGAAGTCATGGGGCTGAGCATCCTGCTACAGGCTTTGCCGTGGGACTGGCTAGGCCATAGGGGTTCTTCAAGGGACCAGAGGAGAAGAACCTCTCTAAGATCTGCTCAGCCCATTTCCCTGGCCTGGAATCCCCTCCTTAAATTTACTCACACAGCCCCTTCGTAAGACGAAAGTCTGCCAAGATAGCCATGCAGTCTTATGTCCAGTGTCCAGTCCCACGTTTATGCATCCTTGTTTCATGATCTACCTCATGCAGAGAACTAAGCCTCTCTTCCTAGGAAGGTATGAAAATTTCCTTTCTTTTTTCTTTTTCTCTCTCTCCCTCCCTTCCCCTCCCTTCTCTCTCTCTCTCTCTCTCTCTCTCTCTCTCTCTCTCTCTCACACACACACACACACACACACACACCATATTTATGTTCAACCTCCAATACACCACTGCTATGGCCTGGGCATTCTGGAATGTCTCCCCAGAAGCTCATTTGTTGCAGCATGGCTCAGAGGTGGGGTGCTTAGGTAATGATTAGGGCTCTGATCTCATCAGTGAATTAATCCCTTTTCTGAATTAGTCCATCCATAGCTGAATGTATTAGTGGGTAGTAATTGTTGGCAGGTGGGGGTGGCGTGAAGCTGAAGGAGGAAGGTAACTGGTGGGTTTATATTTTGTCCCTGGTTCTCCTCTCTCTCCCTCATCGCTCTCTCTCCCTTCCTCTCCTTCACCCTCTTCCTCTCCCTCCCTCCCTCCATCTCTCCTTCCTGGCTGCTTTGGGCTGAGCAGCTTTCCTGTGCCATGCCCTTCCACCAGGATATTCTGACTCACCTCAGGCCCAGAGAAATAGGACAAGTTTCCCCGTGGACTGCACCTCTGAAACCATGAGCACTCCCCAATTTTTCCTCTTCTACATTGTTCTTGTGAAGCCTTCTGGTCACAGCAGTGAAAAGCTGACACACAATCTCACTCTTATGGATTTCCAGATTTGTAAAATTCCAGTGTTTTCTGTTTGGGACAGGCACCTTCCTGTTCATTCTTCTGCCTTCATAAAGCAGATGCAGTCCAATCCATCAGACACACCATCATCGCCATATCCAGTCACTTTCACCTCATCCTCCAGCCCTCAGGCTGCCACCACCCTGTAACTGGATTATTGCCATAGTTTCCTGTCTGGTTTGCCTGCTCCCACTCTGCCCCCCAATACAGCAGCTGAAGAGATTTTTGTTAAAACACTATTCAGATCGTGTCACTCTTCTGTTCAAATCTCCGAAGGGCTTTCCATCTCATTCAGAACAAAAAATAAATACATATTTTTTTTAAATCAGAATGAAAAATAGAGTCAAAAATCACCAACCACAAAGCTCCATGCAATCTGGTGCTCCCTCAGGCTACAGACTGCTCCATAGTCACCTTGCCATCCCTCCTTCCATCTTTGGCTAGTACACCTTCCTTGCTCCACATCAGCCACACTGACCTATTTGCATTGTCTTTGGATACAATGTAGCAGTTTAATTTTTAAAATTCTTTGAATAGAGAAAATTAACAGATTTCATTCTCACTCTTACATTATTTTCAAAAGGTATCTTAAAGGAAAAAAAAAATTTAAAAGTATCTGATAAGAATAGAAGGGAGACCAGTACTGTAGAGAAAGTGGGTCAGGGTACTGAGGACTGAAAGTGATCAAATTATGTTATGTGCATGTATTAACATGTTACCATGAAACCACTATTCTGTAAAATTATTATGTACCAATAAAAAAATTTTTAACTATAAAGATGCAATTGGTTACCCATTCCAAGATAAAAGTCCTTTGTTGAAATATAAAAAAGCATTTTTAAAATTTAATTGCTTTCATTGCTTAACTTTAAAAAGAAAAAATCAACTCAAAAATGAAGGAAGATTTACACTAAACTTTTGGGTCTTTCAGGTACTTTAGACAGGGCTCTCCTAGTTGCACAAGGAATCCCGCTCAAATTAGGATCTGGCAGCAAAGGAAGATCTTTGAATAAGAAGGAAGAGCCGTTTTATGGAATTTGAAGACACAAAAGGCTTCCATGCTGAAGATGAGCTGAGCCCAGGAGTTTGAGAGAAGTCTAGATCAAAGTGGCCGAGCATTTGTGTTGGAGGTGAATGAGGAAAGTGCAAACTAAGTATTTCTGCTTGAATTAGGATGATCCAGAAGGGGGAAGACACAGAGGGCAAGAATGGGCCTGAAAGAAAATGATTAGGAAGGTGAGGAGCCGGAGAAGACAGAGCAGGGAAAGTAAGCAGATGATGACTAGGGAGAGAGAGCAGGGTGGACAGGTTCTCATCCTCCTGAGAAATGTGCTCTCTCAGGCCAGAAACCAAAGACATGATGCATGGTAACTGGAAAAAGTAACACAGCCTTGGGACCAGAGCAAAATTCCCTGCCTCAAGCTCATTACCCTTCAGCATAGACATACTTATTATTACTTTCTAAATCATGATCAGACACATGTCCATTTCACTGTTCACTACCATGCTAAGGTCAGTAAGAGAGTCATAGAATTAGGTACTCCTCCCTTTCATCAACTTACACAATGCAATGACAAAGGAAAAGCAGGCACTGGTCAATTATTCTTGGTGCACTGGAAAGAGCATTTATTTGCAATGAAACAGATCTAGATTTAGATCTTGGCTCCTCTACTTATGAAATATATTTTATATAAGTTCCTTAAACCTTTTAAGCCTCAGTTTTCTCATCTTAAAAATGCAAATAATAATGGTGGTCACCCTGTGGCTGAACGAAGTAAGTTTTATAAACATTGGCTCTTCTTTTAAAATACAAAGTCATTATGTGATAGATTGCCAGAATAAATAGAACAACCAACCAAACAACAACAACAAGAAAACAACCTAAAAACTCTCCCAAGTCCTTCAGAGAAAGGGAAGTTCAAGATCCCAAGGTAATGGAAGATGTGTGAGTTTCTTGGGGAGGGTGGGTCTTGAAACACCTGTGATAGTTCATTTATATGTCAACTGGATTGGGCCACAATAGGCCCAGACATTTGGTCAAACATTGCTCTGTAAAGGAGTTTTTGCATGAGATCAACATTTGGATTAGTAGACTGAGTGAGGCAGAATGCCCTCCCTATGTGGGCAAGCACTATCCAATCGATTGAAGGACGGAATAGAACTACAAGACTGACTCCTCCAAAAGCAAAAGAATTCCTCCTGCCTCCCTGATTGTCTTTGAACTGGGACGCTGGCTTTTTCCTGAACTAAGACTTGCGCGGAAACCTTGGCTCCTCCTGGCTGTCAAGTCTGCCAGCCTTTAGACTAGAACTAAGCCATCAGCTCTCTCAGATTCTCAGCCTGCTTGCCTCACCCTGCAGGTCTTTTTTTTTTTTTTTTTTAATTGTTGGTTGTTCAAAACATTACAGAGTTCTTGATATATCATCTTTCACACTTTGCTTCAAGTGGGTTATGAACTCCCATTTTTAGCCCATATACAGATACCCTGCAGGTCTTGAATGTCACCTGTTCCCAAATCATTTCAGCCAATTCTTTGTAACTAATTAATTAATCAATCCAATTTGTTCTTTTTCTCTGGAGAATTCTAATACATTAGGATGGGTTTGGTTTAGATAGAGGTGGAGAAAAAAGAAGGAGAAAAAAGACAAGAGAAAGTGAAAATCAATTGTACGTGTTCACAAAAGCTGGAGGCTTCTGACTGAGTAGTGCTAGCTGACATGTACCAAGGGCATATTGCTTGCCAGCTTTTGCCTGCATCCAGGCAGTCCTCTTAAGAATCTGTTGACAAATGCCCCATGTGCTAATCAGCTTCCTGTCGCTATAAAAAAAAGTACCTGAGGTAATTAATTATAAAGAAAAACGAATTGTTTTGGTGCATAGTTTTGGAGCTTCTAGTTCATGATTGATTGTCCCCATGGTTTGGGGCCTATGACAAGGCAACAGTATATCATGGTGGGAGCATATGGCAGAGCAAAACCACTTGCCTCATGGTCAGGAAGCAAAAGAGCAAGGAGAGAGCTACAGTCCTACAGTCTCCATCAAGGTTATGTCCCCAATGACTTAAAGACCTCCCACTAGGCCCCAACTCCTAGAGGTTCCTCCACTTCTCAATAGCATCACCCTGGGGATTCAGACTTTAACACATAACCCTTTGAGGGACATTTAAAGTGCAAACCAGAAGGCCCATTAAATACAAATGCTATTCCCATTTTACAGATGGGAAAGGCTAGTCACAGAGAAGTGACTCAGCTCCCACATCTAGCAAACAGCAAGATCAGAGTTCAGACCACAGTAATCTAATTCCAGAGCCTAGGCTCTTGATCTCTGTATAGATTAATATTTAGTAAGGTCAAATTGATAAAACTGACAAGTGAGCACAAACACAGCGGGGTCTTGCATGTCAGACTCAGTGGGTTAGGTAACTGCAGACCTTAGGCCCAACTCCTTCATTCTGTTCACAAGGAAACTGAGGTTCAGAGCTGGGAAGAGGTTTTTTTAAGGCTTACCCACAACAATGATTAAGCCAAAACGTGACCCTGGAGCTCCTTTCCATGATTTGCCTCAGGCAGGGCCAGTGCTCCTTTTGGGTTTTACTTGATGGCATCCTCTCCTAGGACTGGGCCTCTCCAGGAGATGGTGTTGACTGAAAGGGACCCTTCAGGGATACAACCAGGTTTATCCTTGGAAAGCTAAGAGGAAGAGGGTTGTGTGGCTCTTGGTCACTCACCATCTTGGTCTGTGACTGGATATTTCAGCTTCCTCCCCTTCCTCTGGTTGCTCTCTCTTGGATTTTGCTCTTTCTTTGGGACTCTTTGTCCATTCTGCCTCATTTCCATCTCCCGCAGTCTCAATTTTTCCACAAAGAAGGTCACCTGATACCAGTCTTATGTCAATTCTAAACAAGGATCAGGGTCAGTCCTGCCCTCAACTTGTGGTACTTTAAGTAGCCACTGAGAGTATGAGGGTACTTTATGTGGCCTCCCTGGCTGACAGGCTGACACTGACTTTAGGGCCCATCACCAATGGGCTTCCATTCCCAATCCCTGGGCCTGACTTTCTGACCATTTCACTCCAGACTTGGAGTAAGTGTGGTCCTGGCTCTCCATTGCCTGTGTTACTTTCAGTTAGTTCAGAGTGTGTTTCTGTCAGCTCTGGTCCCACCCTGTGGGCAGCCCTTGAGTTCTAATGATGAGTCAGACACAGCCTCTGAGTCACTCTAGAAAAGCAACAGTCTCACTAACAAAAATATGGAAGCCACTTAAACATCCAGCTATATGGATCGACCACTTGCTATATGTCAGACTAATGATGTAAAAGACAGAGTGTCTATCTTCATGGAGCTAAGGGGGTAAGATCTGTCACAGACAAACAGGTAATCACTACCCAGTGGGCAAAGTGTGTGTGTGACAGGGGAAGTACCCGCTACTAAGGGGAAACACAGCAGGGACACTTAGACTTGGCCTGGCCTTCAGGGTTCGGGTGGGACTGACTATGAATGGCTCCCAGTTGCAGCAATGTTTGAGCTAAAAAATAAATAGTTCTCCAGGCAACAGAGAGTAGGACTGAGCACATGCTGTGGGGCTATGAGGGGAGAGACAGGGATAATTTCCAAGTAGAGGGAACCGTGAGTATTTGCTGTGAGGAAGAGAGGAAACTTATTGTGATATGGATTGCATGTTGTATTGATGAAACAGATTGCCAGAGAAAAGAGACCAATACAATGCAGGGAAGGCTTGTGGATGATCCTGTAAATTGTTTTAGGGAGTTTGGAATTTATCCTGTAGCCATGTGGTGGTACCTCTAAAAGATCTTAAGCTGAGGGGTGACACAATTAACTTTGCAAGCTAGACAAAGAAGTAATGATGACAAAAGGGATGTTTGCAATATCCAGGGAGCCAGAGAAGGGGTGGCTTGTTTTTCCTGACTCCTTGACCACACCAGAAATTCACCATTAGGGACCAGGACCCTCCCACTGAACGCATTCCTCATTCCTGGCCCAGAAGCAAGTCCAGGATCCAGGCCTCCCTAAGCCCTGTTAGTGACCTCTAGCCTCCTGGCTGAACTTCCAGTAGCTTTCAGATTTCATGGAACCTGCTTCTCCCTTGCTCCCTCCTGCTGCTGACAATTGGCTGGCTCAGATATTACTCTTGCCTGTCCAATGAGATGCCCCCTCCTGCCATCACCGGGTTGGCCTTCATGCCACAGCCTATCACAGAGCACCTCTGAGTCTTAGACTCTTCCAGACCTGCTTCATGTTACAGCAATGTGATCCCTCCCTTCTGATATTATTGCTTACACAATAGCTGGATTAAGCACAAGAATGATGCCCTTAAAGAAATATCCCTCTCACCTTGTCCTTGAAGAATTCTAAGGTGTAGAATCTAATTCAGTACCTGTGGCAACTTTAAGTGAGTTAGTCTCTCTGTCCACTATTCTTCATCTATAAATGTGTTCAGTAACAAGAATCACTTTAAAGGCTTATTGTAAATGTTCATTGACTTAACACACGTATGGATTTACATAGAGGGAAGTGAGACATTATTGCAGACAAGAGCAGTCCCCTCATCCTGGAATAAACTAAAACAGCATCCTATAAGTAATACAGCAAGAAGAGGAGGTCAGGAGTCAGCAAGTCAAGGAAAAGAAAAATTAGTGGTATTCTCTTCAAATAAACAAAAACTCAAAATGTCTCCATAATTAAGTAAAATTTTAACAGAAAATGCCATGGGTTAGTGTTATGGGTTAGATATGAGGTGTCCCCTTAGCTCATGTGTTAGACAATGCGAGAATTTTCAGAGGGTGAGGCTGGAGGAGATAAGTCACTGGGGCATGCTTTGGGGCTTATATTTTGTCCCCAGGGAATGTGGCTCTCTCTGCTTCCTGGTGCCATGTCCTGCACTGCTTTCCTCCACCATGCCTTTGCACCATGATGTTCTGTCTAAGCTTGGACCCAGAGCAATTGTGCTGGTCTTCTATGGACTGAGACCTCTGAAACATGAGCCCCAAATAACCCTCTCCCACGTTGTTCTTGTCAGGTGTTTTGGTCACAGTGATGAAAAACTGACTAAGACACAAGGCAGCTGCCCAATTGGCCCAGCCAGCCCTGATGGCTTCTCAGTCTTGCAGAATCCTTAGGTCTACTCTTTGAATAGTTGAAGCATTGGAAAAAGCACAGCCTTTGTATTCAGACCAAACTGAGTTTGCAAGCTGATTCTGCCACATCCTGGCCATGTGACCTTGGGAAGCTCACCCCAAATCTGTGAACCTTAGATTCCTTATGCAGAAAGTGAGCACACCCCACCTACTTAGGGGACCCTGCTTTCTCTTGGATCTCAGGTCTACCCACATACTCAAGAGAAGCATCCTGTAAGCAAAAGGAAGTCCAAACTTTCCTGGAACTTGAGCAGTGAC
Organism: Marmota marmota marmota; assembly: GCF_001458135.2. Lineage (NCBI taxonomy): Eukaryota > Metazoa > Chordata > Mammalia > Rodentia > Sciuridae > Marmota > Marmota marmota. The sequence continues at coordinate 28,227,276 of NW_026000174.1, read as the reverse complement.
AAATTCTCAGGAAGTGAGTTTTTAGAGAGGGCACTGGGGATGCCTTCCGTCTCCTCCTACTCGGAGGATCTGAGGCATTGTCATTCTCGAGGCCAAGTCCTTTCCGGGACCGTGAGGGTCAGAGGAACTCACAAGGAGAAACACAGACCTCCTTCAGTGTTCACATCCTGCTGCCCCCTAAGCTGGGCTGTCAGCCCAGGAGTCATTAGCAGGTGGCAGGGCCGAGCATGGGGCCATCAGTCAGAGGAGAATGGCTGCCGCAGTTCCTGGGATGCAATGGTGCCCTGAGGAGCCATTGGCAGTAATGATGATGGGTATTTAAGCAAATGAACTGTTAATGACCAGGCAGAGGTGAGCTGCCTCCCAGACCAGCTGGAGCCCAGAGTTAGCAAAGGAGGGCGAGGTAGGAATGAAGAGAGAGAGAGGGAGGGGGAGGAAAGAGAATTCATTTTCTTCTCAGAAATTGGTTTCCCTAGGGAGTCGTGGTTGGCCACGGGGCAACACCCGCTTTTTATCTGCTATTACCCAGGTCTTGCCATCACTTCCATGAATTATTGCCCAAATTCCTGGGTGCTCTGCCCAGGCATACTCCACCCCTACTCCATCTTTCTAGCGCAGTCTTCCCACATAGCAGAAGGAAATCTCATTGGAAGTCCACGACATCAGGGAGAGAACCACAGGGATGCTAGCTAACTGGTTCAGGTCTGGTGGATTCTAGGGCTGGAGTGGAGTGCCTGGTGAAGATGGAAATAATCATGCAACAGTCGCACCATCTACTACCAATGTTGTTGTTATGACTACCAGGAATGGAGTACCAATTACATGCCAGACATTCTTCTAATCACTTAGGGTTAACACTGTTTAATGTTCTTAGTTGTTAAGGTGGTGTTTGATGTTCCCATTTTGCAAAGGAAGAGACTGAGGATCAAAGAGATAAAAGGAGTAGACCAGAGATGAGGAAGACAGAAAGTTGGTACACAGCTGTGTCCAAGAGTCAGAAGAGAGGGTGGAGCTAGAGAAGCTCAAACTTCAACCTTTCATCACTCAAAGCGTAATATAGGGAGAGTATGGGATACTGGAGTGAGGTCAGAGAAGATGTTGAGCTAAGAGCAGGAGACAGAGCCAGGATTAAGGCACTGTGCACTTGTGATCCACACAGTGTGATGGACAGGAGGCAGGTGGCGTCACAATCCTACAGGTAGACATGCTTGCTCTAGCCTCTGCCTCTTTGCACTTTTTCTTCTTCTTTTTTGGTACCAGGGATTGAACCCAGGGGTGCTTAACCAATGAGCCATGTCTCCAGTCCTATTTTTTATTTTGAGACAGGGTCTTGCTAAGTTGCTGAGACTGGCCTCTTGCTCCACCCTCCATACCAGGTTCATCTGAACCCACAATGGTGAAAAAACGTGTGATCTGGTAAAAGGCAGCATCTCTGCCCTTAGAACTTGCCACATCCTGCTGCATGATCTTGGGGACATTCTTTAGCCACTCTAAACTTGTCTTCTAGTATGTGCAATAAAATAGCAATCATGTTTTGATTCCAAAGTAAATAAACAACCCAAACAACCTGGTACGGGAGGTATTGCTATTGATATTGGTATTTCAGTCTCTGAATCTTGACTTCAGGGTGGATTTGGCTAGGTATTTAACCCCCTTGACCCTCTTTTCTTTTTAATACTGGGGATTGAACCCAAGGGTGCTTTACCACAAAGCTACATATCCTGTCACGTTGATTGATTGATTGATTGACAGATTCTTGCCAAATTGCCAGGGTTGACCTTGAGCTTGTGATCTTGCTGCCTCAGCCTCCCAAGTACCTGGGGTCACAGGCATGTTCTACTGCACTCATTCTGACCCTCTGTTTTCTAATCTGCAAAAGCAGAATAACAATTTTTACCTGGAAGTATCATTTTAAAGATTATTTAAATAAAATACCTAGCATATAATTGGTCATCAAAAATAGGAACTGCAATTAATTTTCTTGTCAAGTAGGTACATTTGGTGCCTGACCCCATGCCTGGACCTTACTTTGCAGTTACCTGCCTGGCTTCTTCTTTTCTAATCTCCTCTGAGGAACTTTCTTAGAGCCTTCTCCAGGAAGGTTTTTCCGGTCACCTACAGCACTGTATCTGAGAGCTTGAAGATTTCTTTTAGTCAGGTGGTGATTCACTGAAGTTCATCCCCTGCCGTCCTCTGATACTTCAGTAGCTGGTTAGCTATCACTCTGGAACTTCATTAGAAGCCTTTAGTTGGCTGTGTGAATTTGGACACATAACTTTCTTTCTTTGAGCTTCAGTTTCCTCATGAACAAAGGAAGGTTTGGGACAGGACTTTGTCTTTTGTCTCCAAACCACAGATGTTCCAGGACTTTAAGGTGTCCCTGAACATAGCCCACATCCTCTCCTCCCATACTCCTTCTCCAATTGCCTTCATCCCAAATCTCAGCTACTATTTTAAATTCCACTTCTGCCATAAGTTGCCTGAATCCCCTCCAGCAGAGGTGGTTTCCTCTTAGAAATTCTAGAATCCTTGATTTTATCCACCACCCCATGCAAATCTCCTTGTACTTCATCTAGCTGTGCCATCGCTACTATAGGAACCCCAAATCTTTCACCACAGAAATCGTGCATCCCCAGGTTTCCAGCAGCACTGATATCCTCAGCCTTGATTGACAAGGACCTCTGAATCTTAAGGCCTCATTGTGGGCACTACAAAGGGATCCAAAGATGTACTGTGCAATCCCTAACTAGGAGCTTACACATCCAAGTCAACACCACCTTTGCTAAAAATGGACAAATCCGCCTGGGCCTCTCTAAGCATTGCTGTCACATGGATGTAGAAACCTACACACCTGCACCCCATCATTCTTTGTTCCCTGATGCCCTTTCTATAGCCAGATTATCTTCATTTCATTCCATTTCTTTAGACACCTGTGCTAGGAGCTCTAGACCAGAGCGAATTCCCTGACTCCAGGCACTATATTTTTCTTCTGCTGTAACTGGCATCTGTTCAGGCAGATGAGTGAATATTTATTAGATCTCAGCAGGTTTTGGTCACTTTAATTGTTTTCTAGTGAAAAGTGCCCATTGCTGCCACCAGACCTTGTTGGCCATTTATCAGGCCTGCTAAGTGAAAGGGAGCGCAGAGCTGTACAGAGCTGGGAGCTCAGGCAGGTCCAGGAAATTTTGGCTGCAGAAAGAAGTCACACCAAAGAAAAATGAGTCCTTGGATGGTCATCTGGAACTGATGGATTAAGAGATAAGCACCGGAGTTGTGATCTCGACACACAGGATCACTGGACCCAACCACTCTCATAATTAGATGTGTCAAGTATTTAGTGTTTTTTTGTTTTGTTTTGTTTTGTTTTGTTTTTTTACTTTTAAAAGTGTATAGAGCAAAAGCCATTGGAAAGGCAATTACCATTTTTTTTTAAGAGCTTGGTAAGAAATAAGCAACACTTATTAAGTGCCATGCACTTAACAGAAATTGGTGGTTGCCCTATTTACTTTTTACAAAAACCATTTTCTGCATAAATATTTTTCCAGAAACCTAATAAGTAAATAGATAGCAGAAGAGCAGCCCTTGTTGAAACTGGAGTGAGAGACCCAAAGCCCACCTACTCCTTTTGTCCTTTCGTCGCTCAAACCCCCACCAAATTAGCCTTTGAAGCCCATGAATTGTCTCGGTGCCAACAGTAACTCTCCAGTGGTGGCCTTATTTTCCCATCTTACACATGTGTTAAATGAGACACTGGAGAGGAGCCAGTAATAGTCTCTGGCCTGAGCAGAGAGTGAGTAGAGAAGCGAGGCCGGGTGGATGGAAACCCACCTTGAATTATCCAGGGGATCCTCCCCAGGACAGAGATCCCGCAGTCTACTCTGCCTCCCCCAGGGTAGGACTGGTTCCCTCCAGCTCATGCCCCTCCCCTTGCCTGGCTGTCCCTCTGTCTCTGCACTTCCCTGTCTCTGGGAACTTTACAGCCTGGGCAAGCAGGAAGTTGGGGCAGCCCCTGTGGAGAGTCAGATCCAGTAAAGATGATTTGGTGTCCCCAAATGCCGGTTTGTGGGCCCTGTCCAGATGGAAGTGTCCAGCAGCCCAGCTGTGGCAGGTGGGACTAGAGACGGGGTGGGGGATGTTGTTCCTTTTGCTGGTCCTCAGTAGCTCTCCCTCATCTTATTCACGAATCGCCAGACCAACAAGGCTGCCTGCATAAGTCTGGCCTCACCAAACCCCAGCCTCCAGGAGAAACCAGAAGCTCAGGCCACTCTCTGCCATCTCACCAACCTCATCATCCTCCTCCACTCCAGAGCTCCTGGCACCCTCATAAAGTTAAATGAGTGCTTTCATTCAATAGCAATATGGTTGTGTCTTAATGTGGGCTTTATGCTGGGAGACATAGACTTACACTCCCCAGCTTCCTCTTCTCCAGTTTCCAGTCAGATGTGTCCCATGACACAGCTCTGGACACAATAAATGGAAGCTTGTTGTGGGAAAACGTTTGATTTCTTAACATAGACTCCTCCTTCTCCTTACTACTTCCTACCAGATTACAGATGTGATGGAAGGGGTTTAGCAGCCATAATGCAACCATGAAAGAAAGGAGAAGATAATCAGAAAGCTATCACCCCACGTAGAGTTACCAAGCTAACACTAGCAGTACTTACATCCAGATATCTTTTTGTGTGAGGAAATTCAGTCTGGATGTATTTAAATCACTATTTAAATCACTCAAAACTGAAAGCATTCCTGACATAATGCATGATCCAATATGACCTTTACCACAACCCTGGGAAGTAGGTATCATCATCTCTGTTTTAAAGTGAGAAAATTAAATTTGGGAGAAAGTGACTGCACAAAAGTCATTAAATTTCTATGTAGCAAAATCAGGATTTAATTTTAAGCTTTTCACACTACACTCATGAACCAATATCAAACAAAAAGCTACTATATCAGATATACTAAAAATTGTGTACCGTATCTATATTATGTATAATTTTACATACAAACTTGAATATACTTTTGTGTATATTTACACATATATTTTTCTTTATATATGTCTTCTCTCTTTCTCTCATACACACATGCTTTTTAATCCTATTGAATAATTGCTTTTTAGCCCATGGAAACAATATCCCTTGTATCTTGAGCCCATGATGATTTACCTCATAGACTCACATCACTCTTGGACTGCTGGATACACATAAAAATCATCCTGGAAAAATACAGACGATTTGGAAGTGCCACGCTCTTTAAACATTAAGAAGAAGAGCGTCTGAGTGTGGGAGGCGGCGTGTGGAGCATGAAGAACAGTGAATCTGGAGTGGGAAGATGTAAGTCACCGCGCGGCTCTGTCTCGTGCTGAATCGTCAAAGCTTGGACAAGCTTGAGTTTTCCTACCTGTAAAATGGAATTGATGGGAGATACTGTGTGTGTGTGTGTGTGTGTGTGTGTGCGCGCGCGCGCGCGCGCACGTGCAGTGGCAGGGCATAGAGAGTGTTGAGTGATGTTTCAAATCAGTTTAATGTGAATATACATATATATTTTTATCTATCTATCTATCTATATATACACATAGAGAGATACATTTATATATTTTTATACTAAGGAAATAGGTGTCATTTCCCAGTAACCCCATCTTGGCCAGAATTAATTCTTTCATGATTCATTACCTGTGAACAGGAGAGTACGGTGTGGAGGATGGGGATGCACAAGAGACACCAATCAGTAGAGGGTTAACTCTTCATGAGTTTCTTCTCAGAGTCATCAGGGTTAATTGTACCACATCAAGACTTTTGGGCCATGGCCCAGAGACTGTTTTGGCTGTTTGTTCCTCATGTAGACAGTTTGACCTCAGAAACTACATCTTCCTGATCCCACCCCATCAGGCCCTAGCAGGGCAAGTACTCAGGTGGGACATTTTTGCCATTTTTTTCTCAGAGGCCATGTCTTTTTTGTTTTTGTTTCTTTTTCACAATGGGTTCCAGTGCCCACTGTCTTAGTCTTTTTGTTAGTGCCATAACAAACTCCTTGAGACTGGTAATTTATAAAGAACAGAAATTAATTGTTCAGTTCTAGAGGCTAAAATGTCCAGGATCAAGGCACCAGTATCTGGTGTTGGCCTTCATGCTGTGCACTCACAAGGGGGAAGGAGGAAACAAAAGAGAGAAATTAATTCTGTTCTCACATGGTGGAAAAGCAGTAGAGATCAAGACCACTCCAGCAACTGCTTTTATTAGAGGCATTCATCTATTTGTGAGACGCTCTGCCTCATGACCTAAACACCTCCCATTAGGCTCCGCCTCCCAGCACAGTTGCATTGATATTAAGCCAACAACACAAGAACTGGGGGGACATTCAGACCACAGCACCAATGTTCTTATATTCAAAGAGGCAAAACCATCACCTTATACCTCAGGCATTATTAGCAGGTCAGGGGGCCCATCCTCACAATATCACAATTTGGCGGATAAAATGGGCTTCCAGGCCTGAGCAGGTCTGTGCTGGACAGTTTCCTCCAGGCCTCACTGATACTCTCCTTTATTACTGAGCTGTGCTGAGAAATAACATTTCACGGAAGCTGCTTCTTCTTGGACTACCCTTTCCTGAGATCAAAATGTTTGCTGGGATTACGCAAAACAGGTTGAGATTAACATGTGGTGTTTAACTGAAGAGCCTCAGGCTCTTGGCTTCCCTTCATTGCTTGAGCTGCCAAAATAAATTCCCACCCACGGACATCCTGGGTCTGTCTGGCTTGCTTAGAGCAAAAACACGGAGACAGAGTTGCAGCCACACAGTGGATTCTCCTCTATTCACAAAGGGAGCCCAAAGCTTTACCATCCAGGCTGCTCTCAGGTCCCCAGAGGGAGTTTTTTTCTTTTCTGTCCCAACTAAAGGCTAAGAAGCCGAAGTCTCATCACCTTCCTCTGGGAGGGAGCCCTCTGGCCTCTAGCCTTCTTTTTACTGGGGCAACTTGGCAGTTTTCTTCATCGTGTTCTGCAGTCATTCAAAGGGCAGACCTATCACTTCCTTAGACACTCATCATGCCAGCCACGGTGCTAGGCCACGGGACCCCATGAGAAAGAGACCAGGTAGCCCTCACCCTTGGTGTCCACTCTCCAGATTTCACTTTGGCAGTCTGGCTTTCTTCCTCTGCAAGGTCATTTTGTTGTCTGCAAAGGAAGGAAGAGAAAGCAAAACACCTGGTTACTTAACCCATGAGGGGTTTCAAATTTAAACTTATCTAACATTTTTTGAAATTCCAGGCGACAGACTCTAGGCTATAGGCAATTTCACATATGTTCAAAGCACTCAGTAGATGTCTGTGGAATTGGATTATTTGTTAACATCATCACAGCTGTGAGAGAGATATCATTTGCCCCAGTTTTCAGTTAAGATGAGGTATAGAAACTTTCCCAAGATAATAAGTGGCGGGGCCTCTTAATGTTACCGTCATTATTTCTACATGTACTGCTACCAATACCACCCTATGACTACCCCCATTAGTACAGTGCCCCATTACTGTCACGACACTGCTATTGCCACTACTGTTACTTGTGGTACTACAGGACTACCATTCCCACCCTACCATCATCACTGCTCTCTAACTGCCAGTGTATTACTACTTCTCACCCATCGTGACATCACCCAACATTGGTGTTCAACACAGAGGCCAGAGGACGCCGGTCTTTCCCATGGGCATAGGTCTGTTACCACTGGCCTAGGAGCTCAAAGAAATAGGTCTCTTAGGACCTCTTAACCAGGAACTGAAGGAACTCCCTGGAACAAAAGAAGGAGGCAGTTATAGGAAAAGGGCACAGCATTTTAAGTTCAAGGACTTTCACTCCAGGTTTCAGCTTTGGATTATTTTTCAGCCTCCCTGCACCTCAGCTCTGTCTCTATAAGATGGCAAAAGTATCGCCTCCCTGCAGGGAGGCATGAGGGTAAATCTAGAACACCATGCATGTGAAGGGGTCCTGTGGGTGAGAGCTTGTCATGGGGACAGTATTTCTTATCCAAACCAGAGTGTCTCTATGGATGCCATTATTCCTATGATTTGAGTTTTCCTCTTGTCCTCAGCAGCCCTGACCCTGACCCAAGGGTACAGCTCACTTTGCTGAGGAATCGGGCCCAAGGGCTGTCACCAGCCCCCTCCAACCCCTTTCCTTTTGCCTCCCCACTGCCTTGAATGAGGAAGCCAATCCAGGATGCATTTGTGTAGCATCTGGAAGTCATCTGAGCCGACCAAGAAGGAGAAGGAAGGAAGGAGGAGGAAGAGACAGAAACACAGCCTCAACAAAAGCCTCCCGGGGAGATAGTCACTCTAGAATAGTTCTTCCTGAGCTCCGCAGAGGCCTTGCCACCGCCACCGTGGAAAATGCCGGAAAACTGCCGGCTAATTTCAGAGGCTCCACGTTGGTGGGCCAACATCCCAGGGAGAATGAGCAATTATGATTTCCATCTAAGCAACATATGCTGTTTGCTGGCCTCTTTCGAACAGCTGTAGGTTAGATGCTGTTAAGATTGGTCTCCTTCTCTCCTCCATATTTCAGAATTCAAATTAAACTAAAATAACAGCACCTGCTGAACAAAAACCCCATTGGAAATGTGTCCTCGTACACAATTACTGCAGGGAGGCTGGTCACCATTGTTACCCGCCTATTCTTCCTGAATGGGAACGGCAGCAAAGTTTCCCAGGCAGCTGCAGCAATTCAATTGTATAACTGGAGCTGGCCCCGCGCCAACCCTCAAGAACTCAAGTGGCACCAAAAGATACTATATTGATTTGCAATCGAACATAATAGGCCATCAGCTTAATTATTACTGAAGTGACAAGGTTCTGGGTATTTCATATTTATATTTCAGGGCCTGTGAAGGATGAATGTAAATCTTTTAAATGCACAGATTTGCATATCTTCAGAAGGGTTGAGTGCTCTTATTACATTCATAGCCTTTGAAAGACCAAAAGGACTGGCTATTGAACTCAGGTTGCCAGATCCCACCGGCATTTGCTTGGATGAAGAGACAAAAGGCACCAAATGGAAATTGCTTTTAGCTGAAAAGGGGAGGGGGGTGTGCAGCTCACTCCTCAATGCCAGCAAGCTCAGACCTCTTTGGGGCCTTCTAAGGGAAAATGGTTATGGGTCTTATTGCTAGAGGCATTTGGTCATTGAGAAATGAAGCCAATGACTTCTTGGACTTGTAAGGTCCTCCTCCTCTTTGTGCCTCCCAGCCTGTTCCTGGCTTCTGCAGAGCTCTGTCAGCTGAACCTTAGAAGCTGCACAGATGTAGGCATGGGATTTATGAAAAGAGCCAAGGTTCACTCTCCAAATGTCCACTGCACATCTGCACCATACAGAAACCAAAGTCACAAAGACAAACGGTGTCATCTTCAACCACTCACCATCATCAACCCCCTGCCTATATTCTTTCTAATAGGACCTGTCATCCTAGCAAGAGATTTTAGATTCATTGCAAATTTGTCCTTGTCCCTCACCCTCTAGCCATTGTACTGTGGATCCTTTCTCCAAAGTCCCCGCTGCACTTTGTTATTTGGCCCTCTTGAGTCCTCCTGCAGCTGCCTTCTGTTAGGTCTCACCATAAAGCCTGGACTCAAGGAAATTTTCCCGTGGTATCCTCCAGGTGGCTGAGTCACAGTCCATTCTCAACCAGGCCATCAGAGGGCCATCTTGAAAATGCTGGAACCTACTGCACTCCTGCCGACCCCTTCAATAGCACCCTTAGGATAAATCTCAGCTCTTCACAGAGCAGCTTCCGCCTTCCTACCACCAAACTATTCCACAGGTCCACGCTTTTACCCTTTTCACATGGCGTCCTAATTCTCTTTGCTGAAATGCCTTCTTCTCCTCATCAAAGGAAGGACAAGAATCATGGCCCATGATTCCCTTTAAAACATCACATCCTATCTTACACCTTACCTGGGCCCCTCCCTGGCAAGCCCACTGCGCTCTGCTTGTAAGCACATTTGGAAAATTCACCACCCTGTGGTTTACTTAAAGTCTTGCATGTGTGCTGCCACTACAAGGAGAGCCTCACAGAAAATGTGCTCTGAAATCTTTTCATTCCCATGACCTAGATCAGGGCCTAGCAATTGTGAGTCAAGTAGATCTTCAGCCCTTAGAAATATCAAACATGCATTAAAAGTCTATTATATGGGAGTGATTGTCCCAGACACTGAATCAAAAATAGCCTATATAGGAATCCCCCAAACCAGGACACAGCTGTAAGTACTAATATCATCAGTGCTAACATCAAAAGATTGGTTTAGACATCAGGTGTTCCCCAAATAAAAAGAAATGAAATTTGTGGCGAGGTGTGTTAGAAGAAAGCAGGGCTAGACATCTTGAAATCCTACAATTTAAGAAGTGAAAGGATCATTTGAACTCACTTGCTCTGATTCCAACATTTTATAGATGAGCAAGTTGAGAACCAAAAAGTCAGATCATGTGAACCCCAATGCCCATTCCTTTCCATTTTGGGTTGGGTGGGACTTGACTGGACATGGAGTGGGGAGAACATTCCTGGTGATATCTCTGCATCACCCTTATCATCCTCAGTCATTTCAAAAACACCACCATTGCACCACTCCCATCCCCAAGCCACCTTGTCATCACCTCCTTGTCTCCACCATTGTCTCTGTCTCCTTGACAGTCACTGTTCCGGACCCCTCCTGCCATTATTCCCACAATCACAATTCCCATACCAGAGGCTTTTTGGTTTAGTGGAAAGAGAAGGTGCTTTGATCCTGCATTCCTCATCTTTACCACTTTTATTCCCACTTCCATTCTATTCCCTTTTCCTGCCCCATCTTAGAGAGCTCCTGTCCTTTCAGATCCTGGGCTCCAGCACAGAGCTATCTTAGCACTGCCAAGAGGCATCGTGATAACCCCCCATTCCAGGAAGAAAACTTTTACTCCCTTGAATTGAGAAGCTATTTCCAATGAAATTAGATCAAAGAGGGTCCAGGGAAGGGGAGAGAGAGTTAGAAAAGAGAGAAATCAATGTAATATTTGGGAACTAGAATTCTCTCTACAAAGGTAACGGGGCAATAGGAGTTAAGATCTAACACTTTGAAAGGGGGCAGCTCTGGCACTCCAGAGAGGGAGATGGCCGCCATCTTTACCTGGACTGGGAATCTAGAGATGTTCTCCAGGATACAGCTGGATCCTCTTTGCCTGACTTGGGGTGTTTTGACACATGCTTGTTACTCATCCCCCATTGCTGTTTCTGGCCTCTGCCCTGTTGGGGGGCCCCATTTAGACTCACTTTCCTGGCTTACCTCCTTTGAGAGGGGCCCAGCACCTCCATTGGAATCACTAGGGGGAAAAAAAATCCCAGAGCTGGCAAAGACTCAATCCCTGGAGTCCTCAGGCAGCAGCATCCCCACAAGGGCCTCTCCTGCCAGGCTGAACACACAGGCAGGCATTCTCCTGCCAGAGGAGAGGAGTCGCTAAGGACCACCTGCTCAGGCAATTCTGTGATAAAAGGAAGTGAGACTGGAAATTGGACAATTGTCACTAAGTAGCTGAGGACCCAGCTGAGTGGGGTTTTCTTTAATAAGGATAATAGAAGCCAGCTTTAAAGGCAGATGGAGATTTTCCAGAACCAAGGGTTCGCAGAGAAAACCAGGGCAGGGAGCTAGGCTCAGCAAAGGACACGTCTTCACATCTTGTGAAAAGCAAGAATGGAGTTCTTTCTTATAAGCTTTGGAAACATTTCACACACGTCACTATTTATTTTCTGTCACCCTTTTAACAGCCTAGTCTTTGTGAGCTCCTGGAAGGAAGTGGTCCCTGAAACTTGGTGAGGGTTCCCCGAGAATCAGTCCAAAGGACTAAACACTTCTTTCATTGCTTCCCAGGCTGGAGAGCAAGTAAATCTTAATAAAATTCATAGAAAAGATAGATGACAAGGTAATTAAGCAAATTGAGAACGAGTTAGTACCTATAATTTATCAAGAACTTAATGTGTGCCAAGAACTGTACTAGGTTTTCTATTCTTTGTGTCATTGAGTTGTCTTATTGCCTATTTACAGATGAAGAAAGTGGGACTCAGAAAGATTTGGTGCTTTCGAACCAGGGTCACCCAGGAGCAGTTGTGTACCTCTTCCATAGAACTCGTCTCCAGATACAAATGGAACATGCCCACGCGTGCTCACAATGCACCCTGTTTTACAGTGCACAGAAAGTCACCAATAAACACTCTGTGCTGATGGATAGACACCAATAAACACACTTGTGGTGTGCACAAGAGCATACATAACCCCCATGAGGGCCTCCTATAGGAGTCGTGCCTATTTCTACCTCCTTTCTCCAGATGATGGATAGAACACATCTCATCCTGCTGCTCAAGTATCAGGAAAGGTCATCAGTCATCTGGGATAACACTCTGAAGTCCAACGGACTGAGCAGCATTGCAAGGGCATGGATATAAGGAAGCAAGGCAGAGAGACCCTGTGCCATCCACGGGCCAGATCTGATTCATATGCCCAGCCTTGTTCTGTGTTAGTAGTGTGATCTCAGGGAGCCCGAGTACTTCTCCAATCCCTGGCAGCTCCTCTGTTAGGATGGGGATAGAAACTCCCATCACTTGGCATTGCTCTGAGGACTGGAGAGTCTTGAGCACAGAGTTGGCATGCAGTGCCTATGCCGGCCCCAGCCCATTATGCCACGTTCCCATGCTGCCACCTTCTGATGCCAAAGGCATCTCCATGGCACAGTGCTGCACCGCACCCTGTCAACAACACCCCAGGGAAAAGGAGGTGGAAGAGTCAGGGGGGGTTGAGACCCTCAGCTGCTCCTGGAGAGGCAGGGCTGACAGGCGAGGATTGTTTTTCTCCCCTGGTGTGAAGCATGTTGACTTGCTGTTGATAGATGGTGGGATGATATTAATTAAAATGCAGGCAGGTGTGAGGGCGCCTCTTAGAGCGGCGCTCTCCCTGGGGGAGGGGCAGGCATCAGGCTCTGTTTTGTAGCCATAGCAGGAAAAGAGAGTCCTCTTGCCCTCTCCCTCTCCTTCCAAGAGCAGGTGTGACTTGGAGAGAAAGGTCTAGATTTCCTTGTCCTTGGCAGAGGCAGGGTCATAGGAGTACTGGGCTCTGAGTGGAAGCATAACCAGGTCCTCCCATCCTGATGGGTAAGACAAGGAGATTGACAGAGCCTCTTACCACCTTCCCCATATGCCTCGAGATGTGGAAAGTCTCTGCCTTTGGACAGTGCACAGCTCTGTGTCTGGCTCCAATAGACAGAATGGTGGTGCAAAGCGTTTTCTGAGAAGAAGAGTCAGATGGTCTAAGGTGAAGCCCACAGCAATGAGCACACCACAAACACAGTGCAGAAGTTCAGGGACTGGAACTTTGAAGTTGGAATTTTGGGCAAGAGCATAGCAGAAGTAAGAAAGCTAAGGCAGGAAAGACTGCTGCATACAACCATGGAGCATGCCCTGTCTCAGCTTTATGGTTATGGGGTCCTTGTGCTTCATATCTCATTCCTGTTTGATTTCCAGTTTTCTTCCTTCTTGCATGTCCCTACAAGAATAAGTGGCTCCCAAGTACTCCTAGTTCTAAGGTGTTGGATTGGGAGGTGATAGGAATTACTGAAGATCTCAGCAGTCAAGGGACATGATTGAGATGTTAGAACCAAGCTTCAAGCACCCTGTTTCTGCAAGCTGAAGTTTAGAGACACTGTTTCCTGAAAATTTATTTGAATAGGAGCACATAAGATGTCTCAAGAGTTAAGTCCCTGCATTGCCACCACCTTTGCCCACCCCACAGAATGAAAGAGGGAAATACCCACGGAGGGAGAAAAAATAAGAATAGGGAGCATGCGGGGAACAAGGATCTGTTGGTACCTGAGCTTAGATCCCTAACTACAAAATTTAATCTTTAACTTTCTAGGGTTCTGTTTACTTATTTTTAGAAAGGAATAAATGAGATTATGAAAATGTTCTCCTTTCCTTCCCAACTCCTTGCCCACCCCCTTCACCAGGTACCAAGATCATTTGACAGTCTACATTTGGGGTTCTTAAATATGTGTCATCATTTTCCACCATCTGACCTGTAAATAACAGTTTTAATGAGGATTGTTGGGAAACATTCCCCAGGGATGACGATGAATGATAATGCAAATCCAACTGAGCTCTCTTGCAGCTCTAATAGCTAAAAGTGTTAACAATGAGAATTATTTTGGAAATTTGTAGCAAGAAACAAGGTGAAAAGTCAATGAAATCTCTGCAGACTCAAAATAGTCTCCTTCTGTAGGCCCCATCCCACTTAGCAACACATTTGTTGATCCAAAAGATCTGAAAAGATTGAAGCTCTTCTAATGACACTGTTATGATATCCCATATCATCAGATTATAATCAACAATGTCATTCCAAGCTATGCTTCTAGAAGGAGTCCATTTAAACAAGCAGGACAATGTTTCCAAAAATGAGTTTTCTTTAGAGTATAGTCTTCTCATGATTGACATTCCCTATCAGAGTGGTGCATTTGTGAACATCATTATTATCCAAAGTTCATGGTTTACATTTGGGTTCCCTCTTGGTGTTGTATATTCTATGGATTTTGACAAATATAAATGACTTATATCCACCATGATGGTATCACATAAAATAGTTTTAGCACTTTTAAAAACTGCTCTATTCCGCCATCTAATTGCTCCCTTCCTCCTAACCCCTGGTAACCATTAATCATCCCTCCAGCCTCCTGTACTGGGGATTGAACCCAGGGGCACTGAGCTATACCCTCATGCATTTTTTTTTATAAGATAGGGTCTCCCTAAGTTGCTGAGATTGGCCTTGTCCTTGTGATCCTGCTACCTCACTGGTATTACAGGCATGTGCCACCATGCCTACCAACCATTAGTCTTTTTATAGTCTCCATAGTCTTGCCTTTTCCAGAATGTCATATATTGGACTAATATAGTATGTAATATTTTCAGATGGGCTTTTCTCATGTGGTAGTGTACACTGCATTTTCCTTCATGTCTGCATGGTTTCCCAGCACGTTTCTTTTTAGCACTGAATAATATTTCCCTGCTTGAATGAACCACAGTTTATTTGTCCTTTCAGATACAGGAGGACATCTTAGTTGCTTCCAAGTTTTGGCAATAAAGCTTCTGTAAAAAACATCTACATAGAGTAGACAAAAATGTTTGACTCTTTCGGCTAAGGAGCAAGTAGAGCAATTGTTGGATCATATGGTCGAAGTATGTTTAGATTTCTAAGAAGTTGCCAAAGTGTCTTCCAAAGATATTTCATATATATTTCCACCAAAAATGAATGAGATTTCCTGTTGCTCCACATCCTTACCAGCATTTGGTGTTTTCTGTTCTAGATCTTAGTATCTCCAATTTGCCTTTCCCCAATTACATATGACATGGAACATGTTTTCTTTCTTTCTTTCTTTCTTTTTTTTGTGGTGCTAAGGATTGAACCCAGGGCCTTGTGCATGTGAGGCAAGTACTCTACCAACTGAGCTATACCCCCAGCCCTGGAGCATATTTTTATATATTTATTTTTCAAATATCTTCATTGATTAGGTATCTATTGAGATCCTTGACTATTTTTTGAATTAGGCTGTTTCTTTCTTATTTTAAGAGTTTCTGTAAATTTTGGATTACGGTCCTTTATCAGGGATATCTTTTACAAATACTTTCTCCCAGTTTGTGGTATTTCATCTCATTCCCTTGACAGTGTCATGCAGAGCAGAAGTTTTTAATTTTAATGAAGTCCAGCTTATTAAATTTTTAAAAAATGTATCCTGCCTTTGGTGTTGTGTCTAACAAGTCACTTTCAAACCCAAGGTCATTTTCCCCTGTGTTACCTTCTAGGAGATGTGATTCAACCTCAGACTTCTGTTGTTGGAGCCTATTGTTTCTTTTTTCATTTTTGCCTCCTCTCAGGCCAGATTTTGTCACTAAGTTACTAATGGCAGAAAACTGAACAAAGGCAAAGACCCATATTCTCTTGATCATAAAAGCTCTGGAAACAGAGAACTTCTTCATGGTTCTTTTGGTGACTGAAGCTGATATGATCTGGGAAAGAATGATTACCTTTATCCTATTTTGTTAGTATTCACATATTTTCTCATGTTTTATCATGTAATATGGAGTATGTCTTTATTAACAGTTTTAAAAAAAATTAAAGTCAAAAGGAATTCTGAATACATCTAGTCCTGAGGGTTTAAGAAAAGGGATTGTAGATCTGGACTATGTGATCTTCAGAGAAAGACACAAAGTTAGTAAGCTTCTGAGCGGCAATAAACGAAATTAAAATTTCATTTTTCATTTTCATTAAAGACTCATCACACCAATACATCATTTTATAGATTTAAGCTTTTCTTTCTCTCTTTTTCTTTTTCTCTTTATGCAAATAGTCTTCACTTTTGTTTTTTAAATAACTGATTTAATAAGAAAGTCAGTAACCATCCATTTCAGATGACAAAATAGTCTTACTTCCTGAAATCAAACTGGAGTAACTGAACTGACATACATCTACACTAATTAAAATATTGTACTTGTTAGGACTAATAATAATAGAAGCATGAGCAATAAAATTGGAGACCGTTGTTGTCTTGACTGGTTCTCTTAGTTCATTTGTACTGCTATAACAAAATACCTGAGACTAGATCACTTATAATGAATAGAAATCCATATCTCACAGTCCTGGAGACTAGAAGATCAACATGTCAGCCAGCAGTCCAACAAGTCCAGATGGTGAAGGCTGCTCTTTGCTTAAAAGATGGTGTTTTACTACTGGGTCTTCCAGAGGGGAGGAACTCTGTGCCTCACAGAAAGCAAATACTGAATGTGTATGAAGGCTGTGTTGTGAAGGCCTCAATCCCATTCTCCAAGGTTCTGTCTCTTAATAGCACATTGGCAACACTTGTATTTTGGAGAAAACATAGTCAAACCCTAGGCCATTGTCTTGGAAAAACTAAGAAGAGAGCTGAGAAATTGCATTAAATCTTGATAGAGTCAAACTAAGAGAACGTGTCAAAGACAAGGTCTGGAGCTGAGCCACAAAGGGAAAAGGGGTTTTGATAAGAAGACCATAGTAGGTCAGCACAGTCAGGAGCAGCTAGTGGAGGGCTAGTTTAGAGCAGTTCTTCCTAGGTGTCCTGGTGTGATTTGAGCCATTTCCATTCTCCAATTCCATTCCTCATCTTGATGTTGCTCTCACCTATAATGCAGGGCCCTAAGACTTTGTGCATTTTACTGATTTCTAGTGGCTTCCAAAGAGGGCATCCCCAGTGTACCTCACTTCTTCAAAAATTAATAGATTAAAGAAATATCAAAGGCATATAAAAAGACTCACTGATCCAAATAGAAGGAGATTATTCTTAAGAATCAGAACTAATATTCCCTTATGAAATAAATACATTCCAGTAATCAAGAAGAAACTTTAAAATACCATAATCCAGGCTCTTACTAAGATTTAAGAGAACATCTATCAAAAAGGATATCTAAAATTAGAAATGAAATTCCAGATTAAAAATATGGTTGTGAGTGAAACATTTAAAACAACCACAATGGAATAGTGGATAGTTATTTACATAATGCAGAAAATGAAATTGGTGTTGAACAGAGGAGTAATCCCAGAATTCGAAGCAATTAAAACAGATGAAAATGGGCAAAAAGTTGATAGATGTGAAGACTAGATCTAGGAGAGACAATCCATTTATAATAGGATTCTAGAAAGTGAAAAGGCATATAAAAAAGCAAAGAAAAAATAGACAATTGCCCTGCACAAAGGAAACATTTAAGTCTGGATAACCAAATCCCGGATGGAGCACCCAGATGAGCTAAGAGGAGTGAGCTGATAGACATAACCTGGTGCTATGCTTAAATTTCAAGGATTAAAAAAACTCTGAGGATTTCTGACCAGAGCTGGCAATATTAAGCACATGGCAATATTAAGCACATTCCAAATCGCAGAAAATGAGAGTCAAACAAGGTTTAGAGACAAACACTGAAAACAGCAAAGAAAATAATGTGTAAGACAGTAGCAGTGAAATTTGGGAAGTTAAAAAGTAGGACAGATGTGACCATACAGCCAACAGAGGCAAGCAAGGATGTGAACTACCAGTAGGAGAAGCCAGAAAGTACACTGTTTCCATCAATAGCCCACTGCAACCATCCATAGCCCAGTGAGGGGTAGGATGGGGTTAAGCTACAATAAGGATTGGTTAAATTCTGTTCAGAATTCAAAGAGCAGTGTAAAGTATGCTGTTTAGAGTGATGGAAGTACAGTTAAAAACTCAGCTAAAAATGCTGGCTGCCTTTGTAGAGAAATCCGTGGGAGAGAGATGAGGTATTATTATTATTATTATTATTGTTTAAAGTTACAAGTCTTACAACTTTAGTTGAATAAGTTACAGAACTATTTGATTCTTTAAATTTTCATTATGTACAAGTTGGAAAAATAAAGATCCAATTGAAAAATTCTATAAATAACTAAAGAGAGGAAAATAAATTTTTATTTTAAAAATAAAAATAATTAATTTGGTCACAGCTTTTTGCCCCATAGCCCTAAATGCTAGAAAACAATGGAGCAATGTCAATAAAATTTTTGAAAGAAAATGACTGCAATCAAAATTTCTGAACCGGGAAAAAAACATCAATATATAAGGACAGGAAAAATGACTTAGAAAGTAAAACACCGACATGTCTTTATTAAGAAAAAAAAAAATATATCGCAAGCAATTCTCTTACATGTCTAAGAAATTAAGAAAAATGAAGTCTTTACTTATGGGAAGAAATGTAATTAGGGAAGAAAAGGTTGATAAAGATGGTAACCTTTCATGCATAAATGTTAGCATCTTAACATTTGTAAAAAGGTGAATACAAAGCCTAATGTTAATTTTTAAAACATTTTTGAAGGGGTCGAGGTATAATATGTTATAACGTAAATTTTTACATCTGGATCCAAAAGCCAATATTTTATCACAAAAATGTGTGATATGATGGGGGAAAGAGCATTAAAAGCACATAGGCTTCAATGTTTCAACAAACAGTTCTTTGTATGCAGCCTTTAGAAGACAATAGGAATCTGATCCTTCTCCCCATGATTAGTAGGGTCCACGGGTGATGTTACTGTAGGAGAATCAGTGTATTTTGCTTATGTTCTTCCTGTGATAGAGAAATAAAGACTTGGCGTGCTTTAAAATGTAATTCTTATAAGAACAAAATAAATTAATAGAAAAAAAAACCCCAAACTATATTCAAAAGTCACAAAGCTTTCTATATACTATTTATGGAAGATGTTGTAAAAGTAAGTTGAACTAAAAAGATTCATGGGTAGAGACAAACTAAGGAAATGTGAAAAAAGGCATAAATATCTATAATGTTATTAATGTTCTAGTTAAAATTTATGTAACAATGCATATAGAAAAAGGAAGTAAATGTTACTTAATATTAATTGGGCAATACTATTTAAAATTAAATTATCATAATTACTAATGAATCTACTGAATAACAGTGCTAAAATATTTTGAAGAGCTATTAGGATTATGAAGAGAAATTGATGAATATACAATTGTATCAACAGATTCAAAGACGTATCTCACTTTTTCACAACACAAATAGTTGGCAAATGAATGAAGTAAAACTTTAGTTACATTAAGTGATGGAAATGAAGAACTGTATAAGCTACAAACAGAAAACACATTATTTCCCATAGTTTATAGCATTTTCACAAAAATATTTGTATCTTAGACCATAAAGGAGACCTAAATTTCCTACAGTTGAAAATATACATTCTATATTATAACAATGCAATGCAGGCAAATTAGACATTAATGGAAAAGGGTAAAGAGGAAACTTAAATTTATTTAGAAATGGAAAGTAAGAACTCCTTCTCCAAATTAACTTCTGTGTCAATGCAATGATAAAAAAAAAAGAGGGAAGACATAATAAAGAGAGGAGTAAATGGTTTCATATATGAGTAAAAACTGATGAAAGAAATTTAACAGGCTATGCCTCTGTGTTAAGGAGAAAAAAATATAAGCAGCAAATAAAACTCAGGAAAAGTAGAAGAAAGAAGAAAATGGAACTGACAAACTCAACAGTACTTTTTTTTTTTTGCCATTAAAAAGTATTGACATGCTTCTGGCAATGCAATGGGGGTAGGGGATTAGAAAACAAAAATGTTTAACATTAGGAATGATAAAGGGGGTAAAACTAGATATACAAGAAATTTAAATAACTAATAATACCTTTTACATCTCTAAGGGAAAATATTTAGACATCTTGATAAAAACTTGACCCAAAATGTTAAAAAAAAAACACAGAGAGGTTTCTGGTTTTAGTTCTGACATGAAAGATCTTGGGTCTATATTACTAGGGGAAAAAATTTGAACAAACTAAAAATTAATAACTTTTCTTAGATCTATCACAAAATGAAGTTGCAGGGAAAACTGCCACCCCCAAATCTGGAGAGACAGGTAAATCCAGAGCGTCAAAACTGAGCTCAGCTTACCTGAGCAGATGTCACTTGAGTCAGAAACAGGTAGGAATAGTCAAGTGGTAATTGTAATGAATTTCCGAAGGGAGAATGTGAACCAGTTAGAGAGTGAGAAACTCTTGGGGCCACAATCTTAGAGGAACTGACTCGCTCCTAGATGTTACCTCAAGAAACTACTCAGGATTCTCATGATGAACAAAGAAAGATCTTCTGGTTCTGAGACCAGCAGGAAGACAGTTACACTGTGAAACACCCAGAACATTATTCATAAGAAAGAAATAGTCTTCATGGAGAAAGTCTTACCAGAGAATTATCAGACCTAAGGAAGGTCATTTCTCTCACTTCAGGTACCTCTAGATTTCCTGTCTCTCATAACAGGGAGAAAATCTAATCTTATCTAAATCCAGATCTGCTACAAAACCAAGTTTATAGAACCCTCATGCCAAACTTAATGACTGTTCCAACAGGACTCCAGCATAATAATAAAGGATTCTAGCGGAAAAAGACAAATTCTTTCTGAGGAGGTACCCACAGGGAAACCCCAAGACATTGGGAGAGACCTAAACAAGGGCACAAAGGAATTTGAAGCCTCTAGCAGCTACATTAAATACAGTCCACCTCCTAGCCATATTAGACCAAATGCTGTCACTAAGGCCTATTTGCCTCAGTTTCTAATACACAACATGCCTGACTTTCAGCAAAAATTTCAAAACAAGCCAAAAACAAACAAAAAAGAAGTAAAACAGCCTAGGAGACAAATCAAGCATCATTAGAACCAGACTCAGATATAACACAGATGTTGGAATTATCAGACAGGAAATTTAAAATAGCTATGATTAATGCATTAGGGCTCTAATGGAAAAAAGTAAGAACAGTCAGAGATAATGTAATGGAAATTCTAAGAAAGAATGAAAAGAAAATCTTGGAAACCTAAAACACTGTAATAGAAATGAAGAAGGTCTTTGGTCATTAGTAGATTGTCATATCTCATCCATGGACTGCACATGGGTGAAAGAACCAGTGAGCTTAAAGATGTGTTAATGGAAACCTCCCAAACTAAAGAATAAAAAGAAACAGAGCACATTCAGGAATTGTTAGATAATTTTAAAAGGAGTATCATACACACTGGACTATCAGAAAGAGAAGAGAGAACAAAGAAGAAATACTGAATATGCAAAATCACACATACAGAAAGCTCAGAGAATATGAAGCAGGATAAATATCCAAAAAATCTGTACCAAGACATACATGCCGTACATACCATAATCAACCTGCACAAGATCCAAGTCTCAAACAAACTAGGGGAAGAAACTCACCTTACTTATAGAGGAATAAAGTGAGAGTTTCAGCGAAATTCTTGTTAGAAACCAGCCAATCAAATACAGAAGGCAGTAAAATGTTTACAGTGTTGAAAGAAAAAAAACCCCATCAATCAAGAATTCTATGGGCAGCAAAATTATCCTTCATAAGAGAAGGGGAAATAAAGACTTTCTCAGACAAACAAAAACTAAGGGAATTTACTGCCAGCAGAAGCCCTCACAAAAGAAGATATACAGATGGCAAACAAGCATATGAAAAGATGTTCAACATCATTTGTCATTAAGGAATTACAAATTAAAACAATAATGAGATACTACTACAATTCTATTAGAATGGCTGAAACCTAAAACACTGACAATATTAATTGCTGGCTGGGATAGGGAACAACAGGAACTCTCATTGATTGCTTGTAAGAATGCAAAATGGTACAGCCAATTTGGAAGACAGTCTGGCAGTTTCTTACACAGCTAAACATAGCTTTACAATACCCTCCAACAACCACACTGTAGTAATTGAGTTGGAAACTTATGTCTTGCAGAAATCTGCACACAAATGTTTATAACAACTTTATTCACAATCTCCCAAAACTGAAAGTAACCAAGATGTCCTTCAATTGATGAATAGACTGTTGTACAAGCAATATGATGGAATATTATGTGGCAATAAAAAGATTGGGGTATCAAGCCAAGGAAAAAAATAGGAATAAATTATAAATGCAAATTTCTAAGTGAAAGAAGCCAGTCTGAAAAGTCTATGTACTGTATTATTCCAAGAAAAGAAAGATCTATAACCTTCATAGGATAATATTTGCCAGGATAAGGGGTACAGGTATAGGGTTGAACAGGAAATTACAGGAGATATTTCAGAGCATTGAAACGAATCTTATGATACTGTAATTGTGAACTTGACAAATTATGAACTATGTCCTGAAATTATGAACTGGTCAAACCCCATACAATTTAATAGTGCAAAGAATGAATTTAAATCATTGTAAATTTTCAAAAATCATTTGGAAAGTGAAGAACCCCAGGAAGGAGTGCCGAATGTAACAAAACAATCCGTATGCAGATATATTTGTATTCTACAAATATACGAAACCCCTGCACGGAAGGCAAGGGGAAAAAGTGCTGAACTAAGTAATTTTGGAAAGAATTGGTATCTGTAAGACCAAGGGCAAAACAATCTACACAGCATTGTACTCTAGTTGGTAAAATTGTGTCCTCATGCATGTGATAACAGTTTTAACACCAACTGTGACAAATCGTGTTGATGGCAGGTATACCTGATAGAATGTGATGACAATTGCATTTCACCTCTGAGGTCTCCTTCCCCTAAAACCCACCAGCCCCAGTCAAATCATGACAAAAACATGTAACAAACCTTGATAGAGGGACAGTCTATAAAATGCCTGACCAGCTGGGCACGATGGTGCATGCCTTGAATCCCAGCAACTTGGAGGCTGAGGCGAGAGATCATGAGTTCAAAGCCAGCCTCAGCAATTTAGCGAGGACCTAAGCAACTCAGCAGGACCCTGTCTCTAAATAAAACACAAAAAGGGCTGGGGATGTGGCTCAGTGGTTGAGTGCCCCTGGGTTCAATCCCTAGTACAAAAAAAAAAAAAAAAAAAAAAAAAACCCATAAAGCCTTACCAGTATGAGATATTGTCATGGCCAAGAGGAGCCTAAGGAAACATGGTGAGTAAATGTAACATGGTGTCCTGAATGGGGTGAAAACTTCACAAAATTGGAAGACATTCGGACTTAATCATGAAGTTAATAATAACATATCAATATTGGCCCATTATAGTAACAAACGTAACAGACAAATGTAAGATATTAAAACATACAAATAGAAGATTTTAAAATGTAAGGTATAAAAAACTAAGCATGAGATTTTTTGGGGACTCTCTGTACCATCTTAGTAATTGTTTGGGAAATCTAAGATTATTCTTTAAAATGAAGTTTATTAAAATCGGGTAGATCAAATCACTGTAGTAGAAATTGAGACTCCTAAAACCAACAGTTTCTCAGGGTCTATGAAACTTGAAAGAACAAAATATTTCTGTGTTCTCACATTATGAAAATAGACCTTTGAAAATGTGTTACTTTTCTGCAGAGAATTGAAAAAGACAGAACATCTCTTAATTCCTTTTATGAAGTTAACAAAAACCTGTTATAAAAAAATTAACAAAAATAGTACATATAACACAAATATATAACCACACAATTCTACAGAGCAATTAAATTTATGAATACAGATGCAAATTCCCATAAAACATCAAAAAATGAACTGGCATTTACAAAATAATAAGCCATGGTGTTATAGACTGAATATTTGTCTCCCCCACCAGAATCCCTATGTTAAAACCTAGTCCCTGACGTGGGGGTGTTTGAAGGTAGGATCTCTAGGAGGTAATTAGGTCATGAAGACATGGCTCATATGAATGGGTTTGATGCTTATGTCTAAAACAGTTCCTAGGAAGATCCTTCTACCATGTGAGGACACAGGGAGGAGACAGTCAACCATGAACCAAAAAGCAGGCCCTTACCAGACACTGAATCTGCTGACACCTTGACCTTGGACTTCCCAGACTCCAGAATTGTGAAAAATAAATTTCTGCTATATGTGTGTCACACCCATTCTTAGGTATTTTCTTATAGCAGTCAGAACAGACTGACACATGACCTTTAAATATATTTTTGGTAAATTAACAAATGGCCAAATGAATTCTAATTGGAAGTTCAAGGATACTTGAGAATAATAAGATAGTTTAATATTAACTCATTAAGTAAAAAAAATCAATATAATCATATCAATAGCTGTTAGAAGGCTTATAATAAAATTCAGTAGATTTTGCTGTTTTAAACTTTTTTTCTTGTCATAGTAGAAAAAAAAAAGATTTTCTTACATATAACGAAAAATCCTATCTGAAACCAAGAGCTAGCAGCTAGCACGATGTCATAAGAAAGCATTAAAGTCTTTCTTCTCAAGGACATGAAACTATACTTCCTATCTCTCCATCATTAAATATTATCCTGCAACTAAGTGATCCAATCCAAAAAGATAGGAAAATATAAAGCCATATTGATACCCTCCTTACATCAGAGATTTTAAAAATGTGACCCCCAAAATGAACCACCAATCTTCCTGCTTAGGGATGAGTTGGTGGCTGGGTACTACCGGAAAGAAAACCATACAAACATTATTATATGGTGTGTGCATGTGTGTGTATAAATAATTCTTTACAACTATATTAGTAATGTTATTGTTATGAGCTGGATGTCTGTGTGTTTCTAAAATTCTTATGTTAGAGCCCCAACCTCCAATATGATGATATTTGGAAACAGGGTCTTTGCGAAATGATTAGGTTTAGAAATCAAGAGGGTGGGACCCTCGTAATGGGGTTAGTGACCTTATATGGGTGAAATAATTAGTCCCAAATAATAATGACTAATAAATACTCGAGGAAGGATTTGAACCTTGGTCCTCTGGTTTAAGAGTCCCCAATTTAAACTGCTTCAATATCAATCTCATGCTCTTTCTCCTTTTTTTAATATTTATTTTTTAGTTGTAATTTGACACAATACCCCTATTTTTTAATTTATATTTATGTGGTGCTGAGGATGAAACCCAGGGCCCTGCACGTGCTAGGTGAGTGCTCTAACACTGAGCCACAACCTTAGCCCTCTTTCTCCTTTTTGTTGTTAAAATTTTTAAATAATTGAAGAATGAATAAAGTATATGGTAAGTCTCTCATAAATAGAGGGAAATTACAGAAAGTTTAATTTTGTCAATTGAGTCTGCTACAGAAAATGTTTATTTAAGAAGAAAGTGATTTTACATTTTATTAGCATCACTTTATATGTTTTTCAAAAATTCTCCTTCTCCGAAATGTTCCCCACATTATGACATGTTTGTCAAAACAGTCATTTTACCAAAATAAGTCCTGTAAATATTACGGAGGAGATAAACATTATTTATTGATAATTAAGGTTGTCTGCCTAGAAGAATCAAGAGAACCATTTGAAAAACAATAAAGTTAATAAAATAATTCAATAAAATGTAGTTACCAAATTAACATAAAAAGCAATAGTTTTTCTATACAGTAGAAATAACTACTTAGAAATACTTATGGAAAAAAATAAGATTAGCAATAGCAACAAAAATATAAAATAACCAGAGTGAATCCTAACAAGAATTATGACAGGTCTCTATTAGAAATATTACAGACTTAACTTAGAGACATAAAAGATGTCAATAAATCAGGAGACAGTCATGTTTTTGGATGAAAAGCTTCAATATTTTAAAGATGTCATTTCTCTCCAAATTAATTTATACATTTAATGCAATCCCAATTAAAATTTGATGAGATTTTAGTTTGGAACTTGACCAAATGATTCTAAAGTTCATTTAGAAGAATAATTGTGTTAGAATAGTTATGAACAGACCAAGAAAAATGAATAATGAGATTGGCTTGCCCTATTTGAAATTAAATTATCACTGTGGTGTGGCACTAAAGTACTCAGAAAGATCCATAAAACTAAAAAAGAAATCCAGAAACTGAGTTAAGTATGTAAAATAATTTGGTGTATACTGATTGTGGCAGTTTAAAATGTTAAGGAAAGAATCAACTGTTTATTAAATGGGTTATTCAGTAGAACATAATTAAGGACAGGTAGACAAACATTTGAATAAAACACATTTGAGCCTTATGTCATAACATGTACAATAATAAATTCTGAATGTTTCAGTTTGCTTGGAAAAAGAGACCATTAAAATACCAGAAGGTATAAATCAATGTTTATGTAATCTTGTGGTGGTGAATGACTTAAAAATATATGGGAACAGTGCTGAAAGAAAAATTAACAATACCTTTGACTATATAAAATTTCACATCTTGTAAGTAGCAAAAGCAATCCCTGTTCTACTCATCTACCTTAAAGTTAATTAATGTTGTTCACATTATAAACAACATTAAAAGACAAACTCTGAACATTATCTGTAAGAAATAATATAAACAAAGGTTTAACTTCATTACTCTTCTAAGAGTTCATACAAATCAGTAAGATATAGAAGATGTTCCAATAAAAAGTATTTAGGTCAGGCAATTCGTAGAATAAATATGTATGTTTCTAGCACTTAAAAAAATTCTGTACCTGACTATCTTTCAAAGGAAACAAATTAAAACACAAGTAGGATGCCATTTGTCTACTATGTTGAAAATGATGGAAAAATGAATAGTATCCGGTGTTGGCGAGGGCATAAACAGGTATTCTCATACACCTTGGTATAAATTCAAATTGGAACAGCAAACTTTCTATAGAGCAGCTTAACAATATATTATCCAAATTGAATATATCTTGGGTACATTAAGTCAATTTATAAAATTTAATCTAGGAATGTAACAAAACAGCAACACGAGATTCAGGCGCAGAGAGGTTCATTTTGGTATTAGAATAGGAGAAATTAGAAAACTATATTCATGTTCAAGGCATTCACTGAATATATTATGGTGTCTTCACACAGTAGAATACCATGCACGGTTTTGAAAGATGTTAGATTATAGTTTTTATAAATTTTCAAAAAAGCTAAATAAAAACATCATGGAAGATACATATTCATCACATAATATATGCCCACAAAATATAGAGTGAGAAAATTGCATTGTATAGTATGATGTTATTTCCCTATGTATGTGTTTGTGATTATGAATTTTAAGTATTTCTGAGGGGATCTTTCCATTTGTGTGTGTGTGTGTGTGTGTGTGCACTTACATGTAAGAAAACGCAGCCATTTCACTAAAACTCTATAGAATACTGTGTTACAAGCAGCTTCAGGTAAGTTAGCGTATCTGTTCTTCAGTGTCCCTATCAGAAAAACAGCATTTGCTTTGCAGATTGATGTGAGAATTAAATGAATTACAAGTAAAGCTCTTAGAATAGTACCTGGCATAGAGTATCCTGTGGTCAACAACTTTTTACTATCATTATTACAGCTACCATTATCATTGTCAGTATTAGTAAACTCCCAAGAGATAAGAAGCTCTCTCCACAACAAACCAAAACAAACACCAAGCAGCTCTGGCATATATGGAGTCTACCACTTCAGTTGCCACATGGCCTTATGGAGGGACATGCAGAGCCATGATCACTCCCAGTGAGAGTGGACTTGTTTAGATACCTTCAGGGTTTCCTAGTAATGGCTGCATGAGAAGTCGGAGTGCTAATGTCCTGGGGCCATGTGTGGGGGTCAGATCCAGTGAAATCTCTGTGACTTCATTACCAGACCTGTAGGCTGGAGGATCCTGAGAAACCTGTGTTTATAGGTTAGTTAGAAGCACATGAATATTGTGTATTCTTAAATTTTCTATTTAGGGGAACTATACATACTTTTTAATACATACTTGAGTTCATCTCAATTCATCTTGCTCTTGTAAAGTTTGAATTTTTTTTTATTGGTTGTTCAAAACATTACAAAGCTCTTGACATATCATATTTCATACCTTAGATTCAAGTGGGTTATGAACTCCCATTTTTACCCAGTATACAGATTGCAGAATCACATCGGTTACACATCCACATTTTTACATAATGCCCTATCAGTAACTGTTGTATTCTGCTACCTTTAGATCCACAGCAGGTACTGCGACGACGGAGAGTCTTCCACCTGAACTAGTTAAAACCATCCTGAACGGGCATAGCTGGTCCAATTTCATAATCATCTGTTTTCATTTTAGGGAGCTGCCCTTCATAATGCCTAAACTGAGCCCCTGATGAGGAAGCAGGTCCTTCTTGTGAGCCTTTTATTCCTTAGAGAAAAGGGGCGACATTCAGGATCTCCACCAGCAGCAGATGAACAGCAGGATCTTGTTTACCATGGAGAAATGTTGATTTCATATTTGTCTGTATGTGTGAGATGAATGCTGGGCATGATTTACTTACTCCAGAGTGTGTTGCCGGTAATGTGGAGACACAGAACAGTTTAAAAGGAAGAGTAATCACAGCACATGCTATTCATCTTCGCCTGCCTCTGAGCACCGTGAGCTGATTAACTCTTGCCACATCTGGCTGCCGGGAGAAGCTGTCGGCTCCCACCTCCACGTGGCTCTGTCCTCTCCAGCTCCTCACTGGCCTGAACTTCCCTGATCCCTTGCACCTCACTTCAGCTCCTGAATCCTTCTTGGCAGGGCTGAGAATGAAGTCACCCTGTTCTGTGATAAGATGCATCCCGTGCCCTCACCAAATCATTGCCAGTCGCCTTCTGGAAACCTGTATTTTCAAATTGGTTTCTAGTCAGTTGTCTTAGTCAGAGATCATTACCATTTTTAACCCAAAATAGGAGTCCTTTGCCCCTCCTGGTCCACTCAAGACTTCAAGTGCTATCTCTATGACTTCATTACCAGACTTGTAGGTTGACAGAGCCTCAGAAACCTGGATTTATAGGTAAATTGATTCCAGGTAGCTGGAATCTTGTTATGAATGGATAAAATTCCTTGGATAAGCCTTTCTGTATAACCCTCTAACATTCTACTTGAAATCTTTGTTCTTTGATGGTTGTTTGATTTGCCCTTCCAGCGTCAGCCAGTATATAATGGAGCCAGTTGTGCTTCAAGAACTGTGTGAATTACTCATCCAGATAGTTTTGGAGACCCTCTAGAAGCCAGCACTACTCCAGGCACTGGAACCATAAGCATGAGCAAGGTATACAAGTCCTAGCCTTTGTCGTAATAGTATCCTAGCAGAGGACATAGATATGAAATAAGCACACGATTTTAAATAAGATCACATCGTAGTGATACATGCTATACCGAAAATAATCAGGCTATTGATTTGAGAAGTGCTGGGGTAGATGGAGTACCTTTAATAAAGTGATGAGGAAAGTTCTCATTGAAGAGGCAGGACCCTTGTGCTGAGACTCGAATGAAAAAAAGAAGTTGGCTATGAGAAGGTCGAGGGGAAATGAAGGAAGAGAGGACAAGAAGGGAAAGCTCTGATTTCTGAACAGGAGAAAAGTGGTCAGAATTAGAAAGAAGGCAGTAAGTCTGATATCAAGTGAAGGAAGAGGAGAGCAGATGGCAGATCAGTTTGGAAGAGGGCAAGTGGGGTAGGTCATGCAGAGCTTCGCAGAACATGGAAAGGAGTTCACAAGTGCTCTGAGAAACCTCAGAGGGTTTTACATGGTTCACCAGCTGTCCTCACCTCCTTTCCCCATTTAGCTAGTGGGCACCATCATTTCCAATAGTAAGTACCAATCCTGTGACAATAGTCCACTTTCCCATAGAGACAGGAGGGAATTGTGGCATCATTCCAACCTAGTCAATCACTGTGTGGTCACCATGGCCCACCAGTCTGGGGACTGTGGCCCATTTGTGGGGTTTCTGGTGAAACTCAGAAAATCTTTAGAGAGGAGTAGAGTCAGAAGAGTTAAGACTGAGGAAGATTGCTGGCTGAAATACGAGCAAGAGAGTGGCCGTAAAGGGAGATCCTGGGTGAATCTCAATATTAATCTGCAGAGGCCAAACTGGCATATCCCAGGAGGCATATTGGGGGTGGATGCTAAAGCAGGCCAAGTAAGGTGGTAGTGAACTCATTGTTTTGTCAAGAACTTCTGAAGGATATGGGTCATCTGGCTTTCATGTTTTTGATATTACAATGTTGATTCCCATGTGGGTTACTCTGGCTACTCAAGAGTGGTAGAATATTCTATGTACCTCTCTGGTGTTTTTCCCCCAATATTTCAAATTTGTTATTATTTTCTTCATGTTCAATTTCCCACATGATGATATTTTATTTCCCCAGATTAATTATAATCTTCTTGAACATGGTGACATTCTCTTTAAACTCCTTTTCCTTGAATGAGGTACCAACAATGCTCTTTATTAATGGGTGATAGTTCAGTGTGATCAATTAGGTCAGTTTTAGTGATATGTTGAGGGCATCAGGCGAAGGGAAGGACTCTCAGACATCTAGAACACACAAACTAGTCTCCAAAGAGCATCTCACCCACTATAAATTGTAATAATTATAATCTTAATTTATCATTTTGCTGGCCTTTTTCTATTTTCAAATCTCTTTTCAGAATCTATCTGTGGTTTCTTCACCTCCTATTAGTCCTGCTAGATTCTGGATGCTCTGATATTCTCCATTGATGTTCTTCTCTATAGCAAATGCTCATTCTACAGTAGAGTTAAATTCATATCTAGATTGTCTCACCATGAGTCATTGGAGAGGTTTGCTTAATATAATTATAAATCTCTTAGAACTTAAAAGCCTTTTGGAAACAAAATATTGGTCATCGTAGGATATATTATGTAATTCTAGAAAACAAACTTTTATGCTTTGTTGTGCATAGCTAAGTAACTTTAAATAGTACCAAAATTTTCCTTCCCCTTCTCTTCCTTTTCTCTCTTTCTCCCTTTCTCCCTTCCTTCCTTCCTCTCCGGTGCTGGGAATGGAAACAGAGCCTCATGCACACTAAGCAAATGCTCTACCACTGAACTATATCCCTCAGTCTAAGAATTTCTTTTATAAAAACCAGTTTGAATTTTCCTCTTTGTTATTCTTGACACCAAATTTGATGATTTCATATTGTCCACTCTATATATTACTATAATTGTTTTTGTCTGATGTTTCGTTTTGAAGACAATGTTTTTAGTTTTGTTTGATGAATAAATTATTGTTTGGTGTTTTACTTTACAGGAAGTTGAGCAAATAGTTTTCTAAATATTCCATGTCTTGGTCCCCTGCCATATCAAAACTCCTTCAGTTGTAGTATAAAAATTAATGCAAGATCCCAGGAAAGATGGAAGGTGAAGAGGAGTCAAGGATGAAATGGAAATGCCTCCCCTGTTGCAACCATGACTTTGCAATTGCTGCGGCTGTGGATTCACAGATGGCTCTGTGACTTCAAGCACAGGGAGGTCTGGGACTGCAGTCTCCTGGTCTAAGCCAGCACAAAAATCATTTCCAAGAAAACCCAAGACAAGAAAAGACACAATGTCTCCAAATGGCCCCCATGTGGAGTTGGCCCTCAACACCCACAGACTCATAGTCCCACCAGCATTTTAATGAAGAAGTGCACTTCTAGACAACAACAGGGAATTGTTGCCAATGTTACTCTGGGAGTTAAGAGACAGTGAACAAGTTTGGGGAAATAGACACAGGAAGCCAGGGAAAGTTTTTAAGCAGACAGGGGCCTTGGAAAGACATTTGACTCGCTCACTCACTTAAGTATTCTGTGTTTCTGCACTGTCCCCTCCACGGCTGGAGTCTCAGGCCCTGCTCTGTCACACATGCAAAACCAATCTGCTCCCGTGACATGGAGCATGAAAGTTCATCTCCTAAAACTTTACACCCTATTGAAAGAATATAATAGTGTTAAAGAAAAGCTAATTCTGTGATCCTTTCGCATCGGGCTACAGATGGGATGCCATTTTCAAGGGACATTTTTTTGCCCCAGTTCCCATCAAATAGCTCCTGAAATAGGCATGATACAGCCCCCTTGAATAAAATAAAATACCTTATTTAATTGCCTGAATGACACTCGGGATTGTGCTGCCAGAGCAAGTCCAAACAGGCCCAACCAGAAGCAATATTAAAGGGGGAAACTCAAGTATGAGGCAGTTCCAGCCCCAGCCCGTACTGACTGCCAGCCCCGGCTGATGGAAATGAAAACCTGTCTGGGTAAATGCAAATGAAATCTGCAAAGGAGCTGAAGGGAGAAGAAACCATTTCCCAGGGTAATGAGCTCACTGATTGCAGGGATGGCACCTCAGCCTGGCCTCCAGGACACAGAAAGCCATTACACACAGGGGACAGGATCAGGGCCCAGCATGACAGGAGGGGCATCCGAGCAGCTATGTGTACCCACACTGCTCACTGGCCTGCAGCCTCAGTGTGCCCCAGTGTTTCCAGAATTCTGAGCCCATCTTGGCTTCCTTTATATATATTTGCCATTTTTGTGGATTTGCTCGGGGTCCATTGCATGCTTATTAAAATTTTCAGATTAGCATGTCTTGGAGCTTTCAGGAAGGCCTAACTTTATGTATTTATTGAGTCCATCCCAATTTTAAACTTCATTAACCAGTTATAAGGGAATTGACTACCTGTATTATTTGTGTCATCTATTGCTGTTCTCTAACGATCTTAGATGAAGAAATCTGGAATATTCCTGCTTTGTAGAAGAGATTTTTTTTTTAACCTGGAAATTAATATTATATTAAACCAGATGGTGATCTTTCCCCAGCAAACATCTTGCAAGAGCTACTGCAACAGAATTATACTGGGAAGATTTGTAATCAGAATGCACAATATTTAACATTATCTCTGTGTAAAGCTGGTAAATCTCCACTCATCCCAGCCTTCTTTAGGATAAGGTACATTATGAAACATTTCAAAATGGGCTTTCTTCCTGGGCCTTCCTTATCCCCACAAAGTGTACTGGCCCTTCCTCACTCTTCTCTAATCCAAATGTGTTTCCACAGTCACTGTTTCAGAGTGACTATTTCATCTTTCTGTCATATTTTGGGGCAAGAATTTGAGAACAAGTAGTTTTAACCTCAGAAAACACCGAAGGACTGAAAAAGTAAGACAAGCAATAGAAAGGTCAAGAATGCATGCATTGCCAAGTAAAACTCCACCGTGAATGATGGAAATTTCTTCTGCCGGGGAACTCTTGGAGTCACTCATCCCATCTGAAGGGCCAGACAACTGGGCTCCTTGTGCCTCAACTTCCTGAGAATGAAACAGATGTCTACTTAGAATATTTAATAATTTGGTTTTATGTAAATATGTTCAATCAAATTATGTATGAAATATCATTTTTTAGATAAGGCTTTTTTCACTCTCACTCTTCTATAAGTAACTCATTAGTTAGGGGATTGTTGGGGTGGGGTAGTACTTCTTCAGCACTTCAAACCCAATGTGCACATGGGCACAGTGGGGTCCTATCACCAAGGAAGATCCTCAGGCAAAGACAGTTGCTGGTGGTCATCTGCTGGACCCTACATGTAAAGCACAGGAAAATGTAAGGAAGCCCTATTAAATTTACTCTCATAATCCCATTGGAATTCTGTCAGAGAACTAGGAAGAAGAGCCATATACATTTTCTATTTTATTTCCTTCTTCTATATCTAGTTATCCTTTGCTATCCAGAGAAAGCCACTGAGGAGTATACTGTCCCTTGTATCACCAAAATACGGAGAAGAAGTTCTTAAGTGGAAAATCACACTGACAACACAGGAAGAGTCCCTGGCTGGGAGTTCCCACTCCCTGTGAGGATTGCCCCCAGCCCTTGGTGTCCACCTGGGAGGCCAGCAGGAGGGCAGAGCTCCAATGGATGCTCTGAAATGCAGCTGCATCCACCCACTAGGAGGAGGGTGCATATTGTTTCTTCTAACCAAGGTGCTGACCACTTACTATGCCTGTGCCAGCAGAGCAGGGGTTTGTTGTAGTTTGCATGAAGTTAGTGCCATGTCAGCTGCATGACTACGTCACTTTACGTCCCAGGTACTTATGATAATTGTACCCATTAGCAGTAAGATCTTTCCAGTGGCATCAGTGGAAAATTGGGGGCTGAAGGCTCTAGAATATTTTTTCAACCATTCAAACATCACAATCCCTGCCCTAACTGCAAGGTTTCCTGCAGGACTTTACCACAGGTTAAGGTCAGAGTCCCACCAAGATACAAATAGAAAGACGTGAGGTGGGTATAATCCAGGTACAAACTAATAACAGACAACTCGGTTTCCCAGATTAGGGACAAGAGTGTCCCAGGAGATTCATTACAGGGATTCTAAAGAGGTTTTTATAGAGTGTCAATGGCTTCAACTATGTGCTGCTGAGGATATTGTGCCAGACCAGGGAAAGAAACCTCCCACATTTTTTTTTCACATGGCTTTTGACAAAGGAGAGTAATAATTTGTTGAAGTGGAAAGAGCCCCAAAATAGAAGTCAAGAGGCAGGAGTATTCCTAGTTTGGCCTTAAAATATTCATAACTTATGAACCAATGATTTCATAGCTAAGTATCAGTCCTAGGGAAATAATATAAAATGCAGACAGGGATTTATGCACAAAAATGTTTATTGCAGCACTATGTGTAATAAAAAAGTAACCTGGAAACAGCCAAAATACCTGGTGGTTAAGGTGTGGTTAATTAATGCAATTAGTGTTTGAAAAGAACTTTTAATGACACAGAAGAGTAAGAGTGATGAGAAAAGCAGAATACTAAGACACTATATAAAACTGGAGGATGGAAAGAAGTGGGAAAAGGCTAATGGAAAGGTGCCAAACATTAACTTTTTAATTTTTTTTTTTTGCCTCTAGGTGATGGGATTATGAGTGAGTTCTTTTTCTGCTTCTTATAATTTTTTTATTCTATTTTTTTTTTTTTTGGTACTGGGGATTGAACTCAGGTCACTCAACCACTGAGCCACATCCCCAGCTCTATTTTTTTTTTAAATTTTATTTTAGTTGTAGAGGAACACAATACCTTATTTACATATTTTTTATGTGGTGCTGAGGATCAAACCCAGAGCCTCATACATGTGAGGCAAGCGCTCTGCCACTGAGCCACAATCCCAACCCCCCAATCCTATTTTGTATTTTATTTAGAGACAGGCTCTCACGGAGTTGCTTAGTGTTGCTGAGGCTGGCTTTGAACTTGCGATCCTCCAGTCTCAGCCTCCCAAGCTACTGGGATTATAGGTACATGCCACTGCACCTGGCTTATTCTACTATTTTCTTTTCTTTTTTTATTTGTCATTTTTTTTTTTTTACAATTAAGACTCTTGCACAATATGTAAAAGTTAGCAGGAGAAAATAGTATTGTCCTAGCTGTGCAATACCAATTTTAAATTCTGATACTGTGGGAACCCCTGAGTCTTCAGTTGGTCCAGAGCAGAGATGGCCAGGGTGTGCCTGAGCCCATGTGGTGATGTTGTCATGGAGGGGCCAGTGCTTCATCCTCCTAAAGGGAAGTACCAAAGGAACTGAGAAGGAAAAAGCCTTAATTATAACTTATCTGTAAGTGATGTCTAATTCTAGTTGCCATTTTCATTCTGTTGAGTTCATTGGGGGCATTCTTTCTGAATGCAATCAGCTCTGAGAAATTTGTAAAGATTGAGGTTGGGGATGTGCGAGAGGTCAGACCTCTCCTGAGGTCATGATGAACTTACCTAAATATTGCTTGACATGTTGGACTTCTCTGTGATACCAGCTTATGTATCTATGATATCTCTATTTTAGCTCATTATAGCTGCAATGTTGACAAAGTTGGGTTTTAAGATAACTAGGAGTTCCCCTATTCAATAAAGAAGCAGTGAGGAGCAGACAAGTGAGCATATAAAAAAGATATTGGAAAAGGAGTAAGAAATGTCCTGTGGCTGTATAGAATGTACTACAAGGGGGGCAGGATGGGAATAGGAAAAGATAAAGCTGAATATGAGGTTGTCATCAGGTAAGAGAGTTCCGTTTAAAAGTGTTATCTTTGGACTGGGGCTGTGGCTCAGTGGTAGAGTGCTCGTCTAGCGCATGTGAGGCACTGGGTTCAATCCTTAGCACCATATAAAAATAAATAAAATAAAGGTATTGTATTCATCTACAACTAAAACAAAATTTTTTTAAAAAGTGCTATCATCAAGGTGTCAGCAAAAGGGTGACATTAGTTGTTTTCAACTGATTATTCACATTCTGTCATCATGAATTTTTATATTTGCATTTCACATTTATTCCAATTTCCTTTTTTAAATATGTGCTCACTTTTAAATTTAAATACATATTTTAGTCTCAATTCAAAGTATCATAGGTTTAATATGCTAGTTATATTTTCAGGTATATTTACTATAATAATATATCCATTAAAATAAAAATGATTTGCCTATGTACCACTTTAATGCATTTTGCAAATTACATATATCATGCTTGGGAAATACTATTACTATTTATTCACTCATTCACCAACAATTTGAAATATCTATATTATGCTAAGAAATAGAGAAAATAGTAGCATTAAAGGTGATGAAGACAACTGCTATGGCATTGTG
Source organism: Marmota marmota marmota (assembly GCF_001458135.2). NCBI lineage: Eukaryota > Metazoa > Chordata > Mammalia > Rodentia > Sciuridae > Marmota > Marmota marmota. The sequence continues at coordinate 28,190,433 of NW_026000174.1, read as the reverse complement.
AAATTATAAAACAGGTGAGTGTATTGATAAGTGAACTATATTTTTCAAAGATTCACAAAGAAATACTATGGAAAAATAGCCTTTTATAAAACTTGAGATGGAAGAGTTGTCGGAAGGCTGCTGCAGTGGTCTAAAAGGAGGAAGGTCAAAATATGATAAAGGTTTGAGTTGAGGCACTGGCAGAAGAACATGAAAAACAGAGACACATGTGACACATTTTCATACAGTAAAAATCAACAAGGCTTGATGACCAATTTGATGCACGCTCTCTCCCAAGGGGCGGCAAGAGAGGAAGGCATAAAGGCTGATGAAGCATTTTAGTTCTCTACTTCCCTGACACCCATGTACCTCAAGGGGGTTGTCTGGCTCAGCCTCCTTCAGATGTGCCTTCCTGTACTGCAAATCTGGAAAATTAACAACTGCATGTCCCAGACTGCCTTGCAGTTAAGTTCTCGGTTGTGACAGGTTCAAACAATGAAACACACTCATGCAAGACTAGAATTTGGAATTGAGTTCAATAAGGGGAAAGACATGGCAGGAAGTCATCCATTTTTTTCTGAAGTGGACCCGGAAGCTGTAACATGGCCTCAGAGCTGAACCTTCTGGCGCAAACCCATGATCTGCAAATCACTGCTGCGTGGTTATGATCCTAGGGCTGGAAAGTGGCCCAGGAGTTTCCTGATGGCCCTTCTTGCCAAGAGAGACAGCAGAGATAGCAGTTTCCCTAGTAGATCAGTTTGGTGTTTTTCACTCAAGAATCATTTCTAGGGGCCCAGCTGGATCCTGGTCCTCTAGCTATTTCATTGATTTTATAAACACCCAATTCTCTTTGTTAAATTCCTCTCTTTTTAAACTTTTTTTTTTTCAATGCTGGGATCAAACCCAGGGCCTCTCTCATGCTAGGACAAGCAAATCCTTCTCTTTTTAAAATAGCTAGAATGGTTTCTGTTTTCTACCTCTGAATCCTCATGGGTGCTACCACTCAAGGTCATACTCAGTTAATGTCTGTCTTACAAAACTACATAAACATTTGGGTGTATGAATGGGTGCATGTGTATCCTTTATGCTCAATTAGACTGTAGGCATTTGGGATTCAGCTGTCCTAAACTTCTCCGGCATCACGTATACAATGCATGTATCATGGAAGTTATTTTGAAGAAATCACTACTTATTGTCTCAACTCTGTTTTAGACTAGTCTCAATTCTGGTTCCAAAAATAAACCAGGATCACACAAGAGAAAATATTTTTGATTCCAGACGCAAAGGTCCTAGAACTAGTGGCTGGAAAATGATGTTCACTTCTGAGGGTATGATCTTAACCATGGAAGAAGAGAAGCCTCCTGCTATTTAGGCATCTTGGTGACACTGGACTGAAACATAGTAGAGATGCTGGAAGGACACATGTTAGTGCTGTGAGGTCTGCTGTGCATCTCTTCTAGGAAGGAGGAAAAGGGCTTTTCAAAGGGCTAGTGCCTCAGCAGTGGAGAGCTTGTCTAATGAGCCTGTAACTTGCCTTGGGTCGGGGTCTGTACTCTGGCGGCCCATTAGAATTCCCTCCTGGAGCTGAAGACCTGCCCTGCCCTAAGAGACTGTGATTTATTTCATCAGGAAGAGAGCCAGGAATCACTATTTTGAAAAAGGACCCAATAAGTCAAAAGAAGCAGTGTTGAGAACCACTGACCTTGTGCCGCAATGGTTTGCCATGCAGACAATTATCCAGTGTTTGTCTTGTTTTGTCTGATTGTGATTTCTTACCTCTCCACTGAATTTATTGTTAGGTTTACTTTTGCTTTCATGGAATTTTACATTTATGCCTTCTCTTTCTTTTTCCTAGATATATTTTGTATGCAAAAATTTTATTATTATTAAGTTTTTGGTTTTGTTTATCTTATAATTTAGTTGCATCCCATGGATTTTGATATGTAGCTTATTTGGCACCATTTAGTTCTAAGCATTTTCTAATTCTTAGCAACCACCATTCTATTCTTTGCTTCTGTGAACTCAACTTTTTGAGATTCCATATGTCAGTGAGATCAAGCAGTATTTGTCTCTCTGTGTCTGGCTTATTCATTTAACATAATATCCTCCAAGTCCATCCATGTTATAGCAAGTAACAGGATGTCCTTCTTTTTAAAGGCTAAATAATATATATCTATCATCTATCACATTTTCTTTATCCATTTATCTGCCAATGGACACATAGATTGCACATATTTTGGCTTTGTTAATAATGCTGCAATGAACATTTTTGGATGCATTTGAAAAGTACCAGTGTTAATCTTTCTTTAAATATTTTGTAGAATTCAAGTCCTGAGCTTTTTATATATTGCTAGGATTTGATTACTAAGTCAATCTCCTTACTCATTATTGATCTGTTCAGATTTTCTTTCTTCAGGATTCAGTCTTCATGGGTTTTATTTTGTAGAAACATATACATTTCTTCCAGGCTGTCCAGTTTATTGGCAAACAAACTCCTAGTTATCTTTATGATTCTTTTTCAGTTCTCTCTTGGTGATTATTTTTATTTCTGTGGATTCCACTATAATGTCTCATCTTTAATTCCTGACTATTGAGTTGTGCCCTCCCCCTAAAAAAAACTAATGTTTGTGTTTTGAGTTTTTCTCTCAGTCTCCATTTCATTTATCCTGTTCTGATATTTATTATTTCCTACCTTAACTTTACAATTTGTTCTTGTCTAGTTACCCAAGGATCTACATTGTTTAAGATATTTCTTTTTTCTTAAGGTAGCTGTGTGTTCCTATGACTTTCCCTATTTGAACTGCTTTTGCTGTATCAAATAAATTTTGGTAAGTAGTATTTCCATTTTTGTTCATCTCAAGATATCCTTTCATTGTTATTTTTTTAAACTTCTTTTCTTCTTTGATTTGCTGCTTATTTAGGAGTGTGTTGTTTAATTGCCACAGATTTGTGAGTTTTTCAATTTTTCCCCTTTTATTGATTTCTATTTATATACCATTCTACACAGAAAATATGTTTGATATCATTTAATCTTCTTAAATTTGTTAAGTTACGTTTTGTGGCAAAACAGTTCATCTATTCTGGTCCTTATTCTTGTGTATTTAAAAAGAACATATATTCCACTGTTGAACCAAATCTTTTGTGTATGTCTATTAAGTCTATTTGGTCAATAGTATTGTTTGAGTCCATTATTTCATTGATTGTCTTGATGATCTATCTATTGTTGATAGTAGATTATTAAATTCCTCTGCTGTTATTATATTGCTGTCTATTTTTCCCTTCAGTTCTAGTGATACTTGACTTACGCATTTAGGTCCTCCAATATTGGGTATATATGTATTTAGATTTGTTGAGTAATTTTGATGCATTAATCCCTTTGTTATTATATAATGACCCTCTGTTTGATAATTGACTTAAAGTCTAATTTGATAGAAGTATAAGCATTCTACTCTCATTTGGTTATCATTTGCATGGAATATATTTTTACAGCTGGTATGGTGTAAATGTTTGTGTTCACTGCAAAAATTCATACTGAAACTTAATCTCTAATGTAATAATTTTTAAGGTGTAATCTGTAGGTGGTGACTAGGATATGAGGACTCTACTCTTGTGGATGAGGTTACTGTCTACTAAAGGTCTAGAGGGAACTAGGTAGTTCCCCCTTTGACCATCCATTTCTTCTGCCAAGTGAAGACACAGCATTCATACCTTTACCCTCTGCTTCCTGCCAGGTGAATACACAACAACAAAATCCCATCCATGAAGTATACAGCAGCTCTCACCAGACACTGAAACTTCCAACATCTTTATCTTATACTTTCCATCCTCTAGAACTATGAAGAAAAAAATTCTGTTTTTTATAAATTAGTCAGTCTCAAGTATTTTTTTGTATCTGCATAAATAGGCGAACACACCATTCCTTTGCTTTAAGGCTATGTATGTCTTAAATCTAAAGTGAATCTCTTATGGGAAGTATTTAACTTATTTAATTTATGTGTTATTCATTTAGTAACTCTAAGTCCTTTGATTGGAAAATTTAATTCAATTATATCTAAAATAATTATTGATAGGTAAAGAATTACCATTGCCATTTTGTTAATGTTGGCTGACTTTTGGAATTCTTTTGCTTTTTTATTCCTTTATTCCCATATTTCTTTGTGATTTGATAATTTTTTATTGGCGTGCTTTGATTCTTTATCCTTTGTGTAACTACTACAGGTTTTTTTTTTCCTGTGTGGTTATCATAAGGATTTTGTAAAACATTCTGCAGTTACAACAGTTTGTTTCAATCTAATAACAATCATGTTCAGCCATATACAAAACTGTGTGCTTTAACTTCTCCTTTCCCACATTTTATTATTGATGCCACAATTTACATCTCTTTATATTATGTATTCATTGACAAATTATTATAAAGTTATTTTTAATATTTTGTTTTATACATTTTACATTAGAGCTAAAAGTGTTTTATATATTACCATTAAACTATTAGAGAATTTGAACTATATTTTTACCTTTATACGGAGTTTTATACTGCAAATGTCATCATGTTACTTGTTAGCATCTTTTAATCTCAACTTGAAGAACTTCCAATAGCGTTTCTTGTAAGGAAGGTCTCCTGGTGTTGAACTTTCTCAACTTTTGTTTGTTTAGGAAAGTCTTTAGTTCACTCTTTTAGGTAAAGTATTATTGACAGGGTGTCCCCGCCACACACTTCATGACTTTATGTAATAGTCTGCTTTCTCCTGGATTATAAAGTTTCTTCTGAGAAATTCACTAATTTATAAGATGGAGTTCCCTTGTGTGCAATGAATCACTTTTCTCTTGCTGTTTGATAGTTAGAATTTTAAGATGCTTTCTTTAATTTTTGAGAATTTGATTATAATATACATTAATAAAGATCTCTTTATATTTAATCTAGTTATGATTCTTTGGGATTCAGGGATCCTGTCAGGGATCCTGTTATGTGATGTCCCACAAAAGCTCATTTCAGAGGTAAAATGATTAGATTATGAAAGGTTTGGCCTAATCAGTGGATTAATCCACTAATGTAGATTGACTGGGTGGTAACTGTAGGGATAAAGGGTTTGACTGCATAAGGTAGGTCATGGTGGGGGGTGTCTTTGGGATTTATATCTTGTCTCTGGTGAGCAGTGTTCTCTCTTTGCTTCCTGTGCCATGTCTTGAGCAATTTTCTCTGCCATGCCTTTCTGCCATGATGTTCTGCCTCACCTTGGGCCCAGATCTATGGAGTCAGTCATCTATGCACTGAGACCTCTGAAACCATGGGCCAAAATAAACTTTTCCTCCTATAAATGTTCTTGTCTGGCCTTTTGGTCACAGAATTTGATTATATTTGATCATACTTATGCCAACTAAAACAGAACTGGATGTTTATTTCTCTCTTCAATTTTGTGAAGTTTTCTGTGATCATTTCCCTAAATAAGTTTTCTGCCCCTTTCTTTCCCTGTATCTTTCTCTCCTACTCTGGCACATTCATAATGTATATATTAGCTTGCTGATATATACTCACTACCTTGCTAATATATACTCAATACCTTGCTGATATATACTTGCTGATATATACTCAATACCTTACCAGGTATTGAGTACCATGAACTGAATATGGATTGTTCCTCAAAGTTTAGGGAAAATCTCACCAATCTTGGGATTAAGCAGAGATTGATTAGGGTATAAGAAGAATAAATCATAAAGAATAAATAAACTTTATTTACACTAAATTTCTGCTTTTCAAAAGACTCTATTAAAAAGCAAATCAAGCAACCGACTGAGATAAAATGTCCTAATACTAATATTTGATAAAGCATCTTATCCAGGATATATAAGAATCCCCTATAAATAAGTGATAAGGAAACCCAACAGATGAATAGATTGTTATGGTCTGGATATGGAATGTCCCCTAAAAGGTCATGTGTTAGGCAATGCAGCAGTATTCAGGGATAAAATGACTGGATCACCAGCACTCTAATCTCATCATGGATTAGTTCATCTGATGGATTAACCCATAGATATGTGAATGCAGTACTATAAGGTGAAAAACCTAGTTGGAGAAGTGGGTCACTGGGGGCATGCCCTGAAACAGTGTATCTTGTACCTGGCCTGCCTCCTTCATGCTCCCACCTTTCTCTCTCTTCCATGGCTTTTAAGAGGTACAGAGCTTTTCTTTGTCATGCTCTTCCACCATGATTTTCTGCCTCTCCTTAGGCCGAGAGCAATGGAGCTGGCTGAATCTTCTAGACTATAAGACAAAGGTAAATCTTTCCACCTTTAAGAGGACCTTGTCAGGTATTTTTAGTCACAGTGATAAAAAATTGACTAGCAGGCATTTCACAAAAGAAGATACATATAGCTAATAAACACCGGGCTTCTTTAGCTTTCAGGTAAATTCAAATTCATACAAAATATAATGACTGGTTGCTGTGGACACAGAACAACTGGAGGTCTCATGTATTGCTGGTGGAGTACAAAAATTCCAATAATCTTGGAAAATAAAAAGTTTAACAGGGTCTTACAGTTAATTACACACCTATTCTATGACTCAGCCCTTTCTCTCCTAGGCATTTACCCAAGAGAAATAACATATGTGCCTACAAAAAAGACATGTGTACAAATATTCATGGTGACTTTATTCATGACTGAAGTTATGATCAATTCAAGGTTTCAACAAAAAAGAATAAAATTTGTATAAGTTCATAGTTCATAGTATGTAGTACTAGCAAGTAATAAATACAATCAATTGGTGATCCGTGCAACCACAAGGATGAATTTCAAAGACATTAGGCTGAGCAAAACAAACTGGACACAAAGGAGTACTTCCTTTGTGATTCCATTTATATAAAGTTCTAAAGCAGACTAAATTCTTCACAATGAAAGAAATCAGAACAGCGTTCACCTTGAGTGGAGCGCCAGGACTATGGTGAGGCCAGCAAAGAGTCCAGGGCACTTAATTTAAGGAAGCACTCGCTTGCAGTCTCTTGAATGAGTTCCTCAAACTTTAAATACTAGATGCCTCATTTACTTCATCCAATTCCAGCCCTGATTTTGAGGAAACTTAACCACAAAGGGTATGAGAGAACATTCTGGAATTATAAAAATACTCTACATCTTTGTTGGTGTGATGGTTACATGTGTATATGTATGTCAAGGTTCATCAAACAGTACACCTGAAATCTTTGTATTTTATCATTTATAAATTCAAAAGTTTTCTTTTTTTTTAATTAACAAGACCATTTTTGAAGACTATGAAAATGTAAAAGATATCAATTTATCAGCTACTGACAAAGTTATAGTAGACTAATGCCTACTAACAAAGTTGATGATACTTAGAATGTTGATTTTCTATATGAAAAGTTTGGCCTAACTCATATCAGACACAAAATACAAACTAAAATCCAAACTACAATTGAAAAAGAACACTTGAAACTTTTAGGAAAAATATGAGAACACTTAATACAGAAGTGAGAAAATAACTAAGGAGGTGAAAAATATCTACCATGGAAGTTACAGAACACAGAAGAAAAAAATTGAAGAACACCCTAGAAGATGGAATCTCAAATACGCAGAATTAATATTATTAAAAAGCTGTGTTAACAAAAGCACTCTACAGATTCAATGTGATACCTCTTAAAATATAATGAATTCTTCCCAGAACTAGAAAACACAGTCTAAAATTCATAGGGAAGAATAAAAATCCCAGAATAGCCAAAGCAATACTGAGCAATAATAGTGATACTGGAGGCATTGCAATACCTAGTCTCAAATTATACTTCAGAGCTCTAGTAACAAAAATAGCATGATATTGGCATTAAAACAGGCAGAAGACCAATGGAATAGAAGACAGACAAATCCACACGGACACATGAAAATGTGATCCTTGACAAAAAGAGTAACAACAACAACAACAACAACAACAAAAAAACATATATGAAAGAAAAGACAGCCCTTTAAACAAGTTTTGCTGGGAAAACTGGATATCCATATATGTTAGAATGAAATTAGACCCCTGTCTCTTACCCTGTACAAAACTTAACTGAAAAGTAGATCAAAGACCTAGTAATTAGAAAAGAAAATTGTAACTTCTAGAAGAAACCATAGACATAACACTCTAACATATTGGTGCAAACTCTGACTTCCCTTAAAGTTCAAGAAATAAAACTAAGTATCAATAGTGGGATGGCATCATATTAAAAAGCACCTGCACAGCAATGGGAAAAATTAAGAATGGCAACAGTGAGTCTACAGAATAGGAGCAAATCTTTTCCAGCTACTCTTCCAACAGGGGATTAATGTCCAGAATTTAAAAAGAACTCAAAAAACACCAGAAAACAAATAATGCACTTAATGGGTGAAAAACCTAAAGAAAAATTTCTAAAAAGAAGAAATTAAAAGTAAAATATTAAAACAGATATATGAAAAAGTTTCAACATCCTTAGCAATAAAGGAAATGCAAAACAAAACCACACTGTGATTTCATTGAAATGTCATCTCATTCCATTTAGAACAGCAATCAATAACACAAATAATAATAAATTCTGGTAAGGATGTGGAGAAAAAGTAACACTTATACACTGTCAGTAGGATTATAAGTATAACCACAATGGAAATCTGTAAGGATTGTCCTCAAAAGACTAGGAATGGAAACTCCATGTAATGTAGCTACCCACTGCTTAGTATGTACCCCTTCCCCCACAAAAAAATGAAAGTCAACATACTAAAACAATACATGTATATGCAAATCTTTATAGCAGTGCAATTCACAATATCTAATTTATGAAACCAGACTACTTGTCTGTCAAGAGATGAATGGATAAGAAAATGGGATATATGTGTGTGTGTGTGTGTGTGTGTGTGTGTGTATATATATATATATAGAGAGAGAGAGAGAGAGAGACATATATTTGGGAGATATATATATATATATAGACATATATTTGGGATATATATATATATACACATATACATATATATATATATAAAATGGGATATATGTATGTATGTATATATATACATATATTTAGGATATATATATAGGAGTTTTACTCAGTCATAAAGAAGAACAAAATCATGTTATTTGCAGGAAAATGGATGGAACTGGAGAATATAATTTTAAATGAAATAAACCAAACACAAAGAGTCAAGACTCATGTTTTCTCTCACACATGGGCGCTATAGAGAAAAAAGGAATAAAGAAGGAATCTCATGAAAATAGAAGGGAGATCAGTAAAGTATGGCAAGGAGATCCAGGGAGGGAGAGGATAAAGAGAAGGGTAAGTACCGGGGAATGAAACTGATCACATCATGTTATGCGCATGCACAGATATATCACAATGAATCCCACTATACGTATAATTATAATGTGTCAATTGATAAAAGGAATGAAGAAATAGATTGGGGTACATAGCTACCATGCAACATGAAAATAAACATTCAGGTCAATGTGGATATGTGGATATACATGGAGAAATTTCAGAAAAAAAATCACTGTTCAGTGAAAAAGTAAAACTGCAAAATGGACATGGTTACAATTAAAAAACACATGATATATATACAAGTGCATACTTTTAAAAGATGTAAATAAAACAGAAAAATCAATTATAATAGTCCTTCCTCACCCAGAGTTTCACTTTCCATAATTTCAGTTGCCTGTGATCACCCATAGTCTGAAAATATAAATGGAAAATTCAAGAAATAAACAATTCATAAGTTTTAAATCATGGGCCATTGAGTGCCATGAGAAAATCTCATGCAATCCCATTCTGTCCCACATGGGACATGAATCATCCCTTTGTCCACCTGTCTACTAGTCACTTGGTAAAAGTCTCAACCATCATGGTACCCGGAAGAGTTTGTATTCAAGTAGCCCCTCTGTTCTCAGCCTAATACTATGTCACCATGCTCATGTCATTTACTTCTGTTGCTCTCGTTACATGAGCAGTATATCATCTCATGTTACCACCAAAAGAAGGCTGAGTCCAGTGCAATAAAATATTTTAAGAGAAAGATGGTGATCACATAATTTTTCTTCTGGCATATTTTTATAATAGTTGTATTTCATTATTAGTTATTCTTGTTAAACTCTTGTTGTGTCTAATTTATAATTAAAATCATCATAGGCAGGTGTGTACAGGAAAAAAAAAATAGTATTTACAGGGCTTGTTACTACTCATGGTTTCAAGCCCCCACCGTATTTCTTGGAGTTTCTCCTCTTGCAACAAGTGGAGACTATTGTCCATTTATTTTACACCTGTAGGGTACGGGGGAGCTCAGAGTTAACAGGAGTCTAAATTGAACAGTATGAAATCACAGGGATCTAGAAGTAAAAAGAAGCCAAAACTATGTCAAAATATTTCCACTAGTAATTGCTGATGGTGAAAATAAGAATTAAAAAAAGATCATATTTTACATATTTTTGCCACTGAAAATTATTTTCATCTAAAATGCCACACACCCTGGGTTGAAAACTCAGGTCTGCCATTAACTCTGCTATAACTTAAACAGGTAACCTTCCCCCTCTCCACATTTCCTCTCAGGTTCACTAAACTGTATTTTGAATAATAAAATAAGATTTAATCTCTCTTGAAGGTGATGTTTCTCCAATTCTTTGGGCCCGCATTGTCTTTCATGTTTTCTGTAGCTAGGATAGAAAGTCTCCTATTAACTCGGGGTTTAAGGTCATCTTCCAGGGAAAAGTTCATAGGCTCCTTCTTCCCTTATCCTTACAAGTCTACGCATTGTTTTTTTTGTTTTGTTTTTGTTTGTCTGATATCTTGCCTGATTTATCCTGTTATCCCTTTGGAACAAACCTTTCTAACATCCCAGAGAAGGGTTTCAAGTAGAAATAGAAAAGTCCAAAGTGAATTAAAACACCAGGTTGTTGACAGAAGAGAAAAAAAATAGCCCCCACTAATAACCCGATTTGACATCTAATTTATGTGGCCCTAAAAGGACAGCCATAAAAAATTGTAAGTGAAGGAATAACACCAAGTGATTTACAAAGGCCCTGGGAGTAGGGGTGACAGAATGCAGTGCAAGAGAGAGTCATAAATCTAGTTAAGGAAGCCAAGCTTGATCCTTTCACCCTCTAAGGTCCAAGCACCCAGGGATTCTCCAATTGTCACACTTTTCATTCAGTCTTTCATTCAGCAATTATTTCCTGACTCTCCTGGACATGGCCAGTATTGGGCAAGGCAAGGAAGGTATGCTTGTGTGTGTGTATGGTAGGAACAGATGCCTACAGAGATAAAGGCAGATGGTGTGATGCAAATTGTTGACAAACTCATCACATAATAAACCACACATCTAGGCCAGAGATAAGATGCATCTTGTGTAATAAGTGGAAATAACTAAAGAAATTTAATCTTAACAAGAGAAAATTCCAGGCAGAAGTGATGGTTGTTCTTTGAATATCTCAAAATATTTATAAGAAGAGAAAGAAAACTTGGTCGTTAGAGGGTACCAGGACAAATGAGTTTACGAAAACCAAATTCCATCCACCAATATTTATCAAGCACATTCTAGGTGCCAAATACTGTTCTAGGAGCTCAGCATACAGCAATGATGCAAAAGATGGACAATGTAAAAAGCCACTAGAAGTTGCCTTTTTACCAGAAAAAGACCTAAATTAATAAGTTACTTTAAGTAACAATAAATCTAATTGCAGAAAGAAATGTGATAGAGTGTGGGCAATGGCAGGAGAAGGAGGGGAAATCTCCGAGAAAGGGGCATGAGACCTCACAGCTGAAGAATGAGGACTGAGCATGTGACTCTCTGGGGAAGAGCGATCCAGAGAGGAAGAAAAATCAAGACTGTGGTGCCAAGACTGGAACAAGTCTGGGATGTCTGTTCAAAGGAACTGAAAAGCCTCCTGGAACGTGGTAGAGTAGGAGGGTGAGATTGGAGACATCCAGGGAAAGAATATGGGCTTCACAGGAGGCTGTAGCAAGGAGTTTGGATTTCACAGTAGAAGCACCGGGACCAACACAGGTTGAGCAGACACTTTGGTTCCCACGCCACGTTCCCTCAGCCCACATCTGAGTTCAGATGCAGCTGAATGATGGTTCCCTCCCATGCTCCCAGCAGCCCAAACAAACACCTTTAGAGGCAATACACTACCAGATATCAAGACATAAAGCTGCAGTAGTTAATGTAGTGCAGTATTAACCCAAAGATAGACATATAAACCAATGAAATATGATAGAAAATTTACTCATTAAATTGCACATTACACAGTTATTTGATTCTAAGAAAGGATGCACCACAGGACTGTATGGAAAGGACAGAGTTCTGGGTGGTATAGAGGTAAATGTGAAAAGCAAAGCAATAAAGCTTCTAGAAGAAACCATAGAAGAAAATCTTCATGACCTCTGGGGAAGCAAAAATATAAAAATCTTTTTTTTTTGTAGCTCATATAAAACATAAGCCATGAAGAAGAGTGGCAGTCTGGCATGTTTTAAATGAAGGACTCCTCAAAAATGTCTTTACAAGGGAAAAGCAAACCATAGAGTAGAAGATATTTACAATAAGCAGTAAGCCCTCTACATCCATGGGTTCCACATCTCTGGATTAAACCAACTGTGGGTGGAAAATATTTGGAAAAAAAAGTCTGTACTGAACATGAATAGAATATTTTCTTTTCATTATTTCCTTTAAAAATACAGAATAACAACTATTTACACTATATTAGGTTGTATAAGTAAGCTAGAGGTGATTAAACATACAAGTGAGGAAACACATGTTATATGCAAATACTGTGCCATTTTATATAAAGAACCTATATAAAATGAGTATCTATGAGTATCTAGAGCCAATCCCCCATGTATAAAGAGGGATGATTGTGTATCTGAGAAAATATTAGTATTCAGAATATGTGAAAATTTTTAACAAAACAATAAGAAGAGGATAAGATAATTCAATAGAAAAAGAGACAAAAATCCTTTGAGGCACATCACAAAAGACAACATCCAAAGGACCAGAAGAAGTGCTCAGCGTCATTACTCATTAGGTGAAAATCAAGACTGTAATGAGATAGTAGAACATACCCACCAGAATTAAAAAAAATAGACACACTTAATATGACCAAAAAAAAAAAAAAAAAAAAAAAAAAAACTT
>NW_026000174.1:28098424-28173825 GCF_001458135.2 Marmota marmota marmota | reverse complement strand
CTTTCTGATGACATCAGATCTCTGCCATGTTGGTATCCTATGCGAATGGCAGCATTTCGTTCCCCTTGCCGGGCAACCAAAGCAATGGGTGAGTCCTGACCGGCCCTCAGCAGGACCCGGACTGAGAAGCAGTTTCCCCGGGCTCCTAGCCCCGGGCCAGGGAAGTTCCGGGAGCCGGAACTCGGCTGCTCCGTGCTCGGTGTAAGCCCCTATAAGAGTAAAATTTTAGTGTAGATGGACACAATTTATTTTATTTCTTTATTTATTTTTATGTGGTGCTGAGGATCGAACCCAGTGCCTCACATGTGCTAGGCAAGCGCTCTATCGCTGAGCCACAATCCCAGCCCTTCTTTTTTTTAATGTCTTTATTTTATATTTATGTGGTGCTGAGGATCGAACCCAGTGCCTCACACATGCTAGGCGAGCACTCTACCTCTGAGCCACAACCCCAGCCCTGCTTTCCCTGCTTTCCCTTTTTAAATCATTTTCAATGTCATTACTCATTAGGTATAGTACAATCAGGATGATATTAATAAAAAGTAGGGATTGATTATACTACATCTCTGCTCATTCCCCTTTGGTGATAAGAACCAGGACTCTATGATTCTCCTTTGTCATGACAATCATCAGCAATTAATTATGGAATCAGTTGTTAATGCCTGGCTTTCCCACCAGAGTGTAAAATCCATAAAAAGCATCATTTTGCAAAATACTGATTTCCTAGCATATAGCATACTACTTTGGTCAGGGTGTTTGATTTTCTTTTCTTTCTTTCTTTTTTTTTTTTAGGTAAATGATTGAATACTTGAAAACTGTGGTTCATATATGAAGTCAACAGACCAATAATCACAGTTATGCAAAAACTCACAGAGTGTTTGACTCATGCATTCTTCCTGAAAAATGACTTCAAGATCTACTTCAGCCAACTGAAAAAAAATGAATCAAAATTTAAAACTCATAAATAGTAAAGTCATGGTGTGGAAGAACTGGTAATGAGCAACTGAAAGCATTTAAGCACATAATTTATTCTAAGTAACTGTGGTAAATATGGTTACAAAACAGAATGAAAGTGTCATAAATAATTCTTGAAAGAAGATTCTTAATTTATAAGATTAACAACAATTAACTGGTTAAATTATCATATTATACCAATTAAAACTGGTGGTAGCAGGTAAAATTAAGATGGGGAAAAAAAGATGGGAAAAGAAGTATCTCCATTGAAGTCATAAATAATTGCAGGTGGATTTATAATATAGGCACAAATATATTTGTGTGTGTGTGTGCGCGCATGTGTATGTGTATGTATGTATGTATGTATATATTTTTTTGCAAAAGTAAAAGTTTATATATATATATATATTTTTTTTTTCAAAAGTAAAAGTAGAGAATTCTGTTTCTGGCTATGACAGAGTAAACTGTATTAGAAAAACTCTGCCACAAAAATGACTATAAGAACTATATAAAAAATGACTATAAAATGCCAAAAATAAATCCATCCACTTGAAGGCAAGAAACAACACCTAAAGCAGCAGGACACTGAGACTGATTTCAGAAAAGAAAATCACATCGAGGCCCCATAGTCATGGCTGGTTTTTATCCTTAGGGTACTGTACAATTTGGGCATGAGGCATAGACACTGAGCAGAAAGTGGTTACCTAAGGTTTACGGCAGTTTCATTTTTTCCTAGGAGACAAAATTAGAGTCCTAAGCTATTAAGGAGGCTAAGATTGAGAAGGCAAAGTATCAGAACTAAAATGAAGCTCAGAGAATCCAGTCTAACTTTCCTCTCAAAACATTTGCTAAATATTAGCTGCACATGCTCCCAGAAATGTCCAAAAACTAAGGAAACACGGAGAAAGTAACTGATAACAGATGAAAATGCCAAGCTTTCAGCAGTGTTGCGTCTCTGGAAACACAAGAATTGGAGTGGAGACATAGCAAGGAAAGCTTAGGCTTTTAGCTGAGACATCTGAAAAATTATACCTAAGGACAAAGATAAGCCATAAACCAGCCCTTGTAATTCCTGAAACTCACCTTCCAATAAGGTAAATCTGTGATTGGATGAAAAGTGATTTGCTCATTCTCTGTTTTTAAAAAAATAGTAGAAGCTAAATCTATAGAATATGTAGAATGAAGCATAGTAAATAAAAAGGATATGGAAGTGGACATATCTTTCACAGTGCAAAAGATATGTTGGGAAGTTTGAAACAGGTCTAGCATAAAAGAATTTGTAGCTTCAGAAGGAGAGGAAAGAGAAGCTGGAAGAAGCAGTATTTATAGTAATAATGGTTGAAATTTTTCCAAACTGAAGAAAGCTATCACCCACAGTTTCTATGACCCACAGTTCAAGAGGTTCTATGACCCACAGTTTAAGACTCCTTAACTATGAGCATCAACTTCTCATCAGAAACAGCAAGACAGACATGACATCTCTACAGTGTTGGAAGTTAACACCATCAACCTAGAATTCTGCAAACCAAACATCTTCCACAAATAAAGACAAAATGAAAGATGTTCTCTAATGAGTAAAATCTGAGAGAATTCATTACCAGATAATCTTCCCTACAAGAAATACTAAAGGCAGACACTGAGATAAAAGGAAAGTAACACTAGATAGAAAATCAAATTTACCTGAAGGGGTGATGAGTGCTAGAAATAATAAATATATAACTACATATAAGAATTTCTATTCATCTAATTCCCTTAAAAAGATAATTGACTGTTTAAAGTAAGACTAATTATATATTGTAGGATAATAACATAGGTAGAAACAAAATGTATGACAACAACAACAAAAAAATGGGTGTAAATTTGAAGGGTATTCCTGTAAGTATATTATACTTAGAGTAGTGATGTATTAATTCATGGGAGATAACCATAAGTTTTAATACCAAGTGAAGGCACTAAAATTAAGTAAATAATAAGACAGATTTTTAGCTAAAAACAGAAGAGATAAATGGAATTTTAAAAACAACCATTAATTACTCTAAAAAATAGCAAAATTGAAAGTAATAATAAAAGATATAACTAGAAAATTTGTAAGATACATTATATGCAATGACATTATTAATTATATTAAATATAAATGGAATGAATACCAAAATCAAAAGGCAGAGATCAACAGATTAGATATAAAAGCAATATTCAACAGTATGTACAGTTTATATATCAAGACAAGTAGCTTAGAAGTAAAAACATGGAAAAGTATATACCTTGAAAACAGCTAATTGAAAGAAGCTGAAGTGGATGTATTAATATCAAATAAAGCTGATATTAAGGCAACTAGCTATTACCAAAGGTAATTAACATTTTTAACATTCATAATGATAAAAATGCAAATCCATTATGCATAGCAATTCTGAAGGAGTAAGTATCTAATAATAGAGCTTCAAAATGCATGAAATGCAACCTAATAGAATTTAAAAGAGAAATTTTAAAATCCATAATTATGTTTCAAAAATTTAACACTACTCCAACAGTCACTGATTGGAAAAGCAGACAAAATGTGTTAAGAAAACAGAAGATATGAAAAGCTCTATCATCAAAGTAGCCTAACTGACATTTACATAACACCATTCTTAACAACTGCAAAAGACTTTTTTTAAGTGTATATGAAGTAGTCACCAAGATGTACTACGCTGTGGGTCATGAACAAAATATAAATATCAAAGAATTGAAATCCTACACAAATGTTATTGAACTACAATACACTTGAATTATAAAACCAGACAATTTTTGAAATTAATCAATGCATTTATAAATATCATAAAGTCAATGAAGAAATCATATTTAAATTAGAAAATACTTTGAACTAAATGATAATAGGGGAAAAAAACCATAAAATTTGTGGATTTGGTAATAGCAGTGCTTAGGGAGAAATTTTTAGTTATTCCAGAAAATGAAAAATTGTTAAAATCAATGATATAAGATACCACCTAAGAAGATGGAAAGAACAATTAAACCATAAGTAAGTAAAAGAAAGAACACCTTAGCAATATGAATAAAATATAATAGAAAGTGAACAGACAATGGAAAAACTAATTGAGCCAAAAGAATAACCAAAATAAATCTAAAATGGACAAAATTGAAAGATCTATTTCATTAGAAGTCCTCAGTAATTAATATCTAATGATATTATCTTAAACAGAGACATATAAATGAATGAAACAGATTAGAATCCAGAAATAGAATCATGTACATGCCAGTTGAGTTTTCATAAAAACAGCAAAGTAATTAGATGGACAAAGGATAGGCTTTTTAATAAATGAAAATTAAACAGATGCATACCCATATGGTGACAAGCAAAAATAAATAACACAACTTTGACTCTTAATGCTATATACAAAAAATGTACTCAATATAGACTAAAGTAGAACTAAAAAAATTTTGTTGTAGATAAAGATGTCTTGGAACCCATCTGTATGCAAACAAGCAAACAAACAAACAAACAAAAAAACTAACTAACCATGAAAGAAAAGTGAAATGGATTGGATTTTTTTGAAAAATTTAAAAAATTCTAATCTTCCAAAGTATCATTGAGAAAATGAGAAGGCAAGTCATAGACTGTAAGAAAATATTGCAAAACACATAGCTGATGAACAATTGGTACACAGAATATATAAACACATCTTACAAGTCAATAATAATAATAATATAGAAAACTCTAAGATAGAGCTGGGAAAGTAGCATTATGGTAGAATGCTTGTATAGCATGAGTAAGGCTCTGGGTTTGATTCCCAGTGCAGGAAAAAAAGAAAGAAAAAAAGGAAGGAAGGAAGGAAGGAAAGAAGAAAGGAAGGAGGGAGGGAGGGATGAGGGAAGAGAAAAGAAAAGAAAAAGAACAATGATAAATGAGCAAAATATTTGAATAGATGCTACATATACACAGAGATGTGAATGTCTAATAGACAGGAAAAGATTATCAATAATGTAAGCCATCAAAAAATGAAAATTAAAATCACACGTTCTCAATTTAATGTGGAAGCTTAAAAAAAAAGCTGATCTCATAGAAATAGTAGAGCAGTAATTATCAAAGGCTGAGTAAGATGTAGGGAAGGAGTGGTGGCACATGCCTAAAATCCCAGTGGCTCAGGAGGCTGAGGCAGGAGGATCACGAATTCAAAGCCAGCCTCTGGAAAAGTGAGGTACTAAGCAACTCAGAGAGACCCTGTCTCTAATTAAAATACAAAAACTAAGGCTAGCGATGTGGCTTAGTGGTTGAGTACCCCTGAGTTCAATCCTTGGTAAATCCCACCCCTACTCCAAAAAACAAAAAAGATGGAGGAAAGGAGAGGATTTATACAGAATGGTTAATGGGTACAGGGGCAAAGATGGGTGGAGGAAAAACTTCTAATGTTCTTTAATATAGCAGGGTAATTGCACATTTCAAAATAGCTACTAGAGAGGTATATAAAATAGAATGCCCCCCCCCCTCGCCCGCCAAAGGCCTCTATGTTAATTGGCTCGGTCCTCAGGGTGGAGCTATTGGGAGCTGGTGAAACTTATGACAGGCGAGGCCCTCCTTAGATCATTAGGGGCATACCCCCCAAGGGATTGTGGGATCCCAATCATTTCCTCTTTTTCTTTGTCCTCTAGCCTTGAAGTGAGGAGTTCTGCTCCATTGTGCTCTCCCCAGCATTACTCTTGGGCATCCCCCACAAAGGGCCTAAAAGCAACAGGTTCATCCTACCATGGACTGAAAAACTCTAAAACCATAAGATAAAATAAACCTTTTCTTCTTATAAACTAATCATTACAGTAAACTATAATTATCTGTTATAGTAACAGAAGCTGATTAACAGAAATATTTTGAATATTTCCAAAACAAAGAAATGATAAATGTTCAAAGTGATGGATATGCCAATATGTTAAGTCAACTTTTTGTTGCTGTGACCAAAATATCTGACAAGCACAACTTAGAGAAGGTAATGTTTATTTTTGCCTCTAGTTTTAGTATCCACCGTGTGCCAACTGTATTGCTCTGGGCTGAGGTGAAGCAGAACATCATGGTGCAAGGACATGGCATAGGAAAGCTACTCAGTTCATGGCAGATGGGAAGCAAAGCAAGAATAAGGAGTCAAGGACAAGATATAATCCCCAAGGGCACACCATCAGTTATGTCCAGCCACTCTCTACCTGCCTACAGATACCACCCAGTAGTCCATTCAAATTATTAATCCATCAAATGGATTAATTCACTCATCTGCCGCAGTCTGGCTGGGCACAAATCATGAGCCACTGAAGCAGGAACAAACTTTATTTTTGAACTGCAGGAAAACACTTCACACAGCTCCCGGGGAATCCTCCCGAACGCCACACGGCTTGTCCAGGAACCCCCAGCCGGAAATATCTCTCCCGGTAATCCCTCCTCCTGCACTTCCCCAACCAATGGGAACTCTCGGGGAATCCCCGGAAATCCCCACAAGAACTCCAAAATAGTGCGAGAACTCAAAAGTTGCGGCAGAGGCGGATAGTAATGCCTCGCCTGTCAATCAATACTGTTGGCAAAATGCCAGGGGCCATACAGACCCGGCCGTGGCTCTCAGCATCTCCCCCTTTTTGTTTAATTAAACAACAAGCAATGTGGCTTAGGGACCGTGCCTGTTAGGCAGTCCAATTCAACATATGGTCCTTACCCGTCATCGGGTGAACTGACCTCTAGGCGTCAGCCTCCTGTCTTAGGTTGGTACCACTGCAATTGGATCATACCCGTCACTGACTACCGGTCCAGCATACAGCCATACTTGTGGATAGGCCTTTGCACCAGTGGGGGGGTGAGGTTCTTTGCCTCACCTCTGTTGGCCCCCAAATTTTAGACCATCACTAGTAGAAGGGAGGAGGATGCAAAATGCCATGACACTAAGCCAATTGAGGGCTCCTTTGAAAAATTGTACCACCGGTGACACCATCAGCAAAAATACTCCAGCACTACCACAATTCGCTGCACCAACAGATAGTTCACAATGCATACAAGTGATACATAGTCCAGGCAAGTTCTGCAAGCAGTTCAAAGCAGAGGAATCTGTCAATATGTCCATTTCCTCCCAAAGTAAATCGACTCCTTAATTGAGCATTACTTGTTGAGTTATTATTCATTGATGCATCAGTTTTTACAGTTTGTTGTGATAACTATCGAAGAAGCTGTAGTTTGGTTTTATCTTTGTCTTCACCGGCACTGGGATGAAGATAGGAATTCTGGCAATGATGCTAAGAAAAAAATTATGTAACATTCCAACAGGCACTAAGAAAACAATTTTTTGAACAATTTACATTATCCTGAACAGAATTATTAAATATAATGAGAAGGAAAGGTGAAAGTAAACAAACAGATCTGTTAACCTCCTTATTTGTTCACATATTAAAACAATTTTCAACAGCTGTTTACCCAATCTAAATTAAACCATTAAAATCACGTGATAAAAAAAAATTCGGATCCATTTATTCATGAGCGCTCCTCATATATGATATATGGACATACGCACATACAGACATACAACACAAAACAGAAGTGTGCACACATAACATACAACACATAAGACAATAGTAAAGGCCTTGTAGCTTTACCTAGGTGAAATCTCCATTGCAATGCTTAAAAACTCCACAGTCAAAAAATAAAACTGATCAGAAAAACATTAACCTAGGTTTATATGAGCTCAAAAATAAAATAGAACTTTATGATGTGGGAAAAGGCAAATAATAAAATAAATATTGAAAAAAGCATCCTGGTTAATCACTGTCGCAGATGTAAGAATAGCCAAACTGGAGTTCTGGATATCAGCTGTTATGGATTTGAGTCAAATCATCTTCCTTTTGGCCTGTAGAAATTGTTTTAGTTAATCTCTCTGGAATCCAAATCGGCTGCTGTTCTCCCTGTGGAAAAACACAAACAGAACCCCGACTCCAGACAATCACTGGGTCAGGACCTTTCCATTGTCCTGTTAGAATATCCTTCCAAAGTACCTTAGGCTTATGTACATTTTTTTGGACACATATGCCTTTCCGCAGCACTAAGCCCTGATGAATCCAAATTTTAAAAATTTAGAGTAAAAAGGGTTATTTTAAGTTTATCTTTGGGTGATATATACCCCTTTCCAATTCCCTCTTTTTGCTTTAATAAGTACATTTTAATAGTTTGATGAGCTCTTTCAACTATGCCTTGTCCCTGAGGATTGTATGGGATTCCTGTTATATGAGTAATGCCAAATGATGAGCAAAATTGTTTAAAAGAGGTAGAAGTATAACCAGGACCATTATCTGTTTTTAACTGTTTTGGAACGCCCACAGTGGCAAAATTTTATCATTGCCTAAAAGCCCCACCTCTGAACATTCCTGCATTGGGGGTATGATTTCAAATCATGAGATTGGGGTGGCAGTTTAATATCCAAACTATAACTGTCAATTACCCTGATTTGATCTTTAACACATGATATTTAGATATTGAAATATCACAATGCACCCAATAAATATGTACGATTTTTATGTACAAATTTAAAAATCTTAAATACAAAACATTGCCCACAAACACAGGTAAACAGCAACAACAATCATAAAAACATACTATCAGATGCCTTCAAGAATGGTAATGCTGGAAAAGCTGTTGGCAGTGATGTAGAGTAGCTAACATGTTCACATAATACCAGTTCACATAACAACTTTAGGAAACATTTTTAGTTTTCTTATACAGTTCTATATATTGCTTGTCATATGACACAGTAATTCTGTTTGTCAATATCCACCCAAGAGAAATAAAACCACATATCCATAATGAAAGTCTAAAGCACCGTTATTCAAAATGACCCAAATATCCATCAACAGAGAGCAAATAAACAACTTTTGGTGGGTCTATAAAATGGAATACCGAAAACTACTGATATGTGCAACATGAATGAGTCTCAAACTTATTGTGTTGAGCAAAGGAAGGATTGCACAGGAAGGCATTTAATGATTGTGGAAAATAATCCCAGAGGTAGTTGCCTTGAAGGTGGGGGGTTTCCTAAAAAAGAGCATGAGAAAACTATTTGGATAGTTGAAAATATTTAACGTATTCATGGTAGTGGTGGTCACATAGACATTCACACATCTCATGACTCATTGAGATGTATCATCAAGGCATAGTATAGTATTTATATTCATTATATGGGTGCATTTTATTGTACTTTAAATTCTAATCAAATGGTCTTACTTTATTTGGGCTGTTATAATAATGATCAAAGACTGGGTGGCTTATAAATAATAGAAATGATTTCTTACAGTTATGGAAGTTGAAAGTCCAAGATCAATTTGCCAGCAGATTTAGCATTTGCTAAGGGCCAGTGTCCTGGTTCACAGATGGGGCTTCTCACTGTTCCCACATGATGGAAGGGGCAAGTCATCTCTCTGAGTCATATTTTTATAAAGAGCTCTAATCCCATTCGTGAGGGTGGAGCTCTCTGAATATAATCACCTCCCTGAGACCCACCTCCTAATACAATTACCTTGAGATTAGTTTCAACATTATGAATTTGGGGTAGGGAGGATATGAACATTCAGATCATAATACAAATTGACTTAAAAAGGAAAACAAGTCAGAATTTAGGCTGCTACCTTAAGCAGTGAGTCAAAAGAACAAATTAAATCAAATTAAGAAACAAGAAAATACAGCTAAGAGCACAAATTGATAAAGTGTAAAACGGACCAACAGTGAAGAAAACCAGTGAAAATAAAAGCTGGTATTTGGGGAAAGATAAAAAATGAATACTCTTGTAAACAGATCACAGGAAAAACAAGGAAAAGTGAGAAATCATAGTTAACCAATATTAAAAATGGCAGAGAGGACTTCACTAAGGATTCCACTGTCATTAAAAGGACAAGGGCAGGCTGGGGTTGTGGCTCAGTGGTAGAGCACTTGCCTGGCATGTGTGAGTCCCTGGGTTCTATCCTCAGCACCGCATATAAATAAATAAATAAAATAAAAGTTCCAGGAGCAGTGGCTCACATTTGTAATCCCAGTGGCTCTGGAGGTTGAGGCAGGAAGGTTGTAAGTTCAAAGCCAGCCTCAGCAAAAGTGAGGTGCTAAGCAGCTCAGTGAGAACCTGTCTCTAAATAAAACACAAAATAGGGATGGGGATGTGGCTCAGTGGTTGAGTGCCCCTGAGTTAAATCCCTAGGACCCTCCCTCCCCCCAAAAAGGACAAGGGCATATTATGAAAATTTTTATTCCAATAAATTTCACATCTTGGATGAATTGAACAAGTTCCTCCAAAGGTGCCAATTATCAAAACCAACACAGAAGAGATGAAAGAACTGAATGATTCTATATCTGCTAAATAAACCAAATTTATTATTGAGAGTATTACTGGAAAGGTAACTCCAAACTCCAGATGACTTGACTGGAGAATTCTAGAAAACATTTACAATATAATATCAATTCTTCCACAACTCTCCAGAAAATAGGTAAAAAGAACAGAACACTTTACAAGTATTTTTATAAGACCAGAATTATCCTGGTATGAAAATCAAATATATGTCTAGAAAAAAATTACAGAACAATATCTCTCAAAAACAAAGACACGATGGTCTTAATAAAATATTATCAAAGAGAAAAACACTCATGCAACCCTAGCAAAATCAGACAAGGAAATTTTTAAGGCAAAGATATATTTGAAATAAACACAGATAATTCATGACAAATGCCAAATTCCCCCATAGAGATATAAAGATTCTAAGTCTATATGTACCTAATATCATAGCTCTAAAACTATATATTTCTTTTAATCAAATAGAGTTTTCTTTCAAAAATTTGTAACAATTAGACTAAGTAATATAGAAATAGAATCTATGAAGAGTGCAAATCAAAATTGTACAGTCAAAAATAATATTATAACTAAAAATAAGAACTCAATAGATGGATTTAACAGAAGTATTACTAGTCAACATTGGAGACATAAGATTAGAACTTTTAGGGAAGAGCTTTTAAGACTTCACCATTGAGTATTAAGTTTAAAAGGACTCATTTAGTAGAGTTAAAAACATCATGTATATCATAAAGAAAAATAAATGAAAGAGGAGATTGTCCAAAAGAAACAGAAAGGAATGATCAGAAATAATAAATGTAAGGAACATGAACAAATGAATATATTGGTTATGACATGAAATATAAGGAATTTAAGCTTTCAATTAAAATCAGATGTCTTCCTCAGCAATATTTATACTGCAAAAATATTGGAAACACACATGTCCAACCACAGGGAAAGGTTAAGTTAGTAATATCTCATTTCCTCAATGGAATATTATGCCATAACTAAAATTGGTGTCACCAAAAACTTTTAGTAGAATGAGAGATACATGTGTTAAAATATTAAGTAAAACAGGACTCTCAATTCTTATATAGTATCATGATATCTAAATAGAGAACCTAATAAAAAAAGTTGAAGAAAAACACTAAACATTAATAGCAGGTTATCTACAGGCAAGAGAGTTATCTTTTGTTTTATGTTATTTATCCTTCCTATAAATGTAATAGATTTCTCCAATAAAAATGTGTTGGTTTTAATTCCAAATTTTTAAATTATATAAGTTGTACATAAATATATTAGAGATGTAAAATATATAAATAACATTAAATAAAAATTTCCTTTTGACATTTTGACCCTGCCATTCTTCCAGTTATTTGTTTGATTACCTTCCAGGTCATTTTCATGTGTTACTTTGATAATCAGAGGTGATACCTAATACAAATGAAAACAGTCAAATTTCCATTGCTATAAAATGAGGCTCAGTGACTGCATGAATGGGAAGCTATGACAGAACTCATAGTGGAGATTTGGGTCATGTGAAGGCTAATGGTCTTCCAGTTTGGGTTCTCTTGCATAAGTCAATGAGAATTCCCACAGAGGACAAGTGACTAGAGAATTGCTTAGTGGAAGTTCTGTGGGTGAGATCAAGATTGGCCTGGCCAGGTGTGGTGGTGCACACCTGTAATCCTAGCAGCTCAGGAGGCTGAGGCAGGGGGCTCTCAAGTTCAAGGCTAGCCTCTGCAACTTAGTGAGGCCCTAAGCAAATTAGTTAAATCCTGTCTGTCTTAAAAAATCAAAATAAAAAGAGCTGGAGATGTGGATCAGTGGTTAAGCGCCCCTGGGTTCAATCCCCAGTACTAAAAAAGAAAAAAAAAATTGACCTGTATCCAGAAGTTTAGGTGGGATGTAGATGATCGGAGGATAGGATCGGAGGATAGGATGGGAGTCTTCCTAACTGACTGTGAGCAAAATTATGACTCTAAGGGAAACATGGTGAGCAATTTAGCTGGAGAAAAAAGTGGAAAGTGAATGAACAGGGAGAGAGGAGGCTATCAGGGCACACGGAGATCTGGGTTCAGAGGTCTTGAATGTCTGGCGTGGGTGCTTGGGATGTGTCCTGCTGCTTCTTCACAACTCTCTACTCATCAAATCATCAGCAACTGAGTTCTGTCTGAGGTTCAGTTTTCTGGTCTATAAACTCAGGACCTGGGTTATGTCGAAATTAAATTAGACAAAGAATGTGAGAATGATTGGCAGTGCGAGCTGACGCCGCAGTAGAAAGTGGAACAGGAGACGGTGCTAAAGCCTGAGCCCCTGCCCTACAAAGCTGTCTTGATGACTTCTCGGTTGATATTTCTAGAAATCAGGCAAAGCTCAAGCCAGCTTCTTGTAACTAGAAAGCTCATGCTGGCACCCACATCTTTGTGAGGTAGCAAATTCAATTTTCTGATGCCCCGAGGCAGAGTTGTCCCTGCCTTCCTAGAGAACTGCACATATGGCTCTGTGTGGTTTCTTTGAAAACACAATTGCTGTACACTTAATCATTTCTTTTTCAAGGAAAACATAACATTAGCTACTGTACATGGGTATGTAACTCATCTCTTTTAATTAGATGCTAATTAATGACTCACTAGCTTTAATCATATCAATCTGGTAATACTATTTATGCCCCACAGAATAATGAACTACTTTATAAGAAATGAGCGTGGCACATGTTGACATAGGAATGCATCCAGCCATAATTCGCTTTGGGTAAATATCCCACCCAGACTTGGATTCTGAACAATTTGCAAGGCAATGCTCACATGATACATGGGTAAGAGAGGCAGGGACTCCATATGGAGAGAGAGAGAGAAAGGAGAAAGAGGCAGAGAAATGCTCCAAAGGCATTTTTCCCCCTACAATTGGCCCCTATCCTGGTCAGTTTTCTCCTGGAGGTGAACTGGAGACAACATTTATATGGGGAGTCCTGGGAAGGGTGTTGTCACCTATGTCATGCTAAAGACAATGCCTATAGACACTGATTTCTGGGTCAGAAAGAGTGTGGCAGGCATGTGGCATGATTCTGCCAAGGCTTGTGTACAAGTCCTATTGGGTCCAGCCAAGTTTGCAGGGTCAGAAGAGGGATAAGACTGGGTGAAAACAACATTGGCACAAACAAGACGGTTCCCTGGGTTGTTACCAGTGAGGATGAATGGCCAGCAGTCAAATAGTCCGTACCCCAATAAATATGGTGACCTTGGGCATCTCAGGCCTATTGACTTTGAGAGTCAACAAGGTCCAAGGCATACAAGAAGGGTGGTAAGAGGTAACCAAACACAGAGACTGAAGACACTGGGAATCCACATAAGTAGTGGAATCATCACTGAGAAAATCAACCCCTGCCAGTGACTGGAAGAATCCCAGGTAAAGAGATGTTCTAGAAATGGCCCATACAGTAATAGTGATGATACACTGGGGAACAGGCACTCTTGCTCCTATATGATAGACGAATAAAATAAGTAACTATCCAGGGCTACACAGACAGTAAACAACAGAGCCAAGGCTCAGACTCTGCATCTGACTCACAGACCCTAATCTTGAGCACTAAACTCCACCCCTGAACCCTTCCATTTCTCTTTCATCTCTCCATTGCTGCACCTCCCCAGATGTCACCTGAGCTACAGACTATGTCAATGGTGTCAGTGTCTCAGCTAAGCTGGCAGGTAAATAAGAATTATTATCAGAAAATGAGGCAGGAACCAACTCTTCAGTCTGGGGTAAATTATTGAGGGCAAGGTGGCAATTTGTTGAGTACCCAAATAATAATGGTTTTACTTATTTATCCACATTAGGTTCACTTAGGACTTGGTAATGGGTTGAGGAGTAAAGGCCAAAGTCCTCATGATGGCCTGTGTAGCTTTCCATGATGTGGCTCTGGTATCTTTCTGACGTCGCTGCATTTTGTACTCCCTCTCAGTCACATTACTTATTTTGCTGTTTCTTTAATAATAATCAAACAAACTCCTACTCTAGGGCCTTTATACTACCTGGAACCTCCTTCTCCAGACTCCCTTTGTAGCAATAGTTATTTTTGTGTTCCTTCACTGATCTATCCCAGGCACCTAAGCAGTATGTGCCACAGATACTCAATAAATATGTGTTACGTGAATCAATGAAGGATTTTGGTCGGTACAGTTTAGGAGACCTCTCACAGCAAAACCAAAGTCGATGGGTAGAAATTGAAAAAGAGCAGGTCTCTACTCAGCCAGACCTGTGCCAACAGGGAGTGGGCTGCTCCAAAGGAGATGCTGTGTTTGGGATCTGAACTGTTCCTCCAAAGCTCATGTGTTGGAAGTCCCCAAAGCAGCAAGGTTCAGAGGTGAGACTCTGACCATATCATTGATGGCTGAATGGACTACTGAGGGGTGGGACCTAGCTGGAGGGAGTGGGTCACTGGGGGCATGCTGTGAAGGTTTTATCTTCTCTCAACCCACCCAGCTGCTATTAGCTCAGCAGCTTTTCTCCTCCTTGTACTTCCAACATGAGATTTCTGCCTTGGAGCCAGCTGACCATGAACTGAAACCACGAGTCAAAATAAATCTTATGAGGTACTTTGGTCACAGTAACTCAGAGCTGACAAAAATGTAGTTTTCCTGTTGTTGGAGATATTTGAGCAGAGTCTGCTCTGCCATTGGCCAATACTGCATAGACTAGGTAAGGAGTCAGACAAAGCCAAGCCTAATGAGCCTTCCTGCTCAGAGAGCTTCTGACTGTATAAACTGCCCTCCCGCATGGCCCCAATGGCCCTAACTGCAGCACATGCTGAAAATCATTTAGAAGAAGTGGCTCTGGACGGTAGGAAAGGATAGGCCCCATTTTCCTAAGACAGCTGCTGATGAGGGATGATCGAGTCTGGGCTGGAGGTTCTCGGGCCCTTGTAGTAACACAGATATGGTGCTACCTCCGCGCACTCTCCTGCAATCAGAAATCACTGCATCCCTTTCCACCAAGATGCAGTTGCTAAGTAAAATAGGGATAAGTCACCCTGTGTTGTGCACTCAGTATTTATTGGTGTCAGACACTGGAATAGGCATTCAGATTACTGAAGTCAGAGTCATGCCGTGTGGGAAGCTATTGTCTCCCTGCTCTGTCTTCAGTGTCCTCCACAGTGGATGGCACACAGTACAAGTTCCACTAATATTTGTTGAAGCAATAGTTATATATATAAAGGTTTCCCCTTGTGACTTAAGCAATAGCACATGTGGAATTCAAACCCATCTCTGTTTGTTATGCTTGGAACCCCATATGTACTGCCTTCCAGTAGCTTTAGATTATTGGCAATGACCGTCACCCAGCCAGTCAGCTAGAGTTATAAATAGTACCTGCTGCCCTTTCCCCCAATGTAAAAATGTCAGGTACCACATTGAAGATGCTAATGAGTGACAAGGGACAGAAGGACAAGAAGCAGGTACCAATGTGTGGCCCCAGGATTAGATTCCAGTTTGGCATGTCAGTTACTCAACACAAAACAGACAGGCCAGCAGGTAAGAAGGCAGGGTCTCTGAAGGACCCCACAAGGGAATTCTGCCTTCAAGCAGGAAGGATGAACAAGGGACGAGAAATAAAAGACAAGCCAAAGGAATCCAACCCTTACAGGATCTGAAATAGGTTAGGAGGTGGAGACAGTGTAAGTAGGTAGGAGGGTGAACAGAGGTTTATGGAAAGGCCTGGCATGCCCCTGGATCTGGAAGCTTTGTCCCACAGAGGATTGAAAGAGAATATCTCGGCTAAGGTTGGATGATCAAGGTAAAGCAGGTGGCTCTGAGACCAAGATCCCACCGGAATAACCAGGCCTCTGCCTCCTCTCCTGGGTAGGTGACTTCTGCCCTGCCTCCTGCTGCCTCTCCATCCTGATGCTTGCTCTAAACCCTCACCAAGTTGGTTGTGCATGTTGGTGGTTGTGCTCTGTCCTATACTCCAGAGTCTTTCTCTCCTGGTTCTCACATCTCCCAAGAAACTGGACAAAATTTGTCTAGGACCTTGGTCTTGGTTTGACAATGTCTTCCTAGAACAGCCAGTTATTCTGCCACTTTTTCTGTTACTCCCCTGCCAACTCTTCCACTGCCCTCTTTCCTGACTTTGTCCCAGGTTTCCCTTCCAGCATGTCATGCGGCCGACACACAGCCTGCTGGTCTAACTCTTTAGTGGAAGTCCTCACAATGCTTTACACTTAACAGATACACAATAAATACCTGTTGGAGAGAGGGAAGGAAGAACATATCTCTATAGCTAGAGGTATGTTCCAATGCTAAGAGAATACCGAAGTCAGGCAGTGATTTGGGATGTCTTCATGAAAAGAGATAATCTGAACCTGATCTTGAAAGATAAGCAGGTATTTACCACACCAGCAAGGAAAAGGAGGTATTTTGGGTAGTGGGAACTGCTTGCTCACATTTGACAGCAGATATGTCTCTCACCTCCCCCAGTGCATATTTACCCTTCTTTTAATAACAAGAACACAATTTTTCTTAGAGTGAAAAAGTTCTCAGTCTATACGTCATGGGTTGAGGGTAAACTCAACCCCAGCTCAGCTAGTCAGAATATCAGATGCCTCTGGCTATTGTGGTTGGTTCAGGGGTAGGCATTGGCTTGACGTAGACCAAAGAGAAATGTTGCTCACAGATTTGTGTGTGTGTGTGTGTGTGTGTGTGTGTGTGTGTGTTTATTGCTGAAATTGGAGTCTGAAGGAGTACAGATATCTTGTCACCAAAAGAAGAGATCAATAAGAGAGTCATGGATAGAGTAAACAACCAGGAAGAAGAATCAAGAACTAAAGCAGGACCCAGTTCTGATCACCATATTCTGTTTTTGTTTTTTTTTTTGGTATTGGGGAATTGAATTCAGGGGTGCTATACCACTAAGCCACATCCATAGCCCTTTTTATTTTTTATTTTGAGACAGGGTCTCGCTAAGTTGCTGAGGGCCTTGCTAAATTGCAGAGGCTGACTTTGAACTTGCCATCCTCTTGCATCAGACTTCTGAATCCCTGGGATTACAGCCAGCTTGATAGCACTATTCATGGCGAGATTCACTCCTCAATTTTGTCGTTGGTGGGGAGATGGAAAAGGGGTCATGCATTCTTACTTTTCCCAAACCATTTTGTGTTGAACTTTCTACTGTTTGTAACCAAAAAGGTCCTCATTGATATAGAGATGGAAGCAAAAAATAGCATAATGTGTCCAACAGTATTAAATACTTAACCTCGAAAGACATGGAGGCCTCATCCTTCTTGCAGAAGAGGAGACAGAAGTCTAGAGAAGAAAAGCCTCTTGAATTCACACCAAGGGAGGAACAACAGGAGAACGGAGGAGCAGGGCTGGAAGAGTTGGACTTAGAGGGAAAGAGGCAAGAGATAACAGGCATCTTACCATCCATTTGGCTTCTAGGCAAAAGGATTTGAAACCACAGAACTGAACTGAGTAGTACATTTCTGGCATCACCTGCTTCCTTTTTAGAAGGTCCCATGGCCACTTGGTCAGTCCATGGCCAATGTTAGCATAACAGTCAAACAACTTGCCAGATCTCTCAAGCTTTCAGACTTGCTTTGTGTAACCAGGATGTGAAATTACAGACCTCTCCTCTATGAAACTGGTTTTTAAATTAGAGAGACCCTCACACAAATCCTGTACCAATGCTTTTAATAATATATATTTTTAAAACTGCAAATGGAGAACCAGGATAGCTCTCAGAGCTCAATGTGTTTTCTTTCCCCCGTTAGATGGATAGACAAGTGACTTATGCAGATGCGGTATATACATTCCGCACAATTTGACCATGGTTAAAGGGTATTTATATTCTGATGCAGATAAAATTGAACGTGTCAACACTAATGCATTTTTCGAGGAGAATCACTACTTTCACCATAATTTCCATGGAAAATTTGTGTGCACACGCAGTAATAGACACATTTATAACATCAAAAGGATTCAATTTTCTTTTCAATCATACCACAGTATGAATCGCTTTCCCTATTGAATTTAACAATGAGGCACATTACCAGAGTCTAAAGGATGGGACACTTCGTCTTGCTTTTATGAAAGTACGTCAAACAATGGGTGATACATCACACAATGTCTCGGGTTAACCGAGCCTTTACACAGGCTGGCTGCTAATTTGCTTGGGCCAGCAGAATGTCACTTTTATTTAATTTTGCCAATAAGATCAGCAGGGATCCAAAGTCTGTTTAACTCCCAGTTATTAAAAGAGGTTTTTCTTGTTACACGGAGAACTCATTAATTCATGTCTCTCCTAATTCAGAATTTGAGGTCTTTGGAATGGGAGGTGGGAGGTGCTTAA
Organism: Marmota marmota marmota; assembly: GCF_001458135.2. Lineage (NCBI taxonomy): Eukaryota > Metazoa > Chordata > Mammalia > Rodentia > Sciuridae > Marmota > Marmota marmota. The sequence goes on along the minus strand of NW_026000174.1, from coordinate 28,155,214 downwards.
TCTCTGCTATGAAGGAAGCAATTTCTTCCTATACACAAGGCTCTTCAACTGCAGCACAAAGTCTTTAGGAGAATTTTTGATGACTTAATTACAGAAGATCCCTAGGTGGTTACCAGAGAAGCTAATCTAAAGTACTCCAGTAGGGGACACTTTGTTAACCTACCTTCATTCATTCAAGTATGTGGCCACTTGGTCATTTAATCATCATCTATCTGTTCACCATCCCCTACATCCATTCATTTATTCAGAGTTGATTAAGCCCTTTCTATTTGTCAGGTCTTGAGTTTGGGGCTGAGGCTACAAAATGGGAAACACATCACCCATTGAAATGGCCTCACAGGCTAGTGAAAGGGACTAGCTATTTGTTCCATTCACCCATCCCCACTCCCCAGCACCATGAGATTTACTTCCCACTTTTCTTGACCTCACTGTGTTCTGGAAGGTTGAGTAACCCCTTCAGTGGGTTCCCTTGCCTACTGGCTTCTGGTTGGGTCTGGTCAATGGGAGGCACTGAGAGATCAAAGGGTGGAAGGAAAATGTCAGGATTTTTTTCCTAGCTCTCTCTGAGAATATACACCAAGGATTGACTGAATTCCTCTATCATACACATCTCTGTTCAGGTGCCCACTCCCTTCCCTTGCCCCTACTGACCTGGGATGGTGAGGACGCTTACTGATACTAAATCTGGGGTACTGAGCTACCTGTTTGGTTTCCTCATCCTTATCCAAATCTGTGTAATGGTTGTTTTTTGTTCAATCCTCCTCAAATTACCCACTGTGAGTATATTATCTGTTTTCTGTCAGATACACAGGTAAATTTTTAAAATATGCAAAAAAATAGTATGGGCTATGATAAAAGTGATCCCAGGAGACAGGGGATCTGGAATAGAATGCACCAGTGGTAAGAGATTTCCAGGGGTCATTCTTGTTTTGATCTGCATTCTAAATAATCAAATCCAATTTGCTTTGAACACAGATCAACGTTTATAGACATTGTTAGACTTTCTGCAAATGCCAACTACTCTTTCTTAGCCTGCCCAAGAAACTGAGGTCTCTCTTTGTATAAATGTTATCAGTTCTTTATATTGAAAATGATCACATTTGAATGGCATTGAGATTTGGAACCATGACTGGGGCATGGATATGGAGCAGTCTTCATTCTAAGGTGTCTTCTCCAATCACTTGCTTGTGTCAAAAAACTCAAGTAATAGTGACTGGGAAGGGAAGAGTCAACTAAGTCAGTAACAGGGATCTGTATGGGTCTGATGCTTCATCTGCTCTCACTACGCTGTCACCCTCTTCAGGGTCTGCACCATGAAGATCAGTTGGCTTATATCCCTCACTCTCGGGGTCACGTGGATATTTGCAATGCCATTGGCTCCTGAAATGTTTTTTTACTTTTTCAAATTCATCACATATCATTTTTATCATAAAAAATAATTGAAATCCAAAGGATTATTTTCATGTGGACAATAAATTATTTTTATTAACAAATGGTTTTGGCTTGATTACGGAAAAATCAATCAGAGGTTAAAGATTTCTATGCAAATTAGATCAACCTGACCAGACAGAAAAATTACTGAAGATCTCTTTCAGGTGTATTTAGGATGAAGCACAAACACTGAATGGGAAAATATAAAGTCTCACTTCTTCAAGATCTTGAGAAGTCATTTAAAGAAGTTATTTCAACTGTTTGATAGGGAAGTTAATGCATGATCTATTGATGTGATGAAACGGGGAAAATCTCAGAGTAGTAATTTGAAAATAGCCACTGGGGAGAGTAATAATTTGACACAAATCTAGAAGTCAACATAAAATATTTATATTTTTATTTGTATGAAAAAAAATTATCACTGACACCCTGATAAAAACTCAGGTGAGATTAAAGAATATGGTAATGGTCACAAAGACCTTCTAAACACATTACTTAGAATTTAAAATAAAAGAAGAATTTGGCAGATAGCTACTTTGAATCAGCTATTTCAAGGCAATCACTCCAAACTGAAGCACCATTTGCCCTTTCTGAGGGGGTGCTGGAGGACCTCCTCAAACCATCCTCTTCTCCTCCAACAACTGAGTCTCATTTCCCAGGGAGCAATGGTGGCAGTACCAGGAAGGGTCAAGGTCAAAGTCAAGTGTCAGAGTGCCACTTAAGTTTTCCCACAGTTAGCTCTCCGGCTCTCCTTAGCTCTGTCTCCTGCTACTCTGCCCCTCATTCACCAAGCTTCAGCCACTTTAGCTTTGGTCCCTTCCCTGGATGGTACAGACCCTGTTGCATGAGGGCCTCTGCATATGCTAATTCCTCTTTCTGGAATGTTCTCCTCATCTCTTTCTCAGGCCAATTTTAATTGGCTCCCAGTTCTAGCTGAAAATATTACATCATCAGGGAATTTCCCCTGACAAAACATCCCCCCTCCACCCTGTGACAGCTCTCACAAGATCAAGTATCCCTGTTGTTCACTCCCAGGTACCTTGCTTTTGGTTCTTCAAAGCAGTCATCTCCATCTTTCTTAAAAAACAAAAAGTGATAGTGTGACTTTGTGCGTGGCTCCTATATGTCTCACTTGATTACAAAGTTTATCTGGGATTGCGTCTGTGTTATTCATCTGTCTTCAACATTTAGAGTGACTGATGCTGCAGAACAGGGGCCTGAATAATAATCTGCTCCGTGAGTGAATGGATAAAGCCTCTTGTCCTCTGATTCCTACAGCTAACCTCAACCCTGTAGCTTAGAACTGGAACGGCATTCCAGATAATGGAGGAACTGGTTGCAAGAGTAGTACTATGCCTCATATGGGAAGAAATGTGTCTAACACGCACCAAGTCCACATGGTTGGGGAGTACCCAGAGCATCCTCACCAGAGTCAAGAGTGACTTATTTGGGAATATCCCAAAAGTTCCAGCTCATAGGGGACCAGTTACATTCCGCCCCCCAACCACAAATTTTATTCACATGTCAATCTACAATGAACCTGATGACTTCAGGTTCATTTTATGTAGAAATAAAGACCAAATGGAAAGCAAAATGAAATACATCATTGAAGCAGCAAAGGGCAACTTGCTCTTCCACCAGGGGTGTGTCTTCTTGCACATAAACCTGAAGAAATGGGGCCAAAGACAGTAGAAAGAGAAGACCAGATATAATTAAAGGAGTACATGAGGGTATGTGTGCATGTCTCTAAATGCTAGTGTGTGTATTTCTGTCCATGCAGGGGTGTGTGTGCTGGATGAAGGTCTGAGGAAATCCACCTACGGGTTCATGGTGAAGGAGGACAGCTCTCCTACATCTGATACACATATTTGGAAGAAACCCAAAGGTATTACCTGGATTGAAGGAGAATTTTGATGAGAGTTGACAGAACAACAGTGATCCACCTGACAAAATCTGGGAGTTGAGTTCAAGGAACTCTAACAGGTGAGATCAAGGAATCCCAGGTGGCATCCCGGGAGTTAGGGAGTGAAGAAGAGGAGTAAAATGCCCTCATCTGGGTGAACTCAGAATCCCAGGGATCTGCTGTGCAAGGCTCCCCTGGAGGGGAGGAGGGAATGTGGAAAACAATGACCTCCAGAGGGATAGAGAATCACGTGCACCCAGCTGGGCACAGGGGTACACACCTGTAATCCCAGTCACTTGGGAAGCTGGAGTAGGAGGATTGCAAGTTTGAAGCCAGACTTGGAAACTTGGTAATTCCCTAAGCAAATTAGTGAGACCCTGTCTCAAAAAATAAAGTGGCTGGGGATGTAGCTCTGTGTTAAAGTACCCCTGGGTGCAATTCCTAGCCAGGAAGGAAGGGGGGAATATGAAGGCAGCCAAACCAGATGGAGGGAGGGAAAGAAAATAAGGAAACAAAGATCTTAAATGAGCACTAAGTTCAACCCTGTCCTTGAGGGAACTGAGAAAATCAGAAAAGGAAAGTCACAAAGTAACTTGTCCCACTATTCTTCACATCTGGAATTTGCAGAGATATAAAAAGGCCTGTACATGTGGAGATAAAGAAAGCTTAGAAAGGAAATGTGACCACAAAAAATTCAGTGTGTGCCCTGGCTATATGTGAGCCTGGATTGGGAATATGTAGATACTGTCATGCACCTCATGGGCAGGGCAGGTATGTGCACTCGCTGACTCACAAGCATGGTTTTTTATCTATGTATGTTGTGTCTGTGTGTGCTAAAGGGAATAAAAATTAAATTAAAGCTAGGATATTATGGAGTTTCTTGTTCTTTGGAGATAAAAATCTGGTAATAATATTGACAAGTACAACATGTAATTTTCTTTATGGGGACAAGAATTTTCCATTATTTTATTTTATAGGTAAAATCCCATGAAATTCAAATTAATATTCCTGTTTTGCAGTTATATTCTGTAAGGCTCATTGGGGTTCTGAGACTCATCTGTGTCACATGGCTGTCAGGTGGCAGGGTGAGATTTTGAACTTAGATCTCTCTGACATTGCAAGCAGAGCTTCCAAAAGACTCTGGCAATAGTCAATGTGTGGCCCAGGACATGGTCTCGTGTACTTTGAGTGAGCTTAGACACTGGTCCTCCTTCAGTATGCTTCCTGAGATGCCCTCACTCTGATTGTAAAACTAGTATTCTACACTATCTCTGTCCACCCAGAACACAGTTCACCTGACTAGAAGAAAAGCTCCTAGGGACTGAGCTATCTCTGTTTCATTTCCTATTGTCCCCTGAAAAATGGAAAGCAAAATAAAATACATCATTGCACAGTCTATGATGCAGAAGGAGTTCTGTAAATATTTATTAAATAAACGAATAGTAAATAGATTGTAATGCTTGCCTAAGCTATAACATATTTTTAAAGAAATCTAATATCTTTCCCATACGCATACCAATTAGCTAGCACATAAATTCTGCTATGGGAATTCCCCCGACCTCCTCCAATCTGAAGACAATAAGTTGATTGGCTGGTAGACCTTGGGGCTGGCAGAGCTGGCAGTGTGTTCAGAGCCCACAGCCAAGTTGGCAGCATCGGCCCTGTTGTGTCATGGTCCTTGCCAGGTGGAAAGCAGCCTGACACAGGCTTTCCCAAGTGGCCAGAGGGATCCAGGTACCATGAAAAGACAGGAACAAAGAAAAAGTTATGGCTAAGGGTCTCAGGGCCCAGTTTGTGCAACCAAGAAGAAGTGACTCAAAATACCTCCAGCATTTAATTGATGACCTATACAATGAGGCAGATAATAACATGCAGTTCATGCCAAGGATGAATATAACCATTCACCTCATATGAGGCCATTTGGATTGAAAACTATCCCCTAAGCTGCCTCAGCTTTCCCTCTCAGCACAGCACTGATCTCCAGATCTTCAAACTTGTCATATGGGAACTTCTCAGTTGCTCTTGCTCATGGAACTCCAGCCTGACGTGGCCCCGTGCTTTCCACCCCCCATGGTACCACTGTGGACATGAGGGTTTGGGAAAAGGCTGTGACCGTCCTGAAGTTGGGCGGGTGGGACTTGATCTGAACTCAGCACTCTCTGGCTGGATGGCAGGGCACAAGGTTTCACCTCTCTAAGCCTCAGTTCTCTCTTTAATCACATGATGACACTCTCATTCAGTAAACACTTATGGTTTGCTGTATGTCAAATATTGTTCTAAGTTTCACAGCAACCCTGATCTGCTTCAAAGGAGCCCAGGTTTAGTGAAGAGTGACAAATAACGAAAACATAATAGTGGAGATATGTCACACACACAAAATGCCCATGGCATGAAAATGAAAGACAGAAGATATAGAACGCTATGGTAGGAAGTTGCAGTTTCCAACAGGGATCTCAGAGTAGGCCTGTCTGAGAAGATGGAACATATTAGTATAAATGTAAAGGGGAAAGGGAGCAAGACATATGACTAAAAATATTACAGACAGAAGAAACAGCAAGTGCAAGAGCGAACTGGGAATGTTTAAGCACAGGATGGAGGCCAGTGTGCTGGAACAGAATGAGAGAGGGGCAGGGCAGAGAAGAATGGATGTGACGAGGTCAGAACTACATTACCCAGGGCTATTTCATATCATTTTTTAATTATTGGTGGTTGCATGAAACAACATGTATGTCAATGTGTCAAGCACATAGAAATTAAGAATTAATTCTCTTTTCGTTCTTATGGAGAAATGCACTGTTTAAAAGCTCTCTGCAGTGACAATTTGGGGTCAAAGATTTGATGTGAACTTCTGGAGTCTGCACCTCCCTCTCAGCCATTCGATCTGCTTTGATTTGGGGTGGGGTTTCCTGTCCTGCCCTGCACTTGACAGCTACTCCTGTTTCCATGCCTGCCTGCCCAGGCCTCTGGGAACAGCTAAACCTCTGACTCAACTGGGTTTAGTTGACACTCACCCCCTGTTGGTCTCCTCTCCTGGTATGGAAATGGACATTCTGCTGAGATCTTTTTGATGTGGGCTGGGCTCAAGGATCGGGTAGGAATAGGTGTTCAGTGATGGTACCTGTGATGGTTTAGATATGAGGCGTCCACAAAAGCTCAGGGGTGAGGCACTGCTAGAAAGTACAGAGGTGAACTGATTAAAGAGTTGTGACCTAACAGTGGGTTACTCCCTATATGGATGAACCAGGTGGTAACCATAAGTAGGGACAGCAGGGGTAGGGGCATGTGTGTGGGGGGATGCCAATGAGCACACTTCCCTGAGGGGTCTAGAGCAAGGGTTGATTTCAGGGGTGAGTTTCAGCTGGGGATGTGCCTTACAGGGATATGTTTTGTCCCTGGTCAGCAGAGCGCTCTCTCTCGCTCTCTCTCTCTCTCTCTCTCTCTCTCCTGGCTGTCATGTCCTGAGCTTCCTTCCTCCACCATATCCTTCCGCCATGATGTTCTGCCTCACCTTGGCCTCAGATGAAATCAGCCATCCGTGTGGACTGAACCTCTGAGACCATGAGCCAAAATAAACTTTTCCTCTTCTTATTATTCTTGTCAGGTCTTTTGATCATAGAGACAAAAGGGCTGACTGAAGCCGTATCTGTTGTACCCATTACTCGGTCAGGGAAAATGAGGAGAGGAGGGCATGGGAAAATGTCCCTAGTACTAAAAAGCAGCAACTCTGCCTCTAAATGACAGTCCTGACAAGCCTTCTGAATTCTGCCTTTCACCTCTTGAAAAATCCACATTTCCAGATTCCTCAGTTTCTCTTAGATGTCCACCTGATATGTCACAGCCACATGAACTACAACCAGTTCTGTGAAGAAAGAAATCATGGCAGATGAATCTTTTGGGGAGAAAAAACCCCAGAGATGGTAAGCCTAAAAGTCATATATCACTAATTTTTGGAAGAACCTAATAACCATGATCTCATTTAATCCTTACAACAACCCCATGTTGTAGGTACTATTAACATCTCTATTTTACAGAGAAAGATACCGAGGATCAGAACAGTTAGTAATGTGCCTTAGATCATACAGCTGGGGATTAGTAGAATTGGGGCTCAAAGCCAGTCCTCTCTGATCCTATAATGCTTTCATGCATCTCTGTAGAAAAAAGATTGAAGGGAGTTGACAGAGCTCATAAGCCCTCAGCCTCCTGCTCTCTCAGTACTAGAACTAAGACAGGGCTCTGGAGGACTTCAGGAAATCAATACATCAAGCACTGTCACCTGTGCTCAGATCTAGGTTAGTGCCACAGAGTATTTAAAAGGAAATATTTTCTCTGTCTCTTATTTATCCCTAATTGACTAGAAAAACCTCCATGCACAGGGGCAGAGGGAAGACGGATGCCGAGGGTTGCTGATGTTCAGGGAGATAGCCGCAGAGAAGGTTCTGGCAGAGCTTAAGCAGGGGCTGGTCTTTACAAAGGGACCAGTGAGCAGGTTGGATAAGTGCTATTGCACAAAAGCAGGGGTGAACATGCTGTGCTGGGGCAGGGTCACAGTGAGGGGACCGGTGCGGGTACAGGGGGAGACGGTAAGCCAATAAGAAGTAGCAGATGTTCCAGGTGTTGTGGTGTAGGGAACACCAAGGAGCTGACTGATGCTTTCAGAGCTTCTTGTCTCACTAATCCCCACCAGAGCCCTGGCACGTGCTGTTAGTTATCCCTGTATTAAGGCAAGGTAATGAAGGCTCTGAGTAGTGAAGGGACTTGCCTGAGGTCCCTTAGGCTCTAACTAGGCAGGACCAGATGCAAGTAAGCACCCTGACTTCAGATCCCACGGCCTCTGTGAGGCACAGCATTGTAGGATGAAACAGGGCAGTTCATGGAAGACCAGGAATATGAGTCAGAGGAGAAAAGAGGGGCCCTAGAATTCCTGTTTTAACATGGGGGATGCTGAAGACCAGTGAGAGTCAGGATCAAAAACGCTCTTATGCTAGGGATTGTGAGAAAAAGAAAAAACCAATGTAACAGGACAAAGAAAGAAGATAAAGGTGGGAAAAGAAGAGGAGAAAGATGGAAGGTGGAAGAAAAACGGAGGAGAAGTAGGAGGTAAACATGAGGATATGGGGGAAGGGGAAAATGAGAATGAGATGGGTATTAATTCTTGCACTTGAGTGAGACTCTAGGACACACGGACTCTGCTAGGGGGGACCTGGTGAGCTAGAACAATCTCACCAAGTGGGTAGGGGGACATGGGGGGTGCCAATGAGCACATTTCCCTGAGGGGTCTAGAGCAAGGGTTGATTTCAGGGAGGAGTTTCAGTTCACCTGCAAGCAGGGCAAAGAATCATGAGCACAAGAAGTTATTAGAAAAACCACGAGCATATTGGATGAAATCCTGGTTATAGAAATCTCTCCCGCCTCATCATCCTACCTGATCGCATATGACTCTGTAGGGGAGTCATTGAAAGTCACGGCCCCAGAGAAATGTTCTGTCTTCTGATTCACTGTCGTGTGACCTTGGATACCTTATAAGCTCTTTGAACATTGGTTTCCTCATCTATAAGCCTGTCCCACATGTTAAAAAGCTTAGAAATAGCAAGGAGTGTTCATAGGATTGGATACAGATTTTAAGGAGATGGTGGGGAAAAAATATAAAACAAAGACCGCGAGCGAACAGATCATGAAAGAAAAAATGCACCTACATGAACAGGGCTAGGGAGAGATTGAAGTGTTTTAGTTGGTGGCATGAAAGGGAAGTATGTGACAGCCCTAGGTCCTTAAAAGAAGAGAATGGGAGGCAAGTAGGGGGGAAAAAGCATCAGGAATACACAGACCCCCATTATTTAGATAATACTGAGGGGGTAGCAAGAAAATAATTTAAGAATAATGCTCCAGAGTTAACGATTGCATGATTTTAGATTTGCTTAACTGTAGTAATCATTTCCTATGTATATGAGTGTCAAACAGCTTGTTGTATACCTTAAATATATAGGTGATTAAAAAAAAAAAAAGCCAAGGAGTACAGAGAAATAAGGTGTGACTGAATTTGGTTCCCTTTCAAGGTCATTCTTATAAGTTTTGCCTCTCAAACTAAAATAAAAAACTTGGTCCCAGCAGAGTGTTTAACAAAGCCAGCACTCATCCTGTCCCCTCCCAGTCACTGGAAGAAGCATTCTGTCCTCCCAGGAGTCAAGAGCTCCCCTCTGTTGATTCTCCAAGTTGCTTTAGGTTGGGTTCCTGTGAATCTCCTGGTCAGTCTTCAGCCCTTTCTGCCTAAGTCTCCAGGCTCTCTCCTAAGTCCCTTCTCACTCCCAGGGCCCCTAGTCAGGCTGGAGATAGAACCTGACTGAGTTGGAGGGAAAGCTACTTCTTATTGACACAGGGAAGAAGATAAGAAAGGTTGAGGAGACCCAAGGATGTGACAGCTCAGAACATTCCTGCTGTCATCAGTCACATGGGAACCCCAGCAAGTGGCTGGTTTTACTCAGCCTGGGACAGCTGGCCTGTCTCCCAGGGCCTAGGCCAGCTCTCTAATATCAGGAAGATCACCTACCTCTCTTTCCACACCAAAAGCTTCAATGACAGGAAGTGCACAGAGCCAAGAGCTAGAACTGTGTGTATGGGTTCCTTTTTGTCCCCAAACCACTGTGTTGACTTTGGGCAAAACCTTCCCTGAAGGCTTCAGTCTCTTCATATTTAAAATGAAGGATTAAAATGTTAATTTAGATAAACCCAATCATTTTGAACCCCCACTAAATCTTATGCTTTAAAATTTGTTGCTTGCAAACACAATGCATCAATTATGTAATCATTTATTTCTTAGTTTAGAAATCAAAGATAGACAAAGATCAGTTTTGGAATCAGGAAATTGGAATCAAATCATTGTGATTCAACACATGAAAAGTCCACAGTGCCACAGGTGTCCATTAGAACTTTTGACCAGTGTAAGATAATTGGATGGCCACATTTACCTGAAGTCTTTCTGGCCCTAAGTCAAGACTCTCAGGGTTTACTATGGATTGATTGAATGGATGAAGGATGAGTGAATGAGTGAGTTAGCAAAGAAACAAATGAAGTCGTGGCTTGTTTTTTTCTTGTTGTTTTTTAATATTTTTAGTTGTAGATAGACATATGCCTTTATTTTTGTTTATTTATATTTTAATGTGGTGCTGGAGATCCAACCCAGTGTCTCACACGTGCTAGGCAAGCGTTCTACCACTGAGCCACAACCCCAGCCCAGGTCATAGCTTGTGTGATTTGAAATCAGAATAGGAACTGGAGGTCCCTCCTCTATCTTCTATATTCTTGTCTAAATGGACCCAGGGAAGCCATGCAGGGATTCAGGACACCTCTTGGATTTAGCCTTTTTGTTTCTGGAAAGGTACCTCATACTCCAAGCTAGTCTGATCCTTGACTTCATTTCTTATACCCAGGATTATGATTCTCAAAATTACATGCTTCTCTATTTGTTCCCCAAATCCTGGGAGAAGGCCTAAGGGAACTCTCTCCTCCTCATTCTCCTCTTCTTTCTTCTCCTCCCCCTCCTTCTCCTTCTCCTCCCTCCATCTCTTGTCCTTCCTTGCCCCTCATACCCCCATGACTGTCCATCTTTTAAGTCCAAGCACTGAAGAATGAAAGCATGGCTGCTCTTTGTCCCCAGTGATGCCGACTCATTACTCTCCCTCTCCTGTTATTATTGCTTGGGCTCAGGTTGATGTGTTTCTGATTAATGAGGCATTTGTTATGCACCACAAAACAATTGAAGAACACCCTTCTCATTCCAGTGAATTGTGTCACAAAGTTAATTATGAGGTGACCTTCCTTGATTCCAGGCAGGGGAGATCAGGTGTCCAAGCCTTACCTGACAATTATCTTCCAGAAATGACTCAGGGGCAGCTGCAAGGAGAGGTCTAAGACCTGAGGCTGACACTCAGAGCCTCAGATCCCCCATGGCCTCATGCTCTGTGTTCTACACCTAGAATTCTCCACCGTCCCTTTTCTTCCCTGTCATCCTGTCTCAGCGAGAGAAGGGAGAAAGCACAAGCCTAGATGTCTGACAGATCTAGATTTAAATCTGTGTGCCTTTGAGCAAATCACTTAAGATCTCTGAGTCTCTACCTCATAGGAGGGGGAAATAATGACCAACAGCCCTGTGATTGGGGCTTTTTGGAATTATGCGAACAGTGAGGGGAAAGGACTGGCACAGAGTAGTAGGTAGTCGGTGGTGGGTGGCCTCCCCCTCCATGTTTCCTTCTTCTCTTTGGAGCTGGATGAGAGGCTCTCAAGTTTCCCTGATCCTCAGTTTCCCTGCTCTGAACCAAGAAGCCAGGACACTACAGTCCATATGGAGATCACAAGAGCAGGCCAGGGCAAGGGTCAGCAGTCACCCGTGAGGGTCTAACCTGGGAGCTGCAGCACTAAGGGAACATGAAGAATGCGCCTTCCCTCTGGACTTCAGGATTGTGGTCCTTGAGTTTCCACAGAAGGGAGGCTGCATTCTACACTTTAGAATGTCCTCTTGTTTCAATCACCTTTTTCACTGCTGTGACTAAAACGGCCCAACCAGAACAACTGTAAAGGAGGAAAAGTTTATTTGAGGGCTCATGGTTTTAGAGGTCTTAGTCCACAGAAGGCTGGCTCCATTCCTCAGGGCTTAAGGTGAGGCAGAACATCACGGACGAAGAGTGTGGCAGAGGGAAGCAGCTCACGTAAATGATCAGGAGGCACGGAGAGTGAGTCTCCACTCTCCAGATACAAAATATATACCCCAAAGCCACACCCAAATACCACCTCCTCCAGCCACATCCCACCAAGTCAGTTACCACTCAGTCAATCCTTATCGGGGGATTAATTCTTCAACTGGGTTAAGAATCTTGAGATTTTTGAGGGACATCACATCCAAATCATAACACCCCTGAATAGAGGTTTGGCCAAAGTTCCCTATTCTTGGTACAGCTAAGGCACCAGGGGAAGGGTAGGGAGGAAACTTTCAAGGGTTGAGTTCTGGGGAAGCTGGATCAGTCTAGCAGAGAAACCCCCACCAGAAAGACTCCGTGGTGAGGGACTCTCCAGAAATCATCCGTTTCATAAGTGGGTTAAAGAAATCAATGTTTATGTACCCTAATCATCAGACAATGGGCCATGCAGCTGTGTACTCCACCTTTACAACAACCTGCAGTCTGCTCTTAGCAACAATTGTCCTCCCTTTGCAGATGTGGAGTCTGAGTACCAAAGAGGTTAAGTCACTTGTCCAGGAAACACAGAAATCAAGTCAGGTTTTGAACCCTGCAATTGTTTTCTAGAACTCTCTTCTCAGCTACATGTTCCTCAGAGACCCCAGCACCTCACCCATAATGACGCTGTAGCCACCCCTTTTGTGCTGATTCACCAATATCAAAGGGCCCCCTGCCACTCATTTGCTTTTCCATCATGCAGCTATTCTAGGAGTTGCATGGAAAACGAACCCTTGAACATTATAACCAGAAGCTTAACAGAACCTACGGTTGTTGGGTATAGATGGAGTACCAAATGCTAGGCTTGATGCACAATTGCTGAGCAAACGCTTCAACACTAGCCAAGAATGTTGAAATGGGTGTCCAAGATGAGGCAAAGAAGAAAGGAAATTGGTAAGAGGAGCTGAAAGACAGACCTGAAGGATGGGGGCAGGGTGGGTTGCTCCCACCATTGTACAGTTTCAAGAGATGGCACCTCAGGATGAGAAGCATCTCAGGCTCTGGAGGAGACAGAATCCCAGCTCTACCCTTTAACCACTGTATATTCTGAGCACATGATTTAACTTGTTTGAATATTGGCATCTCCAGTTGGGGAATATAGGTATTTGGATCTCTATCTCGTCCTGTAAATTTGAAGACACCATGTCTTAAAGTGCTGAGCACAAAACCTAGAACACAGGAAGTCCTCGACACATTGGCTATGATTAGGATTTCTGAGAAGCTGGATGTGGCTGAACCACACACAGGCTGGGCATGGGGAAATCTGCAGACGATTGTAAAATGAACTCAGGTCCACGTTGACACAACTTCTGATTCTAGGGATGCTGGGAGTAGAACAAGGTCATGACAGTACAGAATTTGATTCTTTGGCATATTGATTCCTTTAGCAACCTGGTAGCTTTCACTGGGCAAGTTTGCTAGCCTTTCCCTATATGCTTCCCCCACCCATTTTCCCCTATAAAGCTTGGGCTTACCCTGGTGCTATGAATGCTCTGCTCAAGTGGAACTTTGGCACACTAGATCTGGTGACAGATCATGGTCAGGAGGCCTCAGTGGAGGTGGCTGAAAGGGAGGACAGATGTTGGCGATGCTAATGGATGCAGACTACTGCCTTCCCTACCTTTGGGCCCGTTCAGCCTGTTCACCCGGGATCCATATGGCATCGCAAATAGATTCCTCATGTCCTCTCTTCAAACTTCCTCCAACCCCCGTGGCCTCACAGGGAGGCAGGGATTTGTTGAGGTACATCCATCAAGCAAGTGGAATCACTTCTGTTCATTTCTGATTGGATTCATAAATTTGTTTTGCCACAGTCGTCTTGTTCAGAGAGCTGACAAGCTCTTCCTGAATTCATGAATTTGGGAGGAAATGAACCAAAGGGACTGAGGAGCCCAAATCTGAACTGAACTGCGGTATGCGTGCCTCCAACTTTCATTAACAATTTCAGGAGAAAGTTTACAAAGCTGTGAAAAAGACCGGCACATGGTTGAATTAGAACATCTGCACCAGGGATTAACCATTTAAAAAATGTTACACAGAAATGAGCAAACAGAGAAGCAGAGACTTAGGTCTGTTTTTTTTTTTTTAATTTATTTGCATGTTCATATCTTTGCCAAGAAAACCAACGAATTTTCGTTCATCCACTTAGCAAATATTTATAGCAATTGGTTTTTCAGTAGACACTGTTCTAGGCACTTGGAGCAAGGAGGAAACAGGACAAACCAAAAGCCCTCCCCTTGGATGACTTTGGGATGTAAGTGGAGCTGACATTTTTGAGGAAACAAAGGAGGATTGTGTATGTGTGTGTGTGTGTGTGTGTGTGTGTGTGTGTGTGTACATCCTTTCTTAGATGCTCTCATTAATTTCTTACCTTTTTCAGAAGTTACCACCACATTTGATCCTTTTCCTGATATGTGACATATCAGATTTAGCCATATAGCGTGGTGCTGAATCTGACTTTCCTTCACAATTTCCTGGGATATTGCTTAAGCATAGAGATTTTTGAAAGACAGCCCAGAACTACCTAACCATAATCCCCAGGAATGGAGGCCAGGAATCCTTATTTTCACCTGCACTCTAGCTCTTCCAGGCAGAGGGGCAGAAACCAACGAAAAGAATGGGTATTTGAGAAGTAGCGGGGTAGTGGGAAGCCCTGGCATTTTTGAAACATATTCATGGGTGTGAATCTTAATGCTACATCTGTTAACAGTGTGACTAGAAGGAATTCATGTTTCCAAGTCTTATTTTCTTCATCTGTAAAATGGGACTGAAAATGCTAATCAGTTAGTATTCTAGAAACTAAGTGGTACAATGCATTTCATGCAACTAGTCTTCCAAGGGCTCCTGTTTGGGGCTCAATAAATTCCTTCTTAATCTTAGCTGGAAAAAAAATCCTCTTGTTTCATAACTGGCTAATATTCCATTGTGCAAATGTGTGTGTGTGCATGTGTGTGTGTGTGTGTGTGTCTGTGTGAGAGAGAGAATATAAGTGAATATATGTAATGTGCTTATGTTACTTGTCTGATAAAGCACAAGAGAGGAATGATCTGATTTCATATTTCTTGAATATCTATTTAGATATTTTTACTAAAAATCTGAATTCTGGTTCAGTATCAGCCAGTATTCACACATCATTTGCACAAAGTCAGAACTTTAGAGATTAACTGGTTAACATTAGCATCTGACCAATACTTAAAGTGCCTCATTTCTCTGTATCATTTCAGTTCATATCCAATTACTTTGATTAGCATTAAATTTAATAATATGAACATCATGCATTTGTATGTTCTTATAATTTTTTGAAATATATTCACATATCTTTGGATCTTCTCAACTACCCTGGGAATTAATCAAAGCAGATATAATTATTCTAGTACCACAGATGAAAACACTGAAATCTATAGAGGTTAAACAATATGGTCAACTTCCATGAATTTAGAGACAATGCTAACACTAGAACCCAAAGTAGCCTAGAGCCAGTGTTAGTACCATACTGTCCACTAGAGATCTAGACCCTGTCATGAACAGAGACCTTATCTGCTGTCAAGTGCTTCCAATTTCACTGAGAGTGCTGTGAACCTGCAGGCTACCAGAGCCCATATGTTTTCTTTCTGAGGAGGGAATGATCATATAAATATAGAAATTAAAAACATAGAGAATTTAAAAGAAATAAAAGTATTCAAACTGGAAGGGAAAACAAGCAAGCAGCATTAACTCTTTGGAAAATCATCTACATTGACAGAGTTGGCTGTTGAACTAGAGTCACCAATGGTGAAATGTCAAGTTAGACTGGAAGCTGAGCCGCCAGAGCCCGGAGCCTCTTTTTATAATTGGCGTGAGTGGAACCAATGAACGGATGAGCAGCCTCTGAGAGCAGAGTTCTGTTGGTCTATAAAAGACACTGAACCCAGGGCAATTTGACAGCTAGGGTCAAAGTGTGAACCAAGAGGGTATTTTGAATGTTGATCACTAAATCCAAAGATGTGAGTCCAAAAGTCAGAACCCAAATTTTAAGCCAAAGAAGTATGAGTCAACTGGATAGTCAATGAATGGGAACACATATAAGCAAATGTCCTTTTCTTAATCTCTATCTGCAAACATCTCCTGGCCACATCTTTCAGGAACAGGGTCTTTTACTTCTGTCTCTCCCTTTGGAAACTGGAAACTAAGTTCCTCCAAACTATGTCCCTAATGATCTTACCAAGTTCTAATCACTAAGGACTTCCTCCACAAGAGAAAGGAGAAAAAAAAACTCCATAATATTCATTAAAAAATAAATAAATAAAAATAAAAAATAAAAAACCAAATATTCATCATACTAGTCTAGGGTTTAGTTCCCTAATATTTAATTGCCAATTTACCAAGGTTATATTTATTTTTGATTAAATTCTTTAAGTTCTAAATCTATGCAAAATATGTTCAAGAATTTTTCATCTTTTTATGTTAATGAATAGTTAAATGAACAAAATTGTTTGCAATCAAATAATCAACATGTCCCCCCCCAAAAAAAAAAGTCATTTTATGGGTCTCTAGCATTTATTTCAAAGATCATGGAACAAACATGTTTTAACTGTATAGGACTTCTAGTTTTTCTCACAGAAAAGTTTTTACGAGCAAAGGCAGCTGCTACTTTTCCAACTTCAGAAGTTGGCAGCCATCTGGCCTGTGGGAACCTTGGCTGCATATTTCACCCTGAAGCTTAGGTAGAGTGACAGGCACTCAGTGTGTATGTCAAGTCTCATTCTCCACTCTGTCGAGACAGCTGGAGGCCATGTGTATTGCAAATGGGTATAAGACTGAGAGAAAGGATGACCAGAAACTCATGCACAGCCAAAGAAATGGAGCTAGGCAGAGACTGGGCACAGAACAAGAAAGCCATTAGAGCAGACAAAGGGCATTTCCTAGGGAAATACTACCAGGCTGGAGAATGGAAACCATAAAAATGAAGGGAAGGAGGAAATAGGAGTTGGAACAAGAGATAGGATAGAGACACAGGAAAGAGAAAACTTCAGTAGGAAGAAAGACTCAGGAAAAAGAGAGGAAAGGGCATAAATAAGAAAGAGAAAAGAAGGGTAGTTGATGGAAAGTCTAGAGAATGCAAAGAGGAAGAGAGGATGTGGAAACAAGAAAGAAGGTATACCAGAAGAGGAAATGTGATCCCCCAGGGCGGTTGAACAAGGTTTACCAGCAACCCACTCTGTGACATCTAACAGATCACTCCCACCTGTGGCCTCATAGGTAAAATGGTACTAATATACCTACCTCAAAAGTCTGGTGCAGATTAAATGAGAATACAAACCTAAAGCAGCAAATGCAGTGCCTACCAGGACAGATGTTCTATAAATGAAATCCCCATTTTGCTACTTGGTCCCAATCTGCTATGTAATCCTCTAATCTCCAGCAGTCAAAAAATCAATCTGGCAGGATAGAGAGCCAGCATGAGAATAAAAAAATGAACAGAACAGACTTTGCCCCCAGAGAACTCAGGGAGGAAAGCCCCACGTGCTACAGTGCGTTGAGTTTTATGCAGAAGTCTTGCACCAAGTGTGGTGGGAGTAGGGAGAGGAGGTTTCAGTGCCATCTGCCGAAGTCATGAAGAGTGCCCAGAGGAAGTGACAGTCACACTAAGGTGTGAAGAAAGAGTAGAAATTTTTCAAAAGAAGAAGAGGAGGGAATGGCTATTCCTCTACAGAAAATGGCAGGTGCCCAGTAGAGACAGGAACATGCAAGGCAAGACATGGAAAAGAAGCCGGGTGGAAGGAGAGTGGGGTAGGGGTCTCAGTTGGAACCAGACCTCCAAGGGTGTCATGTGCAAGACGGTGATCTTGTGTTTTACCTGTGAAGCTGAAGGATTTTAAATAGAAGAGTGATATACATGAACTTGGTATTTAGAAAATGAACCCAAAGCCTATGAATTAGAGGTAATTAATGGACCTGGATGTGGGAAGATCTGCTGTTGTCCAGAGGATACCTGGGAAAGGTCTGAGGAAAGGGTCTACAATGGGACTGGGAAGACAGGAAAGATCTAAGAGAGCTAAAGGCATCAGGCATACCCACAAAATATTCCCAGAAGGGGGATCCCCATTTTAACAGGGCAGCTGGGAAATACTCATTAGACCCCGAGAAGCTTTGAAATGATGAGTGGTCATTGGCCCTAATCCCACCACCACTTCTTCCAGATGATTCTTTCTTTCTTGAGATGAGAACAAAAATGGGTGCTTTATTTATCAACATTTGGTTAATACTGTATTTATTAAACCATTTAAAGAAGTCACTGTATATCTTAGTTGTTTGTTTTAGGTGTGCTGCATAATTCATTAGCAGCAAATGCTTGGAGGATGGAGCTACTACACACTGGAGAGAAATGTGTTAGGAAAAAGAGCCACATATGGTGTAACTAGAAGTTTCTGCCAGATCCCTAGATTGGGCCTCTGAAGTCAGACACATCTGTAGACAATACCTATGCAGTGCTCTCCACCAAGCCTTTCCATCTTGCATAGACAGATGAACTTCAGGACATGGCTTTCTGACTAGTTTCTGGTGATATCTAACACAATCGGTTGGATCCAATGGGCTCGTTCAGCTATTACCAGGACAGCTCAGTGAGAAGATGGGAAGAGGCAGAGATCGAAGTTTGTCCGAGAATATTATCCCATGGAAGGAGGAGAGGTGCAGCCTTGTTCTGTGCCATCCCTAAAGATAGAGTAACAATGAAAGGATAGACATCCCCTGGGGCCATATGTCAGCTCATTATTAGACAGATCGGGGAGCAAGGAACTTGTCAAGAGGGAAATACATGGTGCCATCATGCAGGATAAGTTGCCCTTTTATTGAGCTGACTTGGAAGGTCCAATGCTTTCTTAAATCCATTTTCTCTTTGAAACCTCGCTCCTTTTCTATGGGTCAGGGATGGTGTCCCCACTTCGCAGAAGAGAAATCCAGTTCACTCAGAGTTTAAATGACTTGCTTGCAGTCACACAGTAGGCAGATGTTAGATCTAGGATAAGTTCATGCTCCATCCCCCAAACTCAAGCAGATGTTTCCCTGATAAGTGTTTAGGTGACCTGTCTCTGAAACTAAGCAACCTGAAGCAGAGTGAACAAACACTGGGAAGCTGGGAAGGGATTCAGCTTTGGGCAGGACATGAGCTTCAACTTCAGACAGGACTTTAGCTCAGATGGACGCAGACCTTTCTCCTGAGTGTCTCCAATTCTCAAAAAGCAAAGTAACTGAAATGAATACATGGTAGAGTCTCCAAATGCAAAGAAGGGTAACAATAACTAAAGACAAGTTATCTGCAACATAAATGACTTTTTTTTACCTCAAAGAAAGGAAAGCAGAAACGACAAGAGGAAGCAAACATATATTTTATAAAACCTTTTTCATCATCAAAAGTTCTGTTTTAGGTATTCTTCTTGCATGTTTTCATGCTGAAACCTATTTGCAAATTATTTCCTCACTTTTTTTCACATGAAATGTACCCTCGATTATATGACAAGAAATTATATGGTGCTAATAATTTATTTAAAACCAGATCCATGTCTCACATTCATTCTGTGTTGTGAAATCAAGTAGATGCAGAAGAGGGATTTTTTTTTTCCTCTGAACTTTCTGACCACCTCTATTGTGCAAGAGAGAGTAATAGCAGGTATCGAGGGTGCCAATTATGTGGTGATGTACAAACCCGCTGGAGAAAAATCTATATGATATTTTAATGCTAGTCAAACAGAACGATGAAGTTTAAATTAGCTTGAAGCTACTAAAAATTCTAACTATGGCTCTGCCTTCATTGTATGTGAGGGTGAAAAATAGCTGTACAGAAAAATATGTGTCTATCTTCTCTGTGGATAGGGTGCCTGGTGCCTCTTTTGCTGATGTGCAAGCCTCTGTTTTTGTTTGCGTCATTTTTCTATCTTTATTTTCAATTATTTTCCTCTCGTTCATTTGTTTTTCTCGCCATCATCTCTCTTCCCTTCTTTCGGTCACTTTTATCCTTGACTTTGTTTTATGCAAATTCACCCATCAGCTTCATAAACTCATCAAGAAAGTTAGAACACAGAAGGCACTGGCTAAAAAATAAAAGGACTTTGGACAAAGAGTCAAGTTCACCCTTCTTGTGGTACAGGTAGGCAGGTTGGAGGGCTGGAGCACTGATAGATTGAGAGAGGACACAGCTTGCTCAAGGCCACCCAACAATTGCTTCAGGGAGCAGTCTGCTCAGGGAGTGGGCCACAGAGAAAGGGGATTCAGATTAGAATATAAAACTAGAATCCTCATCTTCATCAACCCGGCACACTGCTACAAAAATCAAGGCACAATATTTGTATTTCCAAAAGACTTTTTTTCTTTAAAAAAAAAAATGCATCAGGATACATCCAATCCCCTAGTAGCAGCATCAGAAGATGAGATAGGAAGCACTGATATGGAACATCTCTATTATGTAGACAAGGAAATGGGGTGGGCAGGGGAATGAATTTAGTGACTACTTCTGCTATTGCTTGGATCTTAAATGTTCCTGCAAAGACCCATGTGTTAAAGGCTTAATCCCCAGGGTGGCTCTTTTGGGAGGTGGCAGAACCATCAGCAGTGGGGCCAGATAGGAGGTCTTTAGGTCATTGGGGGTATGCCCTAAAGGGCCTAGTGAAACCCAGGCCCCTTCCTCTTCCTCTCTTTTGCTTTCTGGCCATGAGATGATCATTTTGCTCTGACATGTACCCCCACCATGATGAACTCTGCTGCCATAGGCCCACACAATGGGGCCCACTGATCATGGACTAAAACCCCTAAAGCTGTGATCCAAACTAAATCCTTTCTTTGTATAGGTTGATCATCTCAGTATTTGTTATAGTAACGGAATGGTGACTAACCCAACGTCTTATTGGTCAGGCAGGTTTACAAGTTATTGAACCCTTAGTGAGCCCTGCTAGTATTTATGTCCTATTCTGCAAACCAGAAGCTGAAATTCAGAAACCTTCCTAGTCACCAGCTGGAGAGTGACTGGGCTGAAATCAAACACTGTCAAAATCTCCTGCTCCCTGTGAGAGGTTGCCAGGCCCTTACAAGTGTCACAGATGTCACAGCAGGCCTATGGAAGAATCCAAGCTAGAGGGATGGTCCTTTTCCAGCTTAGAAAACGTTCCAGCACTTCTGAGGAAATAAGCCCAGAGGGTTGGTGTGACCTCACCAAGGGATGATAGAGCTAGCGCTGATTCATTGTTGACTCTGATGCTCATGGCCAGGAGGATGGAGAAGGCAGAGGCCGAAGAACTCAAGTTGAACTTGGAGAGTTACACATAGTTCACTTTAAAAATCTGGTTACATGAGGGAAAGTGCAAAAATTAGGATTTTAAAGGTAAAAGTTGTTGGAAGGTAGGGCTGTAAATGACTTCTTCAATTTTTTTCCCCATGGGAAATAGCTGCATTATTTTTATAAAAATCAAGCAATACAGTAAAGCTCATATAAAATGATGAAAATCATCCAGAATGCCACCACCAAGTGGCACTCAGTAATAATGACTGAGTATAGATGTTTCCTGGCCTTTTTCCTTGACCAGAAAACATACTCATGTCTTTTGTTTGCTTTTTCCTTATACTCTCCAATTTTTCTATACAATGTGCACATTTATTTTATAAAATGAATATGAGAATTGTTTAATTAGAAAAGTCATTTAGGACTAGACAATAAAGAAATTTGGAATAGCAGGCTTAGGGATCTGCTTACCTATCTGAAATGCATGTGTGTCTGCCTGTCTGTCCCTAAGTCCTGTTTCTGTTCCAAAAATAACTAGAAATGAAAGTATTAGACATTTAAATTTTACTCAGTAAACAGCAAGGAAATAGTGAAGATTCTGAGCAGGTGTGAAACAACAAATGAGAAATATCCCCCTAGCACAGAGTTCTCAAAGTTTAGTTCCTGGACCAGCATTATCAGGGGCTTGCTAGATACGCAAGTTATTGGGTCTCATCCCAGACTTACAGAATCCAAGACTCTGGAGTAGAGACCTGGAAGTCTAATTTTTTTTTTTTTAAACAAGCTCCACATGACTCTGATGTGTGCTAGGGCTTGGGAATCTTTACAGTATGCTCCAGAGGGAGGTGGTGGTAAGAGTCAAAGCTCTATCTGTCATGGAGGTGAGATGGGCTGGAGGACTAAACTTGGGTGGGAATCACAAGACTCAGGAAGGATTAAGCTGAAGAATGGCAGTCATGAGCCCAGTTCTGGCATGCCCCAAGTCCAGATTTGTTTGAGCTAGTGGTCCCATCCCCTGAATTACCATCCACAATCTGCATTTATATATTGTCATAGTAGGACTTAGGAATCCATTTCTTATTCATCATTGCAAGCTTTTCTCAGAAAAAAAAGTAATTTTGGATAAATTCATTTTAAATATTGGATTTGCTTATTAATTCTAAAGCTAAATGCTTGCCTTCTTGTGCACATTAAAAGAAAAAAGAATATTTAAAAATCTTTCCAGCTGGTCATTCAACATTCAATATCCACATGTTTGTGGAAAGAGAATATATATATATTTTTTGTGTGTGTGTGCATGATCTTTCTTTTATATTTTTCTTAATTCTTTAAAAACAGAAGTGTGCAAGGATCAATTTTGAGTCTTTCATCAGCTCTGATATGGGAGCCCTGATTTTATGTTGGAGATTACTTCCTGGGACCCCCTCCCCCAAGTTGAAAGATGACATTGTTCACCACAACGATTCCCTCAGGATTCTCCCACGATGTGCCTGCCAAGCTCCGGTGACAAGATATAGGGGGCAGTTAGACTATTACATACTCTCCCTGCCACTTTCAATCAAGCCTAATGCAATCAGAAACACATGACTACATCAACACATCTCCTTTAATCAAATGTGATTAAGTCAGTCATTAGTTTTTCAAGACAAATAAAGGATACAAGTGCTTGTATTATAAACGTAACCGCCCCCCTTCTTAAGTGATTTCTTAGAAAGAAAGCCCCCTTAGTACAGAACTTAGGGCCTTCCAGGTCTTTGTATTTTCCTGCTGGTGTTTCTTGGAGGGGACCATCCTGGGTTTATGTGCACGATTCCTTCTTGTCTGTCCCCTCTCACAAAGCCCCCGTGTTGTCGAGCAGAATTTGGTTTCAGCTTGATCAGGATGATTTCATTATCCCATTGTTACCATTATGACTTAGGCAATTAGTAGTTTATAAGTATAAATTTATGGCAATCTGTGATCCAGGCACATTGGCAGTAGTCAGGGCATAATAAAAACCCAATCAATTTCTTTCATTTAATATGTAGGCTGTGACCCTAGTTTTGATTAGAACTCTTAGCTATTTCATCTTTAAATAAAAAAGAATGTCTGCAAGCAATTATATGGTGTGTTAATTGGATATTCCTTTTTATCTCTTATACTACTGAATGCATTGCTAACGAAATCCTTGTTTTCTCTTTCTCAATAATGTCTCTCTGCCTCCCTCTCTAACTCTGCTACTGTCTTTGTCTCCCTGCTCCTTCGTCTCCACCTCCTTCTTTCCTTCTGTTTCTCTGTCGTGAATTCTCACCAGCCCCACACACCTTGGCTAAAAGCCAGGGGCTCTGTGTACCCCCTTTCTATTTCCCTCCCCCACATGTGAAGCCACCATTCCTGTTCTGTTTTATGTGCTCCGTTTTCCATCAGGACCTTCAGGCATTATGGAGCTAAGGTCACTAAATTGTCCAGAAGGCCCAGTAGGTAGCCAGGTGTCTTTTTCCAGAGAAATATTTCCCTGAAGAATCTACACTCCTGGACCTCCACTCCAAAATGTAGCAGGCTTAGGGGTACCCTAGTCCCTCTGATGGGGAGCACAGGTCCGCCAGACTCTTGTTTGGCCACGTAGCTACAGTTTCTGGTTTTTTTTTTTGTCACATGGAGTATATTCTTCATGGGATGATTTTGTAAACTGGGATGACTCGTGACCTGGAAAATGGGCTCTGTGGTTGTTATTATTATTACTATTGTTATTATTTCTTTAGCAAATGTTTCTATGGTGCTTAACATTCCTTGATCATCCACAGGCTTTGACTGATCCTAAAGCTGTCTGGGTCTGACTGCACACATCAGGAAGTGCCGTCTGCTGATCTCTGGGAGGCATCCCTCGGGAGCCCTCCAGCTTCCTCTCCCTGCCGTGCCCGCAGCTCTCCAAGCTCTTATTCTGGGGGATCTCTTTGCCACATCCTGGAATTCCCATAGGAGCACTTGTTCCCTATAAACTGGGTTTCTCTGTTCTTGTTTTGTTCCTTGGCTTTTATAAAGCACCTTCTGCAGTAGCCTTCTGAGGAAGATTTCGGGCAGAGGATGAGATGGTCTGAAAATGTCTTCATTCCAGCCTCATGTGTCATGACCACTTGGTGTGGACAGAATTCTAGGCTGGGAATCGCTTTTCCTCAGAATGAGGCATTGCAGAATGTCTTCTAGCGCTTAGGGTTGCTGTAGAAAAGCCCGACGTCTTTCTTATTTCCAGACCTTCCCTTTGTGACTTCCTTGTCCTTCTCCCTAATCCCTGTTGGGTGGTTTGTTTGTTTGTTTGTTGGCACTGAGGATTAAACCTAAGGGCACTTTACCACTGAGCTAAGTCCTAGTCCTTTTTATTTATTTATTTTTTATTTTGAAACAGGGTCTTACTAAATTGATGGTGCTGGCCTCGAAATTGTGATCCTCCTGCCTCAGCCTCCAGAGCTGCTGGGATTATAGGCATGTGTCACAGCTCCCAGCCCTCTTTATCTTTTAGAATATTTTCCATCCTTACGTCCTGACACTTCACTCTGCCGTACCTTCAAGAACATCTTTGGTTCATTCTATTTTACAACCCTCGGTAAACCCTTGCATTCTGGAAACACATTTTTCAATTATGGAAATTTTCCCTGTATTATTTTTCTAATACTTTCCTCTGCCCTCTTTCCTGTTTTCCTCCTCTGAAGAAAATGTTAATGTTAGACCTCCATTTTAGTCTCTAATTTTCTTAACTTCTTTCTCCTATTAGCCATATCTATTTTTTTTTTATTTCTCAACTTTACCTTCCAACACCTTTATTCCAACCATGTTATTAACTCCCAAAATCTTTTATTGGTTTTCTGGCTGTTTATTTCAGAGCATACTGTTCTTGTTCCAGGTGTAACAACTTCTCTGTTCTATCCAGGGATGTTGACACAGGCCTAACTCACCCCAAAGATCATGGTCCAGTTATAATATGCTTCCTAACCACCTTTTTTCCTTAGTTTTCATAGTCTATCCCTTTGAGAGTTTGGAATCAGTTGAAATTGCTTCCCAGTGTGCATGATAAACAGAAGAGCAGGGACTTCATGCTATTATTTACCAACATGTAACCTGTACTTAACACACTTTCTCCCACGGGTAAGTGTTCTACAAATATTTGGCAAGTGAATGAATGATGCAAGAAAGGGAGTTCCCCGATTTTAACAAAACAATCAGAATATGAAGAAAAGACAAGCTTCTAGTTCTCGTGTTATCACAGCCATTCAGCAGTTCTTGATGTGATAGAACAATTTTGGAAAGAGACTATGGCCCTGTCCTCACTTCTGCTTAATGGAAACACAATCCTCTAAAAAATTATAGAAGCAGGAGGTGCAGGGTGTTTAACAGGGCTGTTCAATGATCTCATTTATAATGTTAACAAACCAAATTCCTGAACATGTTCAGAGGCCCCTGTTGGACCTGTCAGCCAAGAGAGACAGCTGTCGGTCAGGATTCATGGCAGCATGCATCTGCCCCCAGGGCCTGCCTGGCAAGGGGGGCCGTTGGGAGCAGGGAAGATAACAGAGATAAATCTGAATTCATTCAGGAAGCAGTCACACTCAATGACATATTCACTGACTTCTTCAACAGCTCATTTGATAATGTTCTCTCTGCACTATTCATTTTTCTGAAAGATGAAAGCTGGCTGAGGATCTCATCTGCTCACTGATGCAGGGAAAGGATTTGAAATTAGCGCGCGCGTACACACACACACACACACACACACACAGAAAAATAAATGAAAGGGGGAGCTGGTGGGGAAGGAGGAAATGTTTTGACGACCAGTTTTGTGGTTGATCCTGACACAGGAGACCCAGCAGCCTTGTGTGAGGTCACCTTTAATTAGTTATGCATTATAATTCAACAATATGTCAATGGGCAGATGCAGAGCTCTGTGGCGCAGGGCTGGGCATTTATCATGATAATTAATTGCTTGAAGAATGTTATATGCCTGGTGAGGGGTAGCTTATGACTTGCAATGGGAGGGAAGAGAGGTCAGTACCTTAGGGCTTGGGGCTATTCTCTTTCTCAGTGGGCTACAAGTCCCAGTGTACCCATGGCATAAATCAATGTGTATTTACAAAGGGCCAGTCAGTGTACAGGGTGCAGGGTCTGGTAGTACATGAGAAAATAAGACACATGTTTGGGCTTTTCTGGCACCACCTTCCAGTGAAGAAGGAAAATTCAGAAACTCTGAGCTCTAATGCAGATGTAATTGTTCTATAATGCAGGGTGTCCTTTGACGATATCCGTTGGCAAAGAGGACCAACTGTTCATTTTTAAAATTGACTTTCTCTCATGGCTTCTCAATTAGATGAATATTTTGTGGCAGACTATGAGAGGTGTAGGCTTTGGAATCAGACATGTCTGGGTTTGAGTTCTGACTGTTACATGGCACTGTGACGACGAACAATTCACTATGTATGTCTAGGTCATATTTTTCACCTTGGCAAAACAGGGATCGTACAGTTTAACTCTTAGAATTAAATGTTATAAAGATGGAAATCTAAAGTGCTTAAACCAGCATCTAGATGTCCTGGCAAGCAGGGGCTTTGGTGAGGACAGGGGTGACCCAGAGTCTGGGGCAAGATGTGCAAACAGTCCTTCTTCACTCCTGATTCACAAAGGCAGTGGGTGGCACTCTAGAGTTTTGTAGAAAAATCAATGCACCAAGGGTTCATGGTATGTTGCACATCGTTGTTGCTTGTTGATGCTTGTTCAATGAATGAAAAAATGTTCTTGATCGAATTCAGAATCAATGCTTTTAGAAAGAATAATTAGTCCAAATAAAATCTGAGAGACAGAGAGAAGGAGAGAGATTGGATGCAGAAGCAAAGCCAACCGAAGTACGAGAAGACAAAATTAAAGAGGGTCAAAGCCGACAGATTAGAAATCACTCCTTAACAATGTTCCATCCCAAGTTTAGATGACTAAAGCAATTTTTTTTCAGATTCCTAAAACCACTGACATATAATAGAATACGAAAGGCAAAACAAGGAGCCAACACTCCTTGATCCTCTGTCCGATGTTATTCCCTTTTGCAAGTTCAAGCTACCCATGAGCTGACTGTGGATACTGTTCACACACAAGTGGAAAACCCATCCCTATGTTTCCAAGATAATGTGTTTCAACCTGTATTCAGCTTTCTTCTTCTTGGTATTCCCAAGGATATCTACCTCATACCTAAGATTCTGTTTACTTGAAACAACAAACTCATTAGAGGGCAGGAAGAAAGAAGAGAAATAGGAAAATGTTTATTTATTTTTCAAAGTATGAATGTCAGCCCTTAATAATAACAACAATTAAAGCACCAATCAGCAACAGGAAGGTGGAAGGAAGAATGGAAGTTGGGATTAGATCTCACCGGTGTACAGAAATAGAACCATGGACTACAGGAGATAAATCCCCAGAGGTGGCTTCTCACAACACAACTGGATGTGATTCGTTCCCTGTGGGGTCCAGTCGGCCTCCACAAAAGGCATAACACGAAGAAACATGGATGAGAATTGATGCTCACACTCAGTATGCCTAAGCAGTCCGTAGGATGCTCCAGAGGATGCAAATGAGTCTTCCCAATGAGAAAGCTCCAGATCTCCACTCAGGTTTGTCATTCTCTGCTGATGCCATGAACACCCACTGAACAGGAGAAGTGATCTGAGGTGGGTCCCAGTTGGGACCACATTGTCCAGCCCCACCCAACACCCAAGGATAGTTGGATATGTGCTTTGAAGATCTTCCTCACCAGAAGATCATATAGACAAAGGAATCTCCAGAGGAACTTCAGAACATCTCCAGGATGAGACTCCTCCCCAGCTAGGTGCAGAATAAATCTCTGATCTAGGAATCAATTTATTCTTGATCAAGACAAAACCACATCCCAATTCTTCCACTTTCATGTGGAAGAATTTCCTTTGTTTCTTTTGTTCACAGCTTCAAGTCTTAATTCCCTGGTTAATTCTCTGGGGAAGGGCTGGGAAGTTGCTGTGGATCCCACCCCACCCTGTCTCTCCCCTTACTAACTCCAACCAGCTTAGAATACTGGCTGTGGATGGCTAGAGGGCTGGTGTGGGGTAAGAGGATCTGTGTCGCTAGCTTTGTTTATCTTTCATAAAACCACTAAGCAAATCAGCTCAATCCATATGACAAACATATATTGAAGACCTAATCTATGCTGGGCATTGGACCAAAAATTTGTATGGTTGAGATAATCAGGTCGCAGGGTTTTGAGAGTAAAAGACATAAAAACAAACATGTACATTATAATATGAGTCACATGTGATAAATCCAAGGGGTAGAGAGAATACAGGAATAGAGAGCTCAGCTCAGCTGGATGATACAGAAAGTCACAGAAGCTGTTATAGAGGAAGTAGCAGTTGGGCAAGATTTGGGGGGATCTACCAGAGTGTGACAGTCAGACAGTCCTGTGACGAGAAGTGTATCCCAGAACACTGTTGTGCAAGAGCTGACCTGCAATGGCTCATGCTGATTGTTACATTTCCAGGAATCATGTGAACCAACTGTTTGACATTTCCATTAAAAAAAAAAAACCTAATTATTGAGAGTACTGAGAAAAACAATCTGGAGTTTCCACAAAAGAATTAAGCATAAAATTACATATGACCCAGCAATTCCATCTTTTGGGATACACTTCAAAGAATTGAGAGCAGGGACTTGAACAGATATTTGCACAGTATCAAACAGGTGGAAAGAATCCAAATGTCCATAAGTGGATATGAATAAGGAAAATTCAGGGTGTATGTGTGTGTGTTTGTGTGATGGAAGATTATTTGAGTTTAAAAAAGAGAACCCTACAATATGAGACATAATGAATAAGCTGTGAGAACCCTGTGCTAAGTGAAATAAGATAGTCACAGAAGTAAAACTACTGCATGATTCCACTTATAAAAATTATCTAAAATAGTCAAATTCATAAAAAAAGAGAATAGAATGATGATTTCCAGAAGCCAGAGGACAAAGAAATGGGAAGTTCTAATCAGTGTGCATAAAGTTTCATTTATGCAAGTTGAATAAATTTTAGAGACCTAATGTACAACATTGTGCCTCTAGTTAACAATGCTGTATTGTACACTTAAAAGTCTATTATTTCTGCCTTTCGCCATGTGTGGATGCAGCCAGAAGGTGCCATCTTTTAAGTATAGAAAGCCCTCTTCAGATTTAAAATTTGCTGACACATTGATCTTGGGCTTCCCAGTGCAAAACTGTGAACAATAATTTTCTATTGTCTATAAATTATCCAGTCGAAGGTTTCTTTTGACATCTGTCTGAAGGGACTAAGATATTTTGTTTACCTATTTATCTGTTGTGAGACATTTGAATGGTTTCTTTCTTTTCTGAGTATTATAAATAATAATTCTATGAACATGGGTATACAAATACATGCTCTCAATTCTTTTTTTATTTATTTCTTACATACATGACAATACTGGAATGCGTTACATTCATAATTATCCATTCACAGCATGATTTTTCGTAACTCTGTATATAAAGTATGTTCATGCCAAATTATGCCATTATACATGAACTCTCTTTTTTTTTCACATTACAATTCTTCATACACCTTTATACCACAATTTATCATATGTCTGTTTGTATATAAAGTATGTTGACACCAAATTCACATCTTAATTCTTTGGGGTATATAACCAGATGTGGAATTGCTGGATCTTATGGTACTTCTATTCTTATTGTTTAAGGATCCTCCCTACTGCTTTTCACAGCAGCCACACCCTTTTGTATTCTCACCAATAGTGGGCAGGGTTCTAATTTCTCCATGTCCTCACAAACACTTACCTATTTTTGTTTGCTTGCTTTTGAGCAGCAAAGAAACAATTAACATTATATAAAGGCAACCACAGAGCATTCTATTTGAACATGGAGAAATGGAAGAAAATATTGTAAACCACATATTTATAAGGTGGTAATTTCCAAAATATATAAGGAATCCCTATAACAGAAAAGAAAAGAAGAGAGAGAGAGAAGAAGAAGGAAAGGAAAAGACCAAACCACGCACACACACATTCAGTGAGATGTCACTTCACATCTGTTAGGGTGGGTATTATAGCAACAACAACAAAAAAAGAATCACATTCATTTTTAAGCAGGTTACTCAGTTAAGCTTGTGCAGGGTGGAGTGGAAGGGGGCAAAGGCAGCTGGTCCTATCAGGAGAGTCACCATGATCCGCACAGGAAGTGATAAGTTACAAATGTTAGCAGTAAGACAAAGAGAAAAGGGCAGGGATATGAGAGATAATTGGAAGAAATCACTGATAGGCTTTGGTAATTGGTAAGTGCATGAAGAAGGAAGGAAGGAAGAAGAGTCTAGCATGAACCTGAGTCTAGCTTGATTGGACACTCAGAGAGAAGGACATGACACGGAAAACACAAGAAGCGGTGGCTTCAGTTTTCCCTCTTTCAAACCAGGGTGGTCGGCTTACACTTAGGAAAGTCTTAAAGGGAGTCTCCTAGAAAAATAATTGAGGCTTTCAGGGATCCTACGACCTCTATAAAATGGTGCTTGTTTCCTGAACACTTGTTATGAACAAATTAAGAATCAAAGAGGGGTCAGATAGATGGAAATCAAAATGTCAACCTAATTTCTGATATAGCTTTTGGAGAAAATGGCTTAGGTATGTGTTCACATTGGGCTTCCCAATGGAGTACTAAATCAAAGAGCCGGACAATTCTCACTTGGACACAGATAGTGCTGGAACCCATCAGTATCTTTTCCCCCCCAACCTGTTTACCACCCCCGCCCCCACCATGTACATCATTCACACCACAGGGAATAGTCTTTACAACTAATTTTATTTTATTTATTTATTTTTATGTAGTGCTGAGGATTGAACTCAGTGCCTCACACATGCTAGGCAAGCACTCTACTACTGAGCTACAACCACAGCCCCAATAGACATTATTTTCTTACAAAGATCTAGCCTTTTGTACCATGTAGTGGAGATGTTGTGGTACAGAAATTGGTTACTATCTCTTCCAAAATGTGTGGACACTATTTAACCATATTTTGTCAATGAACCATACATGCTTATAGAAGAAATGGTTCTATGTTTAGTTTTAAAAGTTGGACATATTCAAGATGTATTGACTCAACTTGATTAATTATACTAGTCATATCATTTATGTCTTTTATTTGTATCTTATGTCTGAGACTGAGATTTTGCGTTCATTGTCTCAAAAAATTGTTTTTTAGTTTCAGATTTTAAAACATCTTTAGAGAGGGTTCAAGAGTTGTTTACTGCCTCTGTGCCTTCAGAACCAAAATCATCTTCTCTTGCTTTCACATATGGAAGACTTCTTAATTTATTATATATTCTTCAGTTACAATCTTCCATTTCTTTCCCTTATAGTTTGTAGAATTACTTTTTACTGGTATTTGTTTGTTTGATTATTGGAATTTAGTGGGATTTTTTTTCTTTTTTCAGGGAAAGTCTCAGTTTCCTTGTTTCATTTTCTTCCTTTCTCACATGGCCATCTTCCATGTATCTGTTCTGCTTTATCTTTGTTTTCAAAAACTCACTGTAATAAATCAGTGTTTGTTTTTGCTATATTTGCCTAGTGCAAAATGAGACCCTTTAATGTACAGATATATATTTTTTAAGATTATGAATATTTTTTCTCTTTTCCTTCTATTTACTCAATTCCCTCTTCCTGGCATTGCCCTGGATATACTAGACTTCTAGAACTTTGATGGTCATGCTTTCCCCACCCCTACTTCTCATGTATTTCTTTTTCTCAGATAATGTTCTTGAATGTATCTTTCATCTCTATTCTTTAGACATATGCTGTCACCTTTCCCCAAGTTCTAGCACTGAAACTGGTTTTTCCCTACTGTTATTCTCCTACTGAGAATTTTAATAGAAAAGTGAAGGTAGATGGGCTGGGGTTGTGACTCAGTGGTAGAGCGCTCGCCTAGCACGGGTGAGGCCCTGGGTTCGATCCTCAGCACCACATAAAAATAAAATAAAGATATTGTGTCTAATAACAACTAAAAAATAATTTAAAATATTTTAAAAAAAGAAAAGTAAAGGTAGAAAAGAGTTAGACACATGTTCCAGCCTTACCTGACCTTGATATGCCCTCTACCTTCTAGATACTGTTTCTGGGTAACTACTGCCAGAATTTATGTCAGGAAGGGGCTGGGATTTCACATGGATATAAATGCTGACAAAGCCCACAACTGAATTGGGCTGAAGCCCTATCCCAAGCAGGCAAAGAATGGAATACATTTATAGGAGGAGAGATTCAAAAGAGTTTCCAAGTAAGAACAGAACTGTCAGAGACAGGATTAAAAATTGGGGTCTGTGGCAGGTAGAGCAAAATTGAGGGCAGGGGAATGAGGAAGAGTACGTGGTGCCCAGCCCAGCACAGGTCTTCCAGCTCCATAGCACACATTCAAGCCACTTGCCAGGCTGGCTTCACAAGGGTCCCCCAGACTCCTCCTGCCCCCTCTTCTATTCTTTATATTCCATTAACTATTTGGTCCCATTAGTTCTAAGATCTAAACAGTGATTAAATCATTTTAACCTTGTCCTGATCTATTGTTACTATCTTAGTCCAGGTTACCTTGATGATAAAGGCTCCCAACTGGTCTTCCTAATTATCTCCACAGCTCCCTCCTATACCTAAAGTGCAAACCATATCCTCCCTCAGATGGAAAAAAAAAATGTGGCTTTCCCTTATCCTCAGATTTTTTAAAACTCTATAGTCTGCTAGATTAGAGGCCCTGCTGTATGTGGCCTCACAACCTCACCATGCTCCTCCTTCTGAGCATCCCCTTTTATTCTCTTCTCCTCCAAGATGAGTATCAACTCTAACCTTGACTCTAGGCCTAGTCATAACTTGTTCCCTCTGCCAGAAACCCTCCCTCAACCCATATTTCTGAGCATGACCTTAGTTTATCCTTGATCTAAGAATTTATAAAATACATTTCATGTTTCACTTTCATTCCCTAAGTAGTGCTCCTAGAGGTATACAAGGAAAACTAAAGCAAGAACACATTGTAGTGAATTAAATGATGGCCCCTAAAAGGACGTGTCCATCTTCCATTCCCCAGAACCTCTGAAAGGCCTTTATAGTTGTAATTAATAGATCTTAGAGTTGCCAAGTAGACCCTAAATCCAATGACATTGTATTTAAAGATATATGGAAGAGGAAAAGACATAGGCATACAGAGGAGAAGCAGAGTCTGGGATTAGAGTGATGTGCCCACAAGCCCAGGAAGCCACTAACCACCAGACTGGAAGAGGAAGGGATCCACCCGTAGGACCTCTGGACGGAACATGGTCCTAGTAACACCTTGACTTTATATTTCTAGCCTCTAAAACCCTGAGATAATAAATTTCTATTATTTTAAGCCACAGTCTTTGTTACAAGAGCCTTAGGTAATTAAGACATGGGAGTTCAGGAAACAGTTGTGCATGGAGGTACATGTCTGTGCTGAACATTCTTTCTGAATTTCATTTCATGCTGATCCTTAAGGGGAAGTAGCTAGAGCTGGGTGTCAGACATGCTCCCCTCTACTCATTAATTTCACAAGATAATTTGGGCCTGTGTCCTGGCACTTACCTTAGAGACAATTGCATTTTGTATTGGGCTAACAATAAATCCCCTTGCAGCTATATCT
Organism: Marmota marmota marmota; assembly: GCF_001458135.2. Lineage (NCBI taxonomy): Eukaryota > Metazoa > Chordata > Mammalia > Rodentia > Sciuridae > Marmota > Marmota marmota. The sequence goes on along the minus strand of NW_026000174.1, from coordinate 28,121,228 downwards.
ATCTAAACCAGTGGTCCATTCTAGTCCAGTGAGTGGCATCTTATATTTCTTAAAAATCATTTCTCTCTTTTTCTTTCCCATTCTCTGTGTTCTCTACCCTCTTTACACTTCAGCAATTCCCTGGAAATTAACGTGCACAGCCAATGTGCCCTGTCTCAAGTGGAGAGCCAAATTTCATTACCAACTGGAGCACTTTAAATCAATATTTGGACATTTAATGATTTTGCTCATTTTATTTGAATACATTAGAGAAGTCTGATAGGCCTATTAGGGTCCCTGTGATTAACATCTTCGAATCAGCAAAAGGTGCCAATTTAAAAAAAATCGTCTTCTTTCAGGCCCACCATAAAAATCTGCATAATTTAGCAATTATTTTATCATTTTGAATATATATTAAAAAGTAGTTTTCAGTGTTTAATTAGAAGATATAGTCAACATATTTTAAAGTGAGCTACCTCTTCCATGTGTTAGACTTGAAAGTAAGAAATATTTGAGGACAGCTCCAATTTGCAAACTAACCTCTCATCAGATTTCTGCCCAAGGCACATGTGACCCTCTCTCATCCTACAAGCCCCTCTCATTAGGAACAGATTTGCCTCTATTCAGATGAACAAATCTCTCTTAGAGACTCAGAATATGACACCACCATTCATGAAGAGGCTATATCCTTAAAACTCAGTAACTTATTAAAATCTTAACTCCAGAGGCAGGAATTCTAGATCTTCTCTTGGATGTGTTGTAAAAGGCCCAGATAGGACTATATTTCTGTTGTGGTCTTTTAAGAATTAGATCTTATTTAGGGCCCATGATAGAGTCCTATTTGTCAAAGACAAGGTCATAACTAAGAACATGTTCTACACATTAGTAGATATTTGGATTTTTGTTGTGAGTAGGTCTGAGTAGGACATCAACCAAGCAGGACAGTAGGATAGAGTACAGTGAGATCCTTACTTGGAGAAGGACACTGACCTAGTATGATGTAGATGTTGGCACTAAAAAATATCATACAGATATATAAAGAAGATAGTTGATTGTTGGATGATAAGCAGAAGAATATAGGGCTAGAAATAGGGAACAAATACTGGACAGGACTGGTGCTGGACATCAATGAGCCTGGGAGGGGTGGTTCCAGGATCTAAGCAATGGTTCCTCATGGACAATGGGCACATGATATGTGGGTTAGTCATGCTTATTTAATAATGTAGGCAAACAACAAAGCAGGAAAATCTCTCAGCTGACCAATGCTTCTCTGATCCCCATAATCATCTTCACTCATCCCTAACTCTGGTCTTTTACCTATAATTCACCCACCACACTGGGTTTCCTTTCTTTGCTTATCATTTTGTCATGTTTCATCAGCATCTTCTGTTTTCCTCCTTGGAACCAGTTTCTTCTAAGGTCTGTTATTTTCTGCTCTTGAGCCTCCTTGGGCCTCAGTCTCTTCCTCCTAGAGCACTCATCATCCCTGATACTACAGAAAAGTGCTGCTTTCATGTAATCACTCAAGGCATAGGAAAATAGATGGATCTGGGAGCTGCTATGAGATAATCCTGAGAAGAGGAAGAAGGAGGAGGATGCTGGCCAAGCAGGTAGAGGAGCTTCACGTGAGCAAAAGTTTTAATTTCTGGCTCAGATATTGGTGTCAGCATGGTCCATAGAGATACTTTGCAACTATACCTAGGAAGCCACAAACTTTAACAGAGCAGAGCAAGGTAGTTAGGATGACAGACAAGTAGCCAAAGAATCCTCAGGGAAAGAGATGAGAGGATGGAGAAGAAGAAGTCATACACCTCCAATAAATAGAAGACCTTATAGGATTTTAATAACCTCCTCCTATAAGAGGTTTTCATAAGGTTCCCTGCAAGTATATGGCTTGGTGCTGGTTAATCTATGGAAGCATGAGAGAAAGCTATATAAGTTGAAACAGAAATAAGCATTGTAAGGCAGTGGATAGAAAATTCTGAACTCTACACAGGGCTGGGAAGAGTTTGGGTTCCTCTCAATCAGGTGAAGAGATATTGGATAGAATCTTAGGAGATTCACACCTTAGAAGTTGGACTAAAAGTCTCCTAAAGTTAAAAATTCTCTGGACATGCAATTTAAAAAAAAACTTTAAATCAAGCTTTAAAAGGATGAAATTGATCACAAATTATTATGTGTATGCCAGAACACATTTCAATCATCCTCTAAATAAATTCAACAAAATCCATTGACCCAAAATATGAAATCATCATATTGGAACTCAAAGAATACTAGTTATGTAAAGAAACATAAAATTATAATCCACAGATCAAGGAAAAATAGAAATGATGGAATTAGTAAACAATGATTTTAAAGAAATCATTATAAATATAATTTGAATGCCCAAATATGTGAGTTAAAGCATGAACATGATGGGAAGAAAGAAAGTATAAAAAAAGGTCAAATGGAACTTTAGTGATGAGAAAAAAAATTGGAGGGATGAAAAATACATGGAGTAAGAGTAACATCAGATTAAACATTGCAGAATAAAAACTTGAAAAATTCACTGAGCTTAAAGACATAACAAGGGAACTATCCAACTCAGAGGACAGAGGAAAATAAAGTGAGGAAGTCCTAGCCAGACCAATTATGTAAGAGAAGGCGATATTAGGAAATTAAGCAATCATTTTCTAAATAACATGGGTCAAAGAGGAAATAGTAAGAGTATTTGGAAAATGTTTTTCACTGAATGAAAAGTTTGTGTGATATAGTTAAAGTTTGTGTGACATAGTTAAAGCAGGGCTTACCACAGTGGTTGATAGAATGTGGTGGTGTAGTTCTCAAGCTAAAAATGGTTTCCACATTTTTTGATGGTTCCACATTTTTAGAAGGAAGAGGAAGAAGAGGAGAAGACAGTGAAGCCTACTTAATAGAGATCATTTATAGCCTTCTGGGTCTAAAATATTTATTATCTGACTCTTTACAGAAAATATTTGTTAATCCCTTGCTCAGAGGGAAATAAGTAGCATTGAATATTTATGTTAGAAATCAGGAAGGTTCTTAAATAAATTAAGTTCAATCTCAAGAAGTTAGTAAAAAACAAAACTCAAAGCATATAAAGCAAAGAATATAGTAAAGATAACTGTAGATATCATCAGTTTATATGTAACACGAATGAAATCAGAAGTTAATTCTATGAAAATATCATTAAATTGATAAAACTATGGGCATATTAATCAAGGAAAGATGAGTAAGGGGGAGAGAACACAGAAATAACCAGTGTTAGGAAAGAAGAGACACCACTAGATTGTATAGATTGTTACAAAGATAATAATGATGAAACTGACCAAATTGTTATATGCACATATGAATATATGCTGTGATAAAACACACTATTCTGTACAATTATTATGTTTCAATAAAAATAATAATAATTATAAAATAATAATGACATGTTTGTCATTGTTGTTTTGCAGTGCTGAGGATAAAACCCATGGCCTTACACATGCTAGGCAAGCACTCTGCTACTGGGCAACACCACCAACTCTAACAATGATATGTTATTAAAAATAAAAACCTTTATGTCAATAACTTTGATAATTTAGGTCAAATGGACATACTCCTTTAAAACATGCAAATTACCCAGAAGAAATAGATAGCCTAAATAGCCCTATGGTCATTAAAAATTATATGTGGGATTAAATCTTTTCCACAGAAACAAAACAAAACAAAAACCTATAAACTGGGATAGCTTGTCAGCTAAATCCCACCAATTTTTAATGAAGAAATTATAACAATTGTAAAGTTTCAGAAAGTCGATTGTCCAACTTATTTTATGAGGCCAGCATTACTCTGTAACCAAAACATGACAGGAATAACAGGAACAAATAAAGCTGTCGAAAAAGAATCCACAGAAATAGTGAAGCAAAAATTCTTTTAAAAGCATTAGCAAATCAAATCCTATAAAAGGGATACTACATTAGGACTGTTATGGTTTGGGTATGTGGTATTCCCCAAATCTCATGCATGAGACTATGAAAGAAAGTTTAGAAGTGAAATTATTGGGTAATGAGAGCTTTAATCCAATCAGTGCATTAATCCCTTGGTGAAGATTAGGTATAGGCAGATAGGATGTGGCTGGAGGAGGTAGGTAAAGGGGGCATGCCTTTGGGGCATATATTTTGTTCCTGGTGAGCAGAGCTCTATCACTGCTTCCTCGTGGCCAGATTCTGAGCTGCCTTCCTCCTCTATATCCTTCCACCATGACGTTCTGCCTCATTCTTTGGCATAGAGCAATGGCTGTCTATGGGACTGAGACCTCTGGAACTGTGAGCCCTCAAATAAACTTTTCCTCCTCTAATTGTTCTTGTCAGCTCATTTGGGTCAGAGCAACAAAAAAGCTGACTAAAACAATGACAAAGTGGAGTTTATCTCAGGAATGCAAAATAGATACAGCACTCAAAAACAGATGAATGAATAAATAAAATGTGATATATATACGCCATGGAGCATTACTCAGTCCTAAAGAAGAATGACTTTAATGGCATTTGCCTATAAATGGATGGAACTGGAAACTATCATGCTAATTGGAATTAGCTAGTCCCAAAAGGCCAAATGTTTTCTCTGATATGTGTGATATGTGGAAGCTAATCCAAAATAATGGGGCAAAGGACCCACCCCCACCCCCCAAAAAAGAATAGAAGATTCTATCTTAGATATCCTAAGGAGTAGACAAAGGCAAATGAAGGGGAGAGAGGATGGGATAAAAAAAAACAACTGTGGAATGAATCTGACCTAATTTTCCTGTGTACATATATGAATATATCACAGTGAATCTCACCATCTCGTACATCTATGAAACACTACTTTTAAAAAAATGTATGAGTAAATATACATCAGGAGAGTAGAGGGATGGAAACAGGAGGAGGAAGGAGGGGAAGGGAGGATGAAGCAGAGGGGGACTGAATTAGAACAAATTATATTCCATGTTTTTATAATGATGTCAAAATGAATCCTATTGCTGGGCATAACTAAAAAGAACCAATAAAAAGCTAATCAATATAATTTATTCTCTCAACAGATTAAAAAAAATCATATGTTCATCCTAATAATTACATAAAAAACTCACAAAATTCCATGTTTACTTATAAAAACATTGAGAAAATTGGCAATAGAACTTCCTCAAACCAAAATAATGCATCTAAATGAGACCTACAGCTAATATTGTATTTAATGGTGAAAATAAATACTTGCCTCCTAGAATGTCAGCTTTCATCACCTCTATTCATCATATTCTTGGCTGGCCACTGAAATAGGCAAGAAAAGAAAAGGAAGAAGTAAAATTGTTTTTATTCATAATTGATATGATTATTTAAATTATGATTAAAGGATTCCAAGGAATCTTCAAAAAATTATTTGAACTAACATGTGTCTTCAGTGAAGTCACAGAATATTGGCTCAAATATAAAAATCAATGTTGTTTCTATAACCTAGCAACAAGTAAATAAAATCGAAATTTAAAAAATCCACAGTGTGTCATTTATATTAACATTAAAAGCCACAACTTAGGGTTAAATTTCACAAAATATATGCAGAAACTACACACACACACATTTATAAAACATTGTTGAGAAAAACAAAAGACTTAAATAAGTGGAAAACTACATATATCATTCAATATTGATAAAATTCAGTTCTCTCCCAATTAATCTACAGATTCAATGCAATTCCAATTGAAAGACTAGCATGATTTTCAAGAACTTGACAAGTTAAACCTAAACCTTAAAGAAATGAGGATTCGGTGGTCAGATTGCCTGATTTTCAAGTACTGGCTTAAAAACCTTGGCAGACTTTCGACAGGTATTTACCCCCCATTGTTATCTCCCCCCACGCCCTGCCTTTTACTACCATCCATTATTATTATTATTATTTTTTATCTACCCTTCTCCTTGGTGGCTCCATCCCAGGTAAATTTGAAAATGTAACCTTACTCATTTTGTCATGGATTGGTTTAGAAGTGAGCACAGAATCCAGTATGGCCAATAAAATATGAATAAAAATCAAAGGGGGGTTACTTCTGGAAAAGTCTTCCTTATTGATAAAAAGAGACACCTCCTTTCTTTTCTTTGTTAGATAGAGTTCCTGGGGGGGGATGTGGTGACTGGAACTTGGTTATCAGGAAATGAGTTGGTCTGAGGATGAGTCTGACAGACAGACAGGAAGGCAGAACAAAACATGGAAAGAGACTGGATTCTGGATAAAATTGTCAACCCACTGAGTTACCCAGTTCTGTGGAGCTGTCATTTTGGAAGACTTGCAGTTATATAAAATAAATAAATAAATAAATCACTCATATCTGTAAAATCATTTTATTTTCTGATAACTTGCAGCCAGAAATACCTTAACTGATAAGACTATGTGATTTTAGCTAATTGTTTGATAGCTTCAGTTTTCTCACCTCTAAATTAGGGAAACATTGCTATTCCTACTACTGATACTTACCTCATAGAATTTTTAGGCAGATTAAATGAGGTAATCTAAATATATAGTACAATAGAGTTTTAGTCAACGTTTTTGTTGCTGTGACTAAAAGACCTGACAAGAACAATTTTAGAGTAGAAAAAGGTCATTTGGGATTCATGGTTTCAGGGGTTTCAGTCCATAGACAGCCAACTCCATTACTCTGGGCCCAAGTGAGGCAGGACATCATGATGGAAGGGCATAGGAGAAATCAGCTCAGGACATGGCCACCAGGGAGCACAGAGAAACTGCTCTCACGAGGGGCAAAATATATACCCCAAAGTCATGGCCCTAATGACCTGTCACCTCCAGTCACACCCTACCTGCCAGTTAATCCTTATCAGGGGATTAATGTCCTGATTAGGTTAATGCTCTCATAACCCACTCACTTCACCTCTAAACTTTCTAGCATTGTCTCATGCATGACCTCTTGAGGGACACCTCATGTCTACACTATATCAATGGTACTGTCAATTTACAGTAGCTGTGATTGGTAAAGTTTAAAACATCAAGGTTACACAGAGCCTTTCACTATGGCTTGGTGGAATATTACCCCGGTGACACATGATGGAGGAGGTCACATAGAAGCTAGGGTCTCAAGAACATGTATGAAATATCTGGATGAAGGGAACCCAGCAGGACATTTGGAAACAGCTCCAGGCAGAGGAGAAAACATAAATAAAAGCTTGGAGATGCAGAGGAACATAGGGCATTTGGCAAACTCCAAATATGGTGGCTAAGTCATAGATCGCTAGACTAAGAGAGGAAGGGGCACACTGAGGACTCATGTAGAGCCTTTCAAAGTCACGAAAAGGAGAAACCCACGGGCTCCTGGGGAGGGATTCTAATTTAGAAACCAGCATAAAGTAGGTCTTAGTAATGAAAACTGTGCTGCTCCTGGTTCATGTCTCTAAATATGAATTTGACCTGTTATTTATTTAAGATGCGAAGCTCTTGCCTATACATCAAAGACCTTAGTTTAAAAAAAACATAAAATCTGGCTCAAGTTAAGATTGGAACTTTTAAAGTGGGGCAAGTTATAAATTAACAAGTTTCCTACTGTATGCATGAATTGGAGACTTACAGTGAATTAGGTCACAGACCTGGACCAGACTAATTGGCCTTCATGTTTTGGGTCCCCCAAGCTGTGATAGATATTCCAGAAAATGCAGAGGGGGAAGGTGGAAGAATACTGGGCAAGCGATAAGGTCCAGCATTACCAGGGTAATCAAATTTAGACATAACCAATCAGGAAGATTATTATTAGAGACCGCTGGTCAAAGTTCTCAAACTTTGTCTTAAAAAAATGGCATCTTCCGCTATCCAAGTTTAACTTGGTAGACTGCAAAATAGCCAAGAATTATAGCCATCCCTATATACATGCTTTTTGTATTGTTACTCTGCAGCTTTTCCTAACAAGAAATAGTCTATGTCTCCACTCTTTAAACCTCAGTTTTACCCTGTTACCTATTTTGGCTGATGAATGCTATCAAAAATGATGCAAGCAGAGGCATAGAAAGCACGTCCCCATTGCAGTTTCTGTAAATTTTCTGCTCTTTGGAATCCTGAAATCATCAAGGAATCAATCCCAGTCTATCCTACTAGGAGATGATAGACAATATAAAGGGAGGTCCAATCATCCCAGCCATCTAGTCAATACCATTCACAAATTGACCAACTATCGGCCCTTAGTCTCACTAGTGAACCAACTGAGATAAGCTGAAGCAAACCCAGTCCAAACTGCTGACCTGCAGAGTCATAAAATTAAAAAATCATTTGTTTTGAGCCACTATAATTTGGCATATTTTGTTATGCAGCAGAAGCTAACCAAAACATTTGCAAAGCAGCTCAACATTAAAAATAGGAGAAATAAGTTCTGATCTGATTGAAGCAAAGGGAAAGAGAAGGAGTCTTAGTTATTCTCATGCAAAAATCCAGAATCATCTCTCTCTCTCTCTCTGGAGGTCCTTAAAGAAGTCCTGAAGAATCAGTAGATCCTTAAATAAGAATCCACTATGATCAAGTTCAATGCCTATTTTATGAATAATAATACTGAGGTCTAGAGTCACCCTGATTGGCCTATGCTAATCAGTACACTTTGAATGACTGGCATGACTCATAGATGGGAAATGTTTTATTCACCTTTGTCACTGTGACAAAAAAGACCTGACAAGAACAATGTAGAGGAGGAACAGTAGTTTATTTTAGCTCATGATTTCAGAAGTTCAGTCCATAGTTGGCCAACTCCATAGCTCTGGGCCCAAAGTGAAGCAGAACAACATGGTGGAAGGACGTGGTAGATAAAAGCAGCACAGAACATTTCAATCAGGAAGCAGAGAGAGCTCTGCTTACCAGGGACAAAATGGAAACCCCAAAGTCACATCCTTCAATGACCTACTTCCTCCAGCCACACTTTACAGTTAATCCATAACAGTGGATTAATCCTTGATTACAACTTCACAATCTAATCATTTCACCTCTAAACATGCTTGTATTGTCTCAGACATGAGCTTTTGGGGACACCACATATCCAAACCATAACAGTACATGAGAATTAATTAGACCCAATGAGATACTTACATGAGAAGACAGAAGGTGAGGATCAGTTTCAGCCACCCATGAGAGAGAAATCTAAGAATGGAGTCATCACAGCAGATGGCACAGGAGAGAGATGAGGAGAAGTTAATCCCAGCAATATTATATGGAGCCAGCTGAAGATGAGCAAGATCTACGTTTAGACTTCCAGTTACTTGGTAGATAAATTCCTGTGTTTCTTGAGCAAGTTTTAACAGTCTTTTGGTCACTTATAAGTCAGGTCTCCAAGTGAGTTTCTCATTCTGATATGCTCATTCAAGTTCACTGGGATGCTCAGTGCCCAGGCTGAGACTACCCACTCATTTCCAAATCCTTTCTACTTGTTCCCCAATAGGACGGTCCCTTCAGATGGATAGACCTTCTCATTCTTTGCTGTGTCTTTCCTGAAACTAGAACCTTTCATGTAAAGAAAATGGAAGAGAAGGTCAAGCAGGTAGACTCTCAGGGTGGTTGGTACACCTGGAATCAAATGTGTGTGCAATTCTGGGATACTGGACTGGCATCATGAAGAGACATGTTGTAAGCAGAAAGTGTATCTCAAAGCTGAGTCTAAACAGTTAGCCTGAGTCATTAAATTATAGCTTTTGAAATATCTCTCATTGGGATCAGATTGGCATCTGGATGTGGATAGGGAGGGGAGCTCTGCTCCTGGTGGGGCTCAGGAGATCTTGGGTATGGGAAGATAGTGGCTGCATGGTGCAGGAAGCCAGTCTGAATATTATCACATATCAGACATGAAATATGACATGCAGAACAATCTTGCTAAACCAAGATGTCAAGGCTTAAAGCCAAACCCTGTCTGTGATGTGAACCCATACACACCACAGTTGGCCAAATGTGTGCTCTGTCTAATCATTAGAAAGTAAAAATAAGCCTTTCCTTCCTCTACTTGTTTGCAAATTGAAAGTCTAACAACTTTACCACTCAACTGCTTGATGATTAGTAGGCGGTAATTTAAACTATACACATTATGCTAAGTATCCTTATATTAATTCAGTCTGAGTGAGTTTTTATAAAATGCTTTGTTCTGCTCAATAAAGTTAATTATATGTTCTATGTTTCATAACTGAGTGTCTTGATTTTTTTAAAAACATAATGGCAGCTTCAATTGCGTTTCCTTATAAACTCGGGTGGGTTAACAAAAAGCAGTCCATATAAGGAAGCAAATCTGTCCACTCCCCACCAACCTGCCCTTTGTACTCCCAGTATCCCTGCAGGGCTATAAAGGACTATAAAGGACTGACTCTACTCCAGAGTTCCAGAAGCCAAATCCCTGAGAAAATAGGCCCCTGGGATGCTTTTCCAAAGTGGAAGGGAAAGGTGAGACTTGGTCTAAGAGCTACCCAAAGTTGTTTCTCTGGTGCTGCAAAAATAAGAGGTTAAGAAAATGGAACCTGGCCAACATGTGAGCAATCACACAATACATGGGGCCCATTCTGGAAAGTGTAACTACGGATGGACTCCATGATTCCTGTGCAGATGGCCTTACAGATAAGCAGAGGTATATGCTACACTCAGCCTGAGTCTGAGAACCTAGGAAGGCAGAGAGAAGAGCTCTCCTCTATATGAAGGTTATAGAATATGACTGGCTGATATTTGTTAATTGTTATGGTAAGCACATTGCCTGTAGTAATCCATTTAATCTTCCTTAGAACCCTATGAGGTAGGTAATACTGTTATTGCCAGTACAGAGATGAGGAAAACTGAGGTTTGGAGAGTTTAGGCAACTTGGCCATAGAGTCAGCTAGCAACTAGTACATATAGTCAACAGGGACAATCAACAGTCAACATCCTGAGGAGACAGTAAAATCAAAGCCAGGCCATCACTGAGAAGGAACCAGAGAGAAACTACACAGCTAACCAACTCTAAGGGGAACCTTATTAGCAGAATGGGAGAGAGCAGGCCTGGGTGGATTTTCAGAATGGATGCCCTCTCTTTGCACAGAGGATTAGCAGCTTCAGGTACACATGGGAAGGAGGCCACTAAGGAAATAATAGATGCTGCTAGAAAACCCCAGACCCAGGACATTCAAGGAGAGAATTTGGTTTTATTTATTTTATTTTTACAATAATAATCTAGTCATTCATGTATTTTATATTTAAATAACATAATTTACATGTTTAGTGCATTGGTTTATTTAATTCACAATTTGATCACACCTCACCCGGCACAGGATTTGGCACATTGTAGTAAGTGAAAAAAATATTAACTAATCTTATTGATGATTATTACTAAATTATCTTACACAGGTACTGCCAGATGCAGTCAAGTTTAATGGAAAGATGATAGAGTTTTTAGAACCGTTTTGAACACACCTTCTAACAGTTGTGGTCTATGTGCCCTTAGATGAGTCATTTTTCTATTCTAAGTCTCATTTAATTTTTTTGGCCTAATACATGGGAATAATATAACAGTACGCTTACTCTCAAACCTATTTCTAAGATCAAGTGAGATAATGCATATGAAGGGCATTTTAGGAACTATAAAATACCATTTCCATGTCGGTTTCCATTAACCTAATTACCCTTCCTATGTACAAATACATTGCATTTTTTAATACATTGCATTTTGACAGTTAATATTTCACTTGATTTGTCCATTGGCAATTACACTCAGAGTAGAGCCACAGATCACCAGCAGGGGATGGTTTTACAAAACTGCTTTTTCCTAATCCATTTGAGGTAAGTTTAACCCTAGACACGTACACAAGAAAGCCCATGGCTTCCCATTCAATTACTCCATGACCATAAGAAACTTAACCATATTTCTAGATCTCAAATTTCATTCAAAAGAAGAAAGAAAGTGAGACAAAATGATAGTTGCCTTACAGGATTGTGGTAAGGAAACCAGGACTGTATAAAATCCAGGTGCTACAGGTATCTTTCACCTCCTAGGATTTAGCCAGTGCATGCTGTATATGACTGCTCAGGGTGTGTATGAGCCAGAGCACATGTAAGCTCAGCCATGAGCCCTGGAAGAAGCATGTTCTAACAACCAACAAGTGTTCCAAACACCTGTGAGCGCCCAACATCCAATTAGGAAGTGAAGAGGCATTTCATAGAAGGGAGAGGAACCACAAGTCATCTAAAATATCACATAATCTCCCTTACTATCACCAAAAAAGAAAAGTTCACTTTATATAGATTCAATGCACATCTGCTGTCAATCTGTGAAGTGCTGATGTCAGACTCTTCCAGGCACAGTTCTATTCATATCTCCAGAAGTCCTCCCAATAATGCAGGGAGATCAATGTTCTAGTCCTATTTACAGAAAGGGAAACAGCTTCAGAAAATATAAGTGGGTAAGGTTGACAGTCTCCTGCATGGTAGAGCCTGTACCCTGCAGCATAAGCCAAGATGCCAGCCTGGGAGATGGGAGATCCTCATGGCCTGCTGACCCTCCCTCAGCAAGCCTCAGTCTACCTATCTGTAACACCAGGGTCAGGGAGCTCTTCCCCATGGTTGTGGCAGCGGGTGATTCAGAGAAAGTGGCAGCCTTGTTTCTATTCTGCTCGTGTGGGGAATCCTATGAATGATTTATGGTCAAAGCCTTTTCTTCTTTCTCTCCCTCTTTGAACTTATTTTTAGATATTTGTCCATTCGGTTACAGACTTTATAGAAAGCTGACTTCATCAATTACAACCTGCAAACCCAGAGAAAAAAAGACGCAAAGTGAATGTTCCACTCGATTCTCTTCTCCAAGGAGAAACTCCTTTTTCTTCCACCTTGTAGGAAAAAAAAATGTAGCTTTAACCACTAATCACAACTAATGGAAGATGCACTCTGCTATTCTTGACTACAATGACTTGAGACAAACCCCAGGGAAGTCAATATTAGATCAATTTGCGGCTGGTGGCTGGGGAAGGTGTAAAAAGCTCCCACCGTGGGTCCTTTGTAGAGCACTGTGAGTGCCGCACTTGACGGGGAAACATTTAAATCTATTTTCTTTTGACCTCTGAGGACTGTTAAGTGAAAGGGGAAAAAAGGCCTTTGCAACAGGTCTGGTGTTTTGACATTCATTTCCCTGGGCACGGGGTCTTTCTGAAGAAAGAGAGGGCAAATGCTTACAGTTAATGGAAGCCATGCCGGGCAATTGGTATCATCAGATCCCCAGACTGAGCTTAGAGGGGAGGCCAGAAAATTCAAGGAGACACTGAGGGGTGGTACAAGGCTGCACCCCATGTTGAGCCAAGGGTATAAAATGAGTTGTGGACCACCTCATCCAAAGATGAGGAAGGGAAAAGAGCCCTCCATGGCAAAGCGAGGACATGGCCTTTAATTGCAGCTAGCACATAATAAGCACTTATTATGTGCCTGGCCCTATGGGAAAGACTCTGTTTGCTTTACCTCACTAGGTCCACATAGAGTAGATATTACCACTATTCCTGTTTCAAAGATATGGAAACAGAATTGGGGAACATAGCCAATGAATGGCGGGCCTGGGTCTCCCATATGGATCTGACCTCCACAGCCATGCTGTTAATCATCATGTGATTCTGCTTTCCTGCTCTATCACTAATGCATTGTGTGCACGGAGCATGATTTAGCATCTCTGAAATTCATTTTCCTCAGTTTTCTGTAATCCACTGATTTAAGGCAAAGTAGAAGCCATGGCTGAACCATCTCAGGCATGTAACTGTGCTGCATGCTGGAATCCTGCAAGGACCTACAAGCTGGGGGTCTCTCTCTTGCTAGAAGATGGGAATTTTGAGAAGTGAACAGATGTTAAGAACCTGTTGCTCAGTTGCCCTAAGCTACCTCTGGTCAGTAGATTATCCTCTGTTTCATTGTCTATAAATTAAGGTCTCCAGGGGTGACCTTAGGTCTAGGCCTAGTTCAGAGATTAACCTCCTTGCCTAAAACCCCTTGAACCTTTGTGAGAAGATAGGATCAGAATTCAACAGGAGATAGTGAGATTTTTGAGTCTAGTTTCCTGCATTCCTTGAGGTAAGGAAAGATGGAAAGAAAGTAGATGAGTATATTGGAGATGTGACTTTTTCAGGTTTCTATAGAAACAAGAAAAGGCTGTATAGTCTAGAAATTAAATGCATGACTCTATGAGACCTGGTGCAAATCCCTGCTCTACCCTTTATTACAAGGGTGAATCGGGGCAAATTACCAAACCTAGCTAAGCCTTAATTTCTTTATCTCTAAAGCGAAAGTCTATGAATAACACCTCCTAAGAGATTTGGGAGGCTTAAAGGTAGTGCATATCTACCTTAGCCTAGTGAACAATTAGTGGTTGTCATCATTTTCACCTCCAGAAGAGAGCAGGCACAGTGGTTTTGGAGTAGAAAACAGTATTGGAAAGAGATGAGAACATTATCAATAAGGCAGAGGTAAACTCAGCAGACTGAGCCAGAGAGTGTAGGGCAGGTGTGTGTCCTGGGATTCATCCTATAAGGAGGGAAGGCAGGGCAACCCCAGTTTGCATTTGCCTTATTTTCAGCAAACACTTTCTGGTACTGGAACAACACAACCCAGAATAGCAGAAGACTCAGAGAATAAAAGAACCACACTGGGGTGGGAGTGAGCTGGAGGTGGGGTAGGACCTGACTTGCTAAAAGAAAAACTAACCCCTCTGGGCTCGTCTTTGGAGGACAGACCCTTGCTAAGGTGGTGAGCAAAGGGGACTCGAAGGATTCATCCGAATTGGACTGTCAATGCAAATGTCAGACAGGACATTTTCTAAGGGTCATAGAGAATAGAGTAGGATTTTCCCCAATAAACCCACTCTTCCTGTTCTATAGCAACTTGAAGGCTTGGGTCGCATTGACTCTATCTCAGCTCAGAGGTAGAGCCTGGTCCAAGGATTGGCAAAGTTTTCACAAAGGGCCAGGTGGAAAATATTTCAGGCTTTGTGAGCCAGATGATGGTAACTACTCAACTTTGTTAAGAAAGCATCTGTATACATTAAGTAAACAAAAGGCTCTGGCTGCGTTCTAATAACACTATTTATAAAAACAGGCATCCGGATGAATACAACCTGTGGTCATAGTCTACTGTACTAATCAAAGGGGCTCCGTCCATCCTTTTCCATTTAATGCCTAAATCAAAAGCTGTGTAAGATTCCAGTGACAACAGTGATTGGCTTTAGATAGTCTGATCAGAGCAGATATTGGGAATTTGAGTTGATGGTTTTGTGGAGAAGGGAATGTACTATTTTCCCCCTCTATGCAACTAAGAAAATGATCATAAGGAAAGCCAGACTGAGAAGGAAACTAGTAAACAGAGGAGGGCAAAGCTTAGAAAACAAACCGAAGGCCTGTTTTAACTATGCCTGAAGGCTGCCCCGTGTTTGACTTCATAATTATAAAAGCAAATAAATTCCTATTTTAAAAGTGTTTTTGAGTCAGATTTACTAGTACTTCCAACCAAAGCTGCTATAGGCGGGGGATCTTATGTAAGGAAAAGAACACAGTGCCATTCCACAATTAAAGCAAATCAATAATATACCAAATATGAACCTGCTCTGGTGCAGCTCAGATTAGGGACTCAACATGGGCAAGGCTCCACTCGCCCCTGACCAACCACAGGTACTGAGGCATCACCCTGTCCCCTAAGTTCTAAAGGTATCCTTTAAATACCACAAGCTGAAAGGATCTCAACAGGCTTTCTGGTATTTCAGGAGACATCGCTGAGAGAAGGGAACACCAGTTAAATCACCAGGGTTATGGAATCCACTCCTTCCATATGTTCTGACTTATTGTGGAAGTTCCTCTGGGAACCTCTATTTCCTAATCTGTAAAATAAGCATCTTGTGTGAAATGGGCATAGGAAAGGCTTTGTTCCCACCACATCCAGTAGAGTAAGAACAGATTGATCATCTCTTCTCTCCAGCAGGATGAAACTTTGGTTTTTTTTTTTTTTTTTCCTTACATGAAAGTGATACAAATCCCCTGAAAAGGTTAGAAGTAAACATAAGAAAGAAAATACAAATCACCCATAATATATATCTGAAAGACACCATGGTGAGCTCTCTGAGGTGCATATGTTCAAGCTTACTTCTGTCTCTTTCTCTCATACATACAGATATAAGAATTAATAGTGTGCATATCATATTATAATCTCTTGAATTACCTTAAAATATAATGATCATCTTTCCCTACCAATAAATATTCTTCCATCATATAATATTTTAATAGCTATAAAGAATTTCCATTGCATAGATATACCAAAATTTATTCAACTAATCTTTCTGTTGGAAATTTAGGTTTATCCAATCTTGTGCTGTTTTAATAGGACAACGAACATTATTGTAGCTAAATCTCTACCCATTTGCATTATTATATCCTTAGGATTTATTTTTAGAAACAGAATTACTAATTCAAAGGGCATAAACATTTTTAAGTTGTTTGATGCATTTTATCAAATTATCCAGAAAGTTTATGCAAATGTAAATCCCTTTCCCTGTACACTGGGAAGCCTGTTCACTCCCACTTCACCACCACAAGGCATTGTTATATTTTAAAATCTTTAAGTCACATGGAGTGAGAAAATGAGACCAGATTCATTAGGAGAAGATACATTGAACATCGATTTCTTTGTGGGATAAATCTACTCCCAGGCTTGATTTGTAATTGGACCCAGGATTCATGTTAGGGTCTAACTCTGGTTACAGGTCTACAACCAAAGGTGACAGGAAAAGGGAACAGGTTGATTCCTCTTTGATGATCTAAAGGTAATATAACATAAATAGCCTCATCAGAGAAGGTGCCTGATAGGCCAGGACACAGAGGCAAATGGATACTAAGGCCAGCTCCACATTTTCAGAATCCTCCCAAATGTCCACTTGAAATGATCAGAGCCTCAGTCTTTCCTCATTAGGGCCTTTGATGGGACACAAGCATGGATACATATTCAACTGAGAGAACTTCACACCTGCAAGGAGAATCTTGAATTTGGTTATCTGCCCTGTGGCTCTTCAAGATACATAAATACAGTCGTAAACCACATAATATTTCAGTCAACAATGAACCACATATATGATTTGTGGTCCCACAAGGTTATAACAGAGGTGAAAGTTTCCCATTGCTAAGGACACTGTAGCTTAATCATGTTTGCTCACGTGTTCGTGGTGATCCTGGAGAGAAGAAGCCTATTGCGCTGTCAGTTGTATAAAAGTAGCTCTATTACGTACAGTACATAATATTGATAATGATAATAAATGAATATTAATGACTATATAATTACTATACTATACTATTATTACTATTTTAGAGTGTTCTTCTATTTATAAAAATAAAAAAAAAGTTACTGGAAAACAGTATGCATGAAAGCAACAGCCTCGTCCATCTCATGTTTACCTATCTCTTGATCACATCAAGAGGCCAAATCAAATGATAGGCTTATGCTATTGAAGTTTGTGTCAAGTGCACACTATAATGTTCACACAATGACAACAAAAGGGCCTACCAACCCATTTCTCACAATGTGTCCCTGTGACACCTGACTATGTACACAAATGTGTCTTGTGTGTGCAAATATTTTTAAGCACAGTCCTACAAATCTGGGAACATACGATGACTATTTTATAAAATATGAGCCCAAATTTAAGATTTGGCAAGTTATTATCTTTCATTAAGCAATCCAGTACTTTTATTGAAGTAGCATGGAAATTCCACACCAACAGCTGGAATTTCCCTTTGTGCTGTTGAGTGAGTATGGCAAGATGATCTTCAAAGACTTGCCCTGAGTGACACATCAGGCAGATGACTACAGCTGACGTCTTTGCCCCTGAGTGAGGTGATGCTTTAGGTTTCCCATCCTTGAATATAAACAAGAGTTTTTAATGCCTTCTGTCCCTACCAGGTCTGATAACCAAGAACACCTTACTAACTGTGACAGACCCTAAACTGACATGGAATGATCACTTCATGTTCACATCTTTGTGTACTTTGTATGTGGGCAGAAGCTGGGACTTGCTTCCAATCAATGGATTATAGAAGATGAACAGAAGTCACTTCGATGATAAGGTTACCTTATATAGCACAGGTAATGAGCTGTCACCCCAAAGATTATGCCACAGTAGTTTATATAAACTATACACAAACACATGACTCAGAGAGTTTGCTTTCTCTCTTCTTCCCTTTCTCTCTCTCTCTCCTGTTGGACTTAAAGGAGTTATCTTTCATGATTTCTACAGCTTCAAGGAAATAAATCTGCCAACAACTAGAGTTTAAGTTTGGATGCAGATTAATTTCCATTTCAGCCTCAGATTCGACCTCAGCCCTGGCCAACACCTGGTTTGGCATCTGATGAGACTCAGAAGCAAAAACTCAACAAAGTTTTTCTTAAACTTTTTGACGTACAGAAACTGTAAAATAATAAATATGTGTTGTTTGAATCTGCCAAGTTTATAGGAATTTGTTGTGCATCAACAGAAACAAAGAAGCCTACATATACCTCTTTCTTTTATGCATTTCTATAACCAAGATCTCAATTGCAAAATTGCAAACCAATCTTGTTTGATTTGAACAGGAAAGCAACTTATTAGAAGCATACCAGACAGGCCACAAAATCAATAGAAGGTTGTAGAACTGTCTTGCCCACTAGAATGGCAATAGAAAAGACCAACAGCAGGAAGCACAGCCATTCATGCATGACATCATCTAAGATTCTACTTTTGGTACAGCTGCCACTGTTGCCACCACTGCTAAGTAATGCTGCCACTGGACTCTATTGCTGCTGCTGGACACCGAGTCCTAGTACAGGTACCACTGGGGGAAGTCACCATGTGATACCTTCTCTTCTGCCTTGTATTTGCATCCTTTCATTGAGATTTGAAGTATTAGGTGAGAGCACACGTAGTCACACTCCTTTATCTTCATGGCCAGGAAGCCATGGGATGAAGTATCTGTCCAGAGTCTTGGAATTGCTTAAATTCAGCGTGTACCTTCTTGTTCTATATGAATAGAAGTCCCTGGAATTTACAGAGGGCAGCTAATCCGAGACCATAGTGTAACTTACGCTGTTTAAAAGTATGCAGTCCAGAGCTATTCATAGATATTACAGTGAGAATGCAGCCCCTGGGAGCACACAATGCAGCACCTGGTACTGCTTGATCCAGCTTCTACTGTGGAAATTGAAAGGTGCATCCTTTCAAGACTTATGTTATAAAATGTTCCTTCCAACAGAAAGGTGTTAGAATGCAGGATACTCATGAGTAATTTTAAAATTATATCAAGTAACAGATAATAATTGAAGACATATGTGCACATAATATTTCTTAGTCTAAGAATAAAATCCAGGGGCTGGGGATGTGGCTCAAGCGGTAGCGCGCTCGCCTGGCATGCGTGCGGCCCGGGGTTCGATCCTCAGCACCACATACAAAGATGTGTCCGCTGAAAACTAAAAAATAAATAATAAAATTCTCTCTCTCTCTCTTAAAAAAAAAAATTGCTGAGGCTGACCTCAAACTTTAAAAAAAAAAAAAAGAATAAAATCCAGGAGGGTAGAAGAGAATCATGGATACATGTGCAAGGACTGCAACATTACATGGTAAGAGAGAGAATAACAAGTATTCAAGACATATGCATTGCCAAGGTGATGCTGAGAAAGAATTTCCCAGGAGGATTTCAATTTCACAGGAAGAATTTTTATAAGGAAACAACATAAGGTGTTTAAATGTCATTTGATTTTTAATAACAACACTGAAAAAGAGGCAAAGTAATAGATGTTCTTTTAGACTTCATGTTCTGATTTTGAATTTGGAAGTTATGGTTACTTCCAAGGCAATGTTCAAAATGCTATTTGTAGTCTGGAGTTAAAGTAAGGGATCAGGATCCAGGACCTGTGGTTCAAAAACCCTTTCGATCAAAATAATTGCAGTCAAATTGCAGCCCATTCAGTCTTCTCATTCCTGACAAAGTGAAAAATGCAATATATTTGTAAAGTTGAATAAAATCTCTCTTAAAATAACCAAAACAAAACTTCTTTAATCTCTATGAAAATGATGTGTCATGATATAGACCTGAAATTTGATCAAGAAAAGTTATAAAAGTTAACAAATTGGGTAGGACAGGCCATCACATTTCTCTACTGTAAAAGCAAAGATAATATCAAATTTTCATTAACTGTGTCTGACTTCTCTGATTCAGAGAAAGAGTGAAGGAAATCTACCTGTTAAAGTTCATCTTAGAGATGGAAGAAAAAGTGTTCTTCCTGGTCTCAGCTCACACAGGTCAATACTCCTGATACCAGATGGGTGAAATGTTCCCCACCCACCAGCCAAGCAGTTCTAGAGATGAGTGTCTAATCCAACTCCACTCTGACACTTATACAAGGGTTTTAGGAACTGTACATTAGGAAGTGTAGATTAAGACCAAATATCCATTTTACAATATTACAGTTCATGATGAAAAAGATAAAATTGAAATAAATACTTGCATGTGTAGAAAATTTGTTCTTGCTATAGGATGAATTTTAAAAAAATAGTGAAGACATTCAGAAGAAGGTAAGGGAAGGTGATAGAGAGCTATTTGACTCACCAGGCATGATAGGATACCAGGTAGGCTCTGTCCTAAAGACAGGAAGAATCCTGACAACAGGGACAGGAAAGTGAGGGCAGAACCCAGAATCAGATGGGCCCATTTTAGGAGAATCAAGTCATCTGTGAGTCCTGAACAAAATGTCCAATGAAGTACAGTGATTTCAGGATCAGTGCCGACCACTACGTAAAAGGATTGCTGATGTGCTGACTGCTTCGTTTGGAAGAAGACACCAAATTGTGGCCACAGAAGACAAATCTGGCTACAGTGAAAAGAAGCCAGGAAATGGATGAACCTGGGAACTGGAGCTTATTCACTAGAGCAGGAAGCATTGCTGTGCAAAAATAACTGCAAAAAAAGAGTGATATAACTGAATCACTACAAGTAAAAAAGTAGCACTACAAGTAAAAAACCATACACTGGTTCTGTGGATACTGGCAAGCTGAAATGGAAATTGAGTCTAAATTCAGCTCTGAGCTGAGGTTGGAGGTCATCCTCAATTAAAGCACCCTACATCTCAGGTTATTGGATGCACAACTAATTCTGTTCCTTGCCTGTTGGAGATGCTGATTTTTTTTTCTTTTCATAGTGCCTACACAGTGGGGATTGGCCAGGGGCTGAGCACATTTGAATATGTATAATGGTGGCTGGGAAAGACAAGGATGGGGATAATCTATTCATTCCCAGCTACAGAATGAATTCATTGATGAGAGGGGTTGTAGCTTGGACATCTTTGCTGATCATCCTAGAGGCTGGTTCATAGCAGGCCTTGAGTATGTGCTTACTGATGGGTTGATTTGTCAACTGATTGATAGGACAATTGGCTAAATAAAAGGGCATTATGGAAAGCAAAGGTGGGCCATTATCCCTCCATGCTTTCTCAGACCTGCCTTGCAGAGATGTGACTTATTGCTTCCCCTCTCCCCACTCCTTCTCAAAGAACATGACATGACCTTTCTAGTTCCACAGAATATATTTACTTTCCCCCTGGGTACTTCCAATTTGCATAAGTGAAACAATGCTTACTTTGCGTTCTCCTCTATCCCTCATAAATGGAAGCCCTCTCTGTCCTCAATGTCCCCACACATATAAATGGTCCAAATCACATGCACTCTGAACAGATTCTTTGTCCGAAGCTCACTTCAACCTGAAAAAAGCAATGGCTATACATACAAACCACCCTCCATCTCTCAACACCACTCTCATCCCATTTCATACTACAATATTCTACTTAACTTGTTTCAGATATAAAGATAGATTATTAATCCAAGTACCTACAGGACAACATATGACTATCTCCTGTATCAGCCAATGGAACTGTTCAGGTACCAGCATACAGGATGCCAGAGGTCTGATGGGTCAAAACCTTCATTACAATCTGTCACCAGTGGCACTTGGCATCAACCACATGCAACTGTATCAGACAAGATCAAGTCCTATTGGTAAAATGTCACATGAGCCCTAACCACTGTGCTACTGCACTCGCAAAGACACTACACAGCTTCTCCTAGGCATCTTGAGGTTCCCTAAATAGAAGCATGGCTCCTTTGCTCTGAACCCATATAGAATTTTGTGTCCTTGCATTCCTTCAGAATATTCATTTGTCAATGCCATCTTGCTGATATGGCCAGGTTGATTATTTTATGAATCAACAAAGTATTTAGAGTAAAAAAAAAACTCACTATTAATAAGTATATAGGAGTAAGAGGCATAAACTAGGATGGCTCTAGGCAAAACAGGATATGTAGTAGCTCTAATACTAGCTTCTCAAATTGCAATATGAGCTCCCTGTAGGCAGGGTCTGTGGCCCTTCCTCTTCTGCTCCACTCTGCCCTTACCATCCCCATTCCTTATTCAAGGCAAAGTTACCAAGTTCTCTACACACCCTTCCCAGTGGACCTTACTAATTTGCAGGCCTACGTATATCTCAGTATGTTCAAGCTTAGGATCACTTATTTCTGACCAAAGGAAGAGTATAACTGTTTCAAAGAATCTCAGTCACAGGTATGTTTCCATTCCCTAAGCTCTTGGCTAACTTGAATGAGTTTTGTCTTCTTCCCTGTAAGCAATCTCCCAGCAAATCTTGGGAGCTCCATGCATACCACATAGGTTCAAGAGCTAGGTCAGTGGGGAGCTGGGACCCTGAAGCAAGACTGGGTCTTTCTGAAGCATCAATCTTGAGTAAATGCCAAAGTCAGACAAGTTTGCAGACCTGCTGGGTAAATACCCCAGACTCCCCC
>NW_026000174.1:28077821-28098399 GCF_001458135.2 Marmota marmota marmota | reverse complement strand
CCCCCCCCAGAGCTGGAGTGAAGCTGTGGTGTTCCCGGGTGCTGCTGGTGTTGCACAACCTGGCCTCCTTGCACAGTTTCTCAACGCCAGCTGCTCCCTCTGGCTGTAGCCCTTTCCTCCTGCACTCTTATAGCCACATCCCCTGCACTTGGTTTCTGGGGCCCTTGAACAGCTGCAGGAGGTTGAAAACTCCTGTCTCACCCTGGTTTCCTCATCTCAGCAGAACAGGTCTGGGTGTCTCGCCCTGATCCCCACAGGAAGCTCTCAGTACTGCATTTGTAGAAGGTGCCGCCCTGCCCTATCTTCTGAGACCCCACCATATTTCTCTTCCTGCCCATCCTCAAAATGAAAACACCTGGTTTGTAAGAGAAGATACCACCACCACTCTTGGGTATGTGTGTGTGTGTGGGGGGGGTGTTTGTTTCCTAGGGCTCCCTGAGCTATCAGAAAACCCAAGTCAGTACTTAGTCACTTTTCTCTGTAATACATTGGATATTTTTTTAAGATAAACTAATGGTAATAATGTTGTTTTTTAGTGAATTAGTTAATGATGATTACAATGAAACTGTACACAAAAAGACAGAAGTTGTGATCACGCTGGATTTCTGGATCAGAAACATAGAAAAAATTGTGAAAGTGTGAGTAGATCACTTCCTTTTTAATAGTGGTTCAAATATTAAATGTTCCATTTCTGCTTAGTTTATTTAATCATTGTTCGCCTGTGGCATGCAATTCAGGTGTTTGTATTATGGAGAAGCCTTAGGTGGGTGGTTATTTCATTCTAAAGGAGAAAAGAGTTTCTCGTAAGAAATGAGCTCCACATCTGCATGCCCCCGCTTTGTGAAGGAAAAGGTAGTGGAGACAGAAACATCTTGAGCCTTTTTTTTTTTTTTTGGTAGGCACAACCACCCTGATTCCTCCGGGAAGTCCTCTAAGGAAGGTGTCATCCCTCTGATTATGGGGTGGGAAACTAAAGCTAAGTGAATTTAAGTTGTTAGTCCCAAGTCACAAGATTTTCTACTATACCAAAGATATAAGGGAGACTGGTCAAAAAGAGACTGAACATTCTTGCTGATACCCAAATGTATTAAGCAAAATAGCAACACTGGGTAGACTACTCAAGAAATCCAGGGAAGAGCCCCAGAAAGGAATTACAACAGCTTGTGAATCTCCAGCAGATATTTCACTGTGAAGAGATTTTCTTCTCCCCTCCAAGATATGAAAGAACTATGAATGTTATAACTCCCCAAATTCTGCTAGGACCTACAGACCCTGTAAGGATTCACTAAATGGATGCTTCTGAGACCTCTGGCAAAGGTATTCATAAATATTTATTTAAGGGTCCACTGAATAATACTTTAAACTGTATTGCTATAACTGTATTGGAAAACACACAATGTGAACAAGAAGGCAAAAAGATTGGGGGGGGGCGGTTAAGAATAGTGGTGGTAGAATTAGAGTCCTTTCATTGATTTAAAAAAAAAAAAACTCCACTTTTTACAAATCTAGTATAGTTTAGTTTTCTTTTTAAATGTGGTGGAGAGAAAGAAACAGGAGATTTAAACCAAAGCATCACTCTTAACTGATTTTGTGATTTTTATTTCTCTAAACCCTACTTTCCTTATCTTACACACAGGCTTCATAATGACTGTGTAGTTCTGTACATAAATTACCTAACACACTATCTGGTTCTTAATGTTATTCTTCTTCTCTTCCCAATACTCAGTGAAAAGGTTGCACCAAGATATACCAGGACAGTCATTTCCAGGTATCTTTTCATAGAAAAGTTCTCCCCAAGTCAAAAGGGCTAGCATTAGGACCCAGCTCCACATCCATAGATCCATCTCCCTCCACCACATGCAAAGCATCAAAAGAACGGCTCTGTCCATGGAAATCACAGCACGGGGAGGAGGGAAATCAAACCCAAAATTAATCAAACAGGATGTAATTCCCAGAGCAAACATGCATCAATTAGGGGAAATGTTAGCGTCCAGGTACGGGGTTTGGAATTTCACGAGGGACTCATAAGGTGAATAAACTAAGCTCTGACATTGATTATGGAAAGCAGCAGCTGTGTGATGTCAGGGCTGCTGTGATCAGTCCAGCCAGAAATTCACTTTTCAGTACCCTGATTCCTGGGATTACCTTTGTGCCGACTGTCGGCCAAAGAATGAAAAACTGCCCTGTTTAATGGAAAAGTTTCTCTGATCTGTTCATCCGACAACTGAGCGATTCAATGAATGCTGACTTTCTTTGTCCATTTTTGAATGATACACATTCTTTAACTTGGAGCAAGTCAAAGGAAGAAATTCTTCATTGCCCCTTTACGTACAACAGAAGGTCTCTCCCTCCAGAGAGAAGAGGGAAGAAAAACCAATTGCCAATACAACCTTTCTCTATGCCAAAAGCTTTAGGTATATTATTATCTTATTTTCCCCTTAGATCATATGATGTAGGTGCATTCTTCCCATTCTCTAGATAAGGAAACTGAGGCTCCAGGAAAACATGGATTTGAGCCCTGGCTTGTTGAACTTTGAAGCCCCTAAACCTCATGGCTTAATAATCTATCCCCAGATCAATGTTCAGGGAGCATTAGGCCTTCTCTTCAGTTTAGGCAGGTACAACCAGAATACTCAGGTATATGCCTCCTCAGAGGCTGAGCTGAGATTAGAGAATTTTCTCTATTCACCTGTCCAAGTCCAGGTGCCATGATCGTCCATCTTCTGTCAAAGCACCCCCACCCT
The DNA here is from genome assembly GCF_001458135.2 of Marmota marmota marmota. Taxonomy (NCBI): domain Eukaryota; kingdom Metazoa; phylum Chordata; class Mammalia; order Rodentia; family Sciuridae; genus Marmota; species Marmota marmota. The sequence continues at coordinate 28,095,655 of NW_026000174.1, read as the reverse complement.
CAACCCTTCCTTTGGCTCTTTTATTTTCTTTGAATCTCTTAAAAAAATCTTTTTTTTATTAGCTACACATGACAGTACAATGATCTTGACAATTCATACATTTGAATCAAATGGGGTATAATTTCTCATTTTTCTGATTGTACAGGTTGCAGAAATCTTATTTTTAAAAAAATCCCTATTGATTAGTTGTCTATTTTTACCCAAACCTTCAGCTTTCTGGAACCCTTTCATTCCTCTAAGATTGGATCCAAAGGCCACTTCACAGATTCAGCTATTAATTGCTTTCAGTGAGCACACACAAGCCCTTCGTCCTACTTCTTCAATTAGATACGGATTTCAATCCATCAATTCGGCCATGAAAATATAACTTTTTCCCCCTATAATTTGACTGTCCTTTGAAACCAACCTCATCTTATTTTGTCCCCAGCAATCTCTCTGCACCAGTCAGGGCCAAACTGTTGCCCATACGCATCTGCATGGTCACTTCTATTGACAAGTTCCTCCCTTACTTCTGTGCCACAGTAGCACTCAGGAGTCTCTGATGTTCTTTTGTCCTTAACTCTCTAAATGCACCAAGAAGCCACCCTGACTCTGTGGCCCTGCTGCTTCCATGTAGCTATCAGGGATGTGGGGCCCCTCTGCTATGGGATCCCACAGCCATCCAGAACTCGGAGCTCACCACAGGTTCTTCCTGGGAGTCAGCCTGGAATCTCCTTTTCCAGGAATTATCTTTCAACACTCCCAGGACTATGAGTTTGGGGTGGGTGAGAATGAGAGTAAATCTTTTTCCTCAAATCATTTGAGGTTTGTCTATTACCCATAGACCTCTCCTTTCTCCAAGGAGTACTGGCCTTTGGAAACTGAGGGCAAACACAACCCTTTATTAAAGAAATATGACTCGCGCTTTTTTTTTCTTATTTAAATTTACTCCAAAGGAAACTTTATGTCACTTAACAAATCTAAAAAGTAACCAAAAAATAAACAAACAAATTCAATGAACCCAATGTCATTATATTCTACCCAGACAATTTTTGCCTGCCAAATGCTTTTTTCTTCCATAAAAAGTGAAAATAACAGATGTCAGAAAGGTGTTAAAGAAACAGTAACAGTAACCTAAAGCATTCTCCTTGCTGAACGGAAGAGTTGCAACAGATTTTAAAATGAAGGAACCTTTACAGTAGTGATTCTTATTTAAATGCAAGCTGTTATGCGAGTGAAAAATTTCTCATGCCACCAGAGGCAGGAGTCTTGGACTGAAGGCACTAACTGGATATTACTTAGGCCTAAATAGCTCAACATTCTGCCTAATCCTATTTTCTTTGCATTCTTGAGTTATTTGCACAAAACCAGAATTGCATATCTCACTTCCATTCTCACCCAAGCTGACAGGCCTCAATTTCCTCCAGTTTTAGTGCCCATTCGTGGGGGTTGAATTTTAGGGTGGTCCCATGTCTACCTCCTGAGTCTAAGAGCCTCTCCATTTCATTTCCACATGATTTCTACTCTCCCTCTGTGGCTGTGCCCACTCCACTCCATTTCCAACAGTGGGAGGACAGCTTCCTGGGGTTCCAGGGCCAGATGTGCTCCTGACACACCTGGCCATGCTGCTAAAGCCTGTATTTTTCATGTCTCACACTTGTCTGCCTGTGTCACTCACACCTATGGTCAGCACTGTCTTGAAAACACACCTGCTCCAGAGCCAAGCCTGCAGAGAGGAGTGCCAAGCTTGGCTAATCCCCCAGCAGGCACCAGGCCACAGCTTTCAGGAGCCTTGGGTGATTGCTTTTGATCCTCTCCTTTCCAAAGCCAGCCTGATGTCACTCCCTCCAAGGAAGCAGGGGAAATTGCCTAGTAGTTTGGATGAGTGGAAATTGGTCCAGCAGGTATGAGAACACATATATAGCCTTTAAAAACATATCTAGAATGAGATCAGAGCTATATTCCACCATCTCTTGAAGTCCCCCTTTGGGTGCTGTGATTCTCATCCTTTCCTGTTTTGTAAAATAATCGAAAGTGTGACTTAGAATTCTAAGAGTGTGGCAGTGAGATGCTCAAGAGTGCTCTTCTGCCGCATACTGTGTGCTATTTAAAATATATTGCCAGACTCCTAGATAGTAAGGAAACTCTCCAGACACCCATTCTTCCATTCAAAAGGAAGAAAAAAAAAGATCAAAAGATGAATATGACCTGTGAGCAAACATAGAAGGTTTAAAAAAAAAAAAAAAAAGGTCTGTGTTCTGGTGAATGCGCCTCAGACCAGCTGAGCAGTGGAGTTGTTTATCCTCAGACACATTAAGTTGGACCGTCAGGAAGTCCTAAGCAGGGAGCAACCCTCTGACTCCTGGCAGAAGCAAATACAATGTGTGTCTAGATTGAAAACATCTTTGCTATAGACTACACGGGATTTCCCAAAATTTAAAATCAACTAAGAGTTAAAAATAAATGGCCACCAAACATACATGGATAAAAACTATGATGAACAAAAAAAGAACAGACACAACAAATGCCAGATTTAGACACTATATCAGACCATCTCTATGTAACAGTTCTTTTGCACTTGACCTTACCTCTCTCACATTCTGGTCACTGCTCTTATAACCAGCTGTGTGAGGCTTCTGATCAGCCTCATACAGATCAGTCTAACAGTGTTTCACCTCATGCCTATCCTGCATGCGTCTTGCTCCTGTCCCAGGCTGTTCCTAATGATGCTAAGGGGTGGGACACTATGAGATCCTGTCTGTACATTTGGAAACCAGGAATGTGGAAGAGTTGATACTTCTTGACCTAAACATTGACCAATTAGAAAGGAGAACCAATGTACAAATTCTTTCTTATACCATCCTCCTAAATTTATGACCCTGGGAAGTAGTTTATATGACTTCTTGAAAGGTTTTTGCATAATGACCCTATGCTATGGGATAGCCAGTTAAATGTAGTGGCACCCAGCTGAGAATACAACCTTATTTAGACTGTCTCTCCTTCCAAACTTCACTCACCTTTGCCCTTACTCCTGCTCCCTAAGATTGTCCTGCCTAAAAAATGATCACATATAACTTTGGATTTCTGAAAAACCTAGCCTAAGTCAGTCAAGAACTATAGATATTGCAGTTATCTGATAAAATATATAATGGGTATGTGTAAAGTTCTTTAAATACAAAAAAGCAAGCAACTAAACCCTAATAACCAGAAACATTAGAAAAGATACAAAATAGAAATAAAAAATATATTTGTTGAACATAATTTTTAAAAAACTCTCTGGATATGATATGTTAACAAATATGATCAAGCTGAAGACAAAATTAGTGAACTGGAAGATATAGCTGAAATAATTATCATGAGTATAGCCCAGAGAATAATACTAAAAATATTAGAAGTTAAAATACATGATGATGCTATGATATGAATATATCCTCCAAAATTAATACGTTGAAATTTATTCATTAATAGTATAGTATTAGCAAGTGAGGCCATTGGGAGGTGATTAAGCTATGAAGATGGTACCCTCATGGAGGGTGAAGCATCCTCATAAAAGACCCCAGAGAGCTGCCTTGTCCTTTGCACCAGGTGAGGACACATCAAGAAGGCACAATCAATGAACCAATGGCCCTCACTACTGAATCTGCTAGTGTCTTGATCTCGAGAGATCTGACAGTACAAGTTCCAGATCAAAGATCAATAGGCTTGGGGGGCGGGGGGAAAGCCAACAAGAAAAGCCAATGTTTCAGGTCAATCCTGAACGTAGAAAAAAAGCTGATGCCAATTCAATGCAGTCAGACAGGAAGAATCCTTTTTCACTCAGGAGAGGTTCAGCCTTTCTATTCTACTCAGGACTTCTGTTGGTTGGATGAGACCCACCCACATTAGGGAAAGCAGGCTGCTTTACCTGATCTTCCATTTTAAAAGCTAATCTTATCTGAGAACACCTCACAGACACATCCAGAATATTGTTGAACAAATACCTAGGCACACCATGGTCTAATCAAGTTTAGGTATAAAATTAAGTTTCACATTGACTACAGCTTGCTAACTAGACGGATAGATGCTTGAAAACAAAGGAGTATCTTCAAAGGGCTAAATGAAAATAGCTATGAATTTAGGTTTGTGTAAGCAGCAAAAATGTCTTTTGAAAAAGTAGATAAAATATTCTTATATTAAAATTCACCAACAGATTTAAAAAAAAACTCTAAAAATGCATATATCCTAAACAGGATTACATTACATTACAAAAGATTATACCATTCATCTTGCTGACAGATTCTCTCCACCCTTCACAGCTTGCACACTTTGAAGAAGCAGGTTGCCATCTTTAAGAGCCCAACATGGCAATCTCTGAGGGCAATCTCTGGGGGTCAGCCATCAGTGAATAACCACCTGGGACCCTCAATCCATCTGCCCATTAAGAACTGAGTGCTGCCCTCAACTAGTGAATAAGTATGGGAGAGGATACTACCCAGGCTCATCCTGCCCCTTCAGATGAGACCACAGACCTTAGACCAACACCCCAAGAGCAAATGGCCTTTCGAGAGAATAGAATGCAGCTCAGCAAGGTTATGCCCAGACTCTTGACCCACAGAAACTGCAGAATAACAAATGTATGTCTTTAAAAATCAATAAATTTGGAGATTGCTGGGAAAGGTGGTACACAGCTGTAATCCCAGTGACTTGGGAGGCTGAGGCAGGAGGATCATGAGTTCAAAGCCAGTCTCAGCAACAGCAAGGCACTAAGCAACTCAGTAAGAACCTGTCTCTATTTAAAATACAGAAAATAGGGCTGGGAATGTGACTCAGTGGTTGAGAGCCCCTGAGTTCAATCCCTAGTACCCAAGTTTGAAGATGGTTCATAAAAACAAGCATTATTAGATACAATGAAGATCCCTACTTAAGACAAAGTTCAGTTCACCAGGAAAACAGCAATTCTAAACTTGTACAAATCTAATGGAACAGACTCCAGCTATATCATGAAATCCTAACTTTGAGAAATACAGGTGCAATATAAAGGGATCTGGGTCACGGACAATAAACTAGACCCTGTGCTTGATGCTGCTAATTTATCCAATAGTCCCTTGCAAACTCTATCATTTTTCTGAGCCTAAAATTCCTCCATTCTTGTGACATACCTGGTGATAAACTGTGTCAAATACATTGTTTCCTTTGCTTTCTGTTTTCTGTTTGTTTAAGTCCATAAGCATTTACCAAATGAAATAGTTTTTAAATGTTATCACAAGTGTATGTGTTTCTCACTCAAGAAGCTAACACTGGGGAAGTTCTCCTTGGTTCCTAGACCAGCCCAAGCATAAGTTCCACCTTGCTAGCTGTACTCCACTGAATAATAGGCCAATTTTAATTGCAGAAAACCAGGAGAGTTTAGCTCAAGAAAAGAATCAAACAGTCCCCTTGAGACTTATCTCCACTACTACATCCCAAGTATCACACAAAACTTTGTGAGATTTGCTCTTCCCGTTTCTTGATCAATAGGTTAAGTCATCCTGATTAAAGAACTCAAGCTAGATGAGCAGCATACGAAAAAGCCACATTCAGCTGAGGGTGTGGCTCAGTGATAGAGCACAAATTTAGCATGGGCAAGGGTCTGGGTTCAATCCTCAGCATCACCAGATTAAAAACTAAATAAAAAGCCACGTTCATCATAGAGCAAATGCCCCAGAGAATTTACCTTCAGAGGCTAAGTGAAAGAATCCTCTGCAGGAATTTAAAGATCACAATGACGCTGATGGTATCATGTCCCTCCCAATAGGTAAGGACATTAAATAATGCAGAAGTCAGTCAGTCAGTCAGGTATTGATTTGGCATAAAAAGTTTCACTGGTGAAATGATATATTTCTGTATAAAATATATATAAAAAGTTGCAATACAAAAAGGAATATATATATATTCAGGAAAAAAAATCACACACACCTTGCTTTTCCTTCCACTTTGTAAACGTAAGCCCTGCTTCTTTGTCTTCAGGCAGAAATTTAGCCATATTCTCCTGCAGGTAAGTCGTCTACAAATTCTAGCCCGAGGGTAGACTTTTTTACTTTGTATTTAATGCTGTTTGAAGATGCCTGAGTGGAACTTATGAAATTCCCAGCATCACAGAAGAGGTTTGTATTTTCCATTTAACCCCTGAGTTCTGTCTCCTCTTCACAAATTGTCTCAGCGCTGCGGGCGGCCCCTCCAGCCTGGAGCTGTGGGAGCCTGTGGGAGTCTTCCAGGACACCACTGAGTTTGGCATCAATATGCTCACCAATCCCAGGCAGATCTGAAATTGGGAAATATCGGCATGAAACCAGGGCACATTTCCAGCCCAGAAACAGAAGTTGATCTTAATATCCAGAGAATGGAAACAGACTTTGTCATAGCAAAACTTGTGCATCAAGCAGATCGATCTTCAAATCCTGGCTCAGCCACCACTGACTAATTAATATTTGGGTGAGTTTTTAAATCTTTCGTACGCCTTGGTTGTGTCATCTATAATACGCGAATGATGATGGCTGTCACATTAGACGTTTTTCTCTAGGAAAATAAATGTTAAAATGCATGTAATGTGCTTAACATGAAACCTGGCATACAAAAAAAAATTTAATAAAATTTCTAGTTAATAGTAATAATGACATAATAATGATTATCACCATCATTAATATGATAGCTCGTAACTGACTTAGTTGCCATATTCCATTTATGAAAAGAAAACCACATGAGAATTTTACCAAGTCAGAATCCCTCAGCCAATCATAAAGCGGCTAATCAAGTGCAGCAGGAACCATAAAGATAAACCTTCTTTCTATACCAGGAACCTAAATCTCAGAGAGGTAAAGTAAATTGCTCAAGTTCACACAGCAAGGTCAGGTTTAGCTTCACAGACAAAGAGCAGGATTCACATTAACCAAAGCAGAGTCAGCAGGGATCCCGTAAACTTAATTCAAATAACTCACCCCTAAAGTTAATATATTTTTAGGACTGATAAAGCTCATGTAATGGGGAGTGCTCGGGAATCCAATTCTACTTGGCATTCTCAGAAGCGTCCTTGGGCTGCTTGAAGATTCGCAGCCTATAGCTTTTGGCAGTCCCCAAAGAGGGAGCTCTTTCCACTAACAAAATACAAAATGCAAAATTAATAAAAAGACCCTTTGAAACTGACAAATGTGCCTCAGGCAAACTATCTGCCCAGCAGCTGGTTAAAATTTAATCAGTTTAAAAAAAAAAAAAATTTTTTTTTTTCAGGCCTGTACATCTTTTGTATAGAGCTCCCCAGTCTGAGTGTGGTCAAAGTTTGTTAAACAAGAAATAATAGCCAAGGCTTTTTAATTCTGCAAATAAGCAATGGATGCTTTAAATGGTTCTGCAGCATTCAAGAAACTAATTGCCTGGGTCTCAACAAAGCTGGATAATTCTTTAATAATTTCTGTCCTTTCTCTTAGAAAACCTAAATTGGCAACTATACACTGTGCAGTGAATCTTAACATTGATTTAGGCTTATTACATTGTGGCTTTTTCTGGGAAGTTGATTGAACCCTAGATAGAGAAGGGGAGGGAAAGGAAGAGACGGAGGGAAAGAATCAGAATGAATACAAGAACGAATCTACTGCCAGAGTGACTGGAGTTTTGTATAAAAACTCCACAGGAACATAGTGAAGAGTGCACGGCTGTTACTATTTCTAGAACTCTGGAGACCTGAGGATTTTTAAGTCTTGGCCCAGGAGTCTCCAGCCAGTCTGCCAGGCCTAGCTCTAATTCGATTTGATTGACCCACTCTCCTACCGTAAATGTGCATAAAATTAAAGACCACAGTGAAGCCGAGATAAATAAGCATCTCTGATGAAGGACATTCACCAGGACGTAAATGAGTCAAGTCCGCTGTTGTCCACAAACTGTAGGAACAATCACACAACCTCTCCTGCTTGAAATGTAGTTATTCATAAAGGAGAAGCATGGTGGTTGGGAAGGGAGATGAGCAAGAGGGGTAATTTTTTGCTGTGTGGCCTTGCCAGGAATGAAGGAAGTGGAGTCTAAACCACTCAGGCCTTGGACCTGAATTCCTAGGGAAGCCAGGTGTGGGGGATGGGAGGAAGGGCAGAAAGTGAGAGGTGGATTTAGGTTAGAATGGCCTCTAGGTGCAGCTGCAGCCTGAGAGATTTCCGAAAGAAACTTTTCTCTCACTTAAACACAATTGCTAATAACCACTTTATCCAATGGGAAAAATTCATTTGTCTGCCTCAGAATTCATATGTCTCTGACCTTATTTGGATGCCATACTACACATTTCAAGGGAAGGACTGGCATGTCATCTAATATAGGAAGGAAAAGACCCACCCACGAAGCTTGGCTTTCAACATGGGAGGCGGGCTTGTGCACTCAAAACAATTGGTTTTACCTCCTGAAAGCCCAGTTTCATCATTATAAATTGAAATGATAATACCTACTACTAAGGCACTATCATTTAGGCTACTATGAAGACTGAATTTTATAATAGTTAAAAAATAAAATTCATGACCTACAACAAAGAGTAGCTTATATACATAATAACATAGGGTTAGGGTTAGAGTTATAGGTACTAACTGTCCACCCAGAAACCAAGGTAATTGCTATTCTTTTGTTGAGTTTTTAGACCTGTTAACTTGCTTATATCCCTGGTTCTGAATTATGGGCTTCTACTTCTTTCTTGTTCTGACCTAACTTTGGCATTCATGCTCACCACAAAGCCCAGTCCTGGCCTCACACTGTGACTCTGCTTTTTGCTTTCAAGGCTTTGTTTAGGAGAACTCTGAAAAATAGAATAACAAACGTATTAGCCTTGGTGCTTGGTGCACTTTTCTTGGTGCTAAATATGCCAGAAACTATTCTAAGAAGTTTCCTCAAAACAAACACATAGCTAGATACTACTCTATCTCCATTTTGCAAATGAAGAAACTGAGTAACAGAGAGATTGACTTGTCTAAGATCACATGGCAAAGCTTAGGATTTGAACTCAAGCAGTTGCTCTCTAAAAAGTTTTGTTCTGAAAGCTGAAGTTAAAACCAGAGCTAATCTGCAGTGTTTGGTTAAAGGACATTAGCTGAGAGATTAGTATATACCATCTACTGAGTGAATATATGGTTGACATGCTTCCTATATGTAATATGAATGAGCCTGTGAAGCAGCTGATATGATTAATTTCATTTTCAGATGAGGAGATAGAAGCTGAGGGATGTTCAGTGACTTATGCCTGGTCCATATGACCACAGGGCTGTCTGCTTAACTGAACTGGTGGCACCGTCTACAAATGCATGCATCACCTAATGGTTTCTTCAGAAAAGCACTACTGTTACCATCCAGAAATCAAATACACATTTCAAAGCTAAAGAGCTTCACTCCGACCTGTAGTCATCCCCCCAGTTTGGCTTAAACAATTAGAAACTTCCTAGAAATCAGCTTTTGGGGTGCCAAGATTTTTAATTTTGTCTGTTCCTATTCTATTGACTATAATCATGCATACCTCCAAATATGCCTACCTTTGAATATCCTTAGCTACCCATGACTGGACACCAACTCTGGCCCTAAAAGAAATTATATGAAATATGTAAAATCTAAATCTAATTTTAATAAAGTTAAAAATGAACATTCAACAGAGGTTTGTTAAAGTGTTCTTTGGTTTTGTTCCCACATGTTCCTTCTTTTACTTTCGATTTGCTTTATGTATTCTGTGTTGCCAAAGTATAGAAAAAGGTTCAGCCGTGACATTTTTGTTATAGATTATACCTTTCCTCCTTACAAATGATGCTTTGTAGGGATAACCCATTATTTTTCCTACTCAATATCCATTTTTCTCTTCTACTGGTAACACCTCAACTTCCTAAGGAGAAGCAGTTTCTTCTGCAAGCTCCATCCATGGAGTTTAGATGGAGTTGAGCATGAGTGGACCTGTGACCTGAGAGAATCAGGTGGTGCATTGACCCTGTAAGTGGTTTACTTTAGACACAGTTCAGGGTCACTAGAGAGGCAAGTGCAGAATTACAAAGAACAATCTCCAATTGCCTACATGACACCTTTACTTGGGTAGCTGATGGGCATCTTGGACAAAATATTGCTAAAATATGAGCAAAGTCAATAGTTTTGATACTGTTATTTCTTTTCCCCTCTTCATTTTACTTTTCCTTTAGGGTTAGGTAATGCCCCACAGTCAATCCTCGCCCAGCCTACTCCAAACAATAAATGGCACAACACCATTGCAGGTGCTGAGACGCAGGGCTTAGGAGAGATCCTGGATTACTCTTTTTCCTTCAGCCCTCAGCAAATCCTGTTAGCACTCCCTCCAGGGCAGATTCCAGCCTGTCCACTCTCCATCTCCACCTGGGCCACCGTGTCAAAGCTATCACCACTGAAACAGCCCCTTACCTGGCTCCTCACCCCCTACAATCCACCTTCTGCACAGCCTTCCTTGATCTTATTAGGGATTTTGTTAACTAGCTGCTGCATGATCTTTTAAAATGTAACTATTTCATTTCATCTCCCTTCTTAAAGCTTCTCAATGGCCTCCTGTCATCCTGGAATAAAATCAAAAGGTTTCCAAGCCTTTAAAACATTGTTCAAGAAAGTTTAGAAGAAAGTTCAACTTAAATTTATTTCATCCCATCTTACGTTTTTATAGGTTATCTCCATTTTTTATGTATAACAATAAATATATTTTGCATTGCCTAATTATGCTATTTTGGTTTTAGTTTTTACACTTCCTGGCTGATTTTTTTTTTCTTTTCTGCTTTTCCTACTCTTTGTTTTTCTAGTCTTTTCTTGTATCGTTTTGGTATTTTTTATGTTTCTGTTCCCCCTTCCTCCATGACCTTTGATTTGGTGGCTCCGTGACCTCTTTTTTTATTCTCTTGGGGGTCATCTTTGTAATATTATTTTACGTATGTAAATTCTATTGCTTAATGTATCAAACTTTAAAAAAAATGAAGCCTTATCTGATTGACCCACCATATGGGAAATGAAACTTCGGAGGTCATATTCCTTTTTCTGATCCACATCGCTCTGACTCCTAATTTGAGGTGGTCCATTTTTGAGGGTTTTGGTTCTAACATTCTGTTTCCAAAATTAAATCAGTCATGGAAAGCTTAAAGACAACTAGGAACTAAATTTGAGACATAGAGACAGAATAATCAGCTTTCAGGTCTGACACTAGTTTGAGCCTAACTCAAATGGGGTCAACCTAGTTCCTCTTGCCCCCTAACTTATTTGGCCCAATCAAGGTAGACTCACCGATTCAAGAATGGATGGATGTGTTGTATAATAAGACCCGAATCCCAGTCCTGCACGGCCATGGGGTGTCCTTGTGTTGACGGTGGATGGGAGTGCTATGCTCTCTATATTCACTCATGACTGAGCCTTATGGTAAGCCACCATCTCAAACATTTCCATTGTGATGCCAAGTGGAAAAAGAGAAGGTCTATAGGATGTGGCCCAGAGTTTTGTTTGTAGGAAAACTTATTTTTTTAAAATTATTATTACAAATTCAAAATTTTTAAATAAAGTGTTATTTGTATTTTCTATTTCTTCTTGTGTCAGTTTACATATATGTTGTTTCTCAAGGAATTTGAGTTCTTTGAGAACCCTATGCTATTTTCATTATCATAAGATTGTTTTTGATATAAACTTTTATCCTCTTCTAACATCTGTAGGATCAGAAGCAATATTCCTTCTCTCATTACTAATATTATTAATTTGTATTTTTTGTTGATCAGTCTTTCCAGGGTTTATCAGTTTTGTTAATCTTTTTCTAGAACCAACCTTGGCTTTGTCATTTCACTATTATTTGTGATGTCACCGATTTCTGCTTTAATTTTTATTTTACTCTTCCATTTTCTTTTAATTTATTTCATCTTTTTAGCTTAGATTTTTGAACCCTCCTTTTTTCCTACTGTATTGCATGCAAAGCCATAAATCTTCCCTAAGCACTGCTTTAGCTGCACTCTGCAGATTTTAGTATGTCGTGGTTTTATAATCATCCAGCTTAAATTGTTTCAAAAATTTCCTTTGTGATATCTTACTTGACTTATGGTTTACTTAGAAGTGACCTAATTTCCAAATATTCAAGGATTTCCTATCTTATTGCTGTTGGATTCTAAAATATTACTATAGAGTCATAAAAAATACTCTATTAGATTGAATTCTTTTAAGATTTATTAACATTTATTTTATGGCCCAGAATGTCTGTCTTGGTTGAAATTCCATATACATTTGAAAAAAAAAAGTATAGTGTATTCTTTAGTGATGGGTTATGGTCTCCTATGTGTTAGATCAAGTTAGATTAAGAATGTCTAAATCTTTACTAAAATTTTTCCACTTGTTGCATCATCTACTAAGAGAAGAATCTTTAAAATAAAATCTCCAAAGACAAAGGCTTTGTCTATTTTTCTCTTTAGTTCTACAAGGGTTGGTTTCACATATTCCAAAGCAACCTCATTTGGCATTATTATCCTCAGGTAGGATTATTACTTCTGATGAATTGATCCTTTTTTAAAAAAAATAAACTCTAGTATCTATTAAATTATAAATTTTTAATCAAAAAGAAAAATGCAGACCAAGTGAAACTTCAAACTGCAAAGACTGGAAAGCAGAGTCTATGAGAACACCATAAAATGTGTTACAAAGTTTCTGACACACAAGTTGCTAGCAGGTTTTTTTTTTTTTTTAACAATTCTATTTCAATAACTTTACTATAAAGTAGTTATTATCCATCTCTTTTTAAATCCGAAATTCTCATCTATTTCCACATTAAATTAAGCTTCCTGCTCATAATATATATATATCAAACATCTCACAGGTGCCAAATTTTAATAATGGTTTCATGCCAATCCATGCAGAAAAATAAGATCATGCAAGAGTCAGATGAGGACAACGAATGCACAGATGATATATGCACACTGGCCAAAAGAATTCAAGATATTTAAAATTTAAAAACTATAAAGTAAACAAAGATCAAGAAAATGAATTATTACTAAACAGCTCTCAGCAGTCAGCATCCAAGTTCCTTGCATTAAATACATTTCTGAGCAGAGACATGTTAGACATTTAAATTTCAGCTATTCTTACCCTTCTCACCACAACTCCTGAAATGCACAACTACGGATGAGTATAATATTGTGTGGGGAGAGGTTTACAGATGAACAAGACTTTTTAAATTTGAACTTTAGATACTCTTCACTGTCTATCAGGCCTTCTAGATCTGACAATGACCCTCACTGTTCCAACCCCTGCTACTAATGGACCATTTGCTATTTGATCTGCTACTGTCTGGTTTGCATTAGGAACCAAAAGTCTCTGTTGGGTCAAGGAGTTCTGTGCAACCAGCACAGAGATGTCTTCACTATTGCTACAGCATCTGATCTGATTTCTTCAGTGGAGGTGTTGGGTATCCTCCTGAAGATGGTGAAACATGATTTTCTTCTCCTTCCCCTATGACTCCTTTCAGCTATGCTGTCTCCATCAAGTTGTAAATGAGCAAAAGAGTCTTCCAGATAAGTGCCTGCCCCGGGGATGGGGCTGCAGGGCCAGTTAACTGGCCATCAACTGATGTTGAGACCCTTGCAGAAGACTCTGGAGGCTGAACCGAAGCTCCACTCAGTGCGACAAGCTGTCGGCTCCATTGGCAGAGCTCTCCCCTCAAGGTTTACAGTACTAGTATCACAGTCTTGCCTAAGTCCAGCTACTACCATCTTTGGTATATCTATTATGTCTTGTTTAATTTTCCTGTAATATCCATGTTTGCTTCTCCAATACTGAACCATATTTTGAAGATAAGCAACATAGAGAACCCTAGCAATTAACATTTTATTTTTATCTTTGGAAGAAGTATCTTCCAGCTCTCGGCTAATTCAGACATCATTACTGCCACCCCCATTTCTCCCTTCATAAAATCAAGCATATTCACCGTTTCCTCTGCTTGCTGCCTTGAGTTCTTTTGGTGACAACAAAGTTGACTCGTCAAGGGAATCCTCAGGAATTTCTTGTGGACAAAGGGCACGTTGCTTTCCGAGCCATAAAGCTTCCTTTACACACAGATAGCAGAAAACATGCTTACAAGGCAGACGGACTAGGCGAACTCACGTTTGCAGACAAATGGCACCTTCAGGAACAGTTGAGAAGGTGGAGTGTTAGAACAGGACTCTTGAAATTAGTAGGAACATGTTTATGGAGTGATCGTTTTCACCACAGCCCATCATTTCTATTACAGAACTCACAGATGCCTGCCACAAAAATAAAACCTCATCTTCAGCAGTCAGCCAGCTTGTAGCATCTTCTCTTCCACGGCTGGTTCATTCTTTGTAAAAGATTGTTCCTAATGCAGTCGGTTTCACAAATTCCTTTAGTCAACCAGGCAAGAAGAAAGTCTCGGCACCTTTCGTTGCTAACACTTGTCCCCTGCAAGCCCTTTGCCCCAGCTCCCCCCCTCTCTGGCCACAGCCATAGTCACCTTGCAGTCTTTTCTGAATTGATCCTTTTATCATCATGAAGTATCCCCCTTTACCTCTGATGCCACTCCTATCCAGAAGTCTATTTTATCTGATATTAGTGTAGCTGACATTCAGAAGGACTTTCTCATACCTGTTCTTTGTACAGTGCATCTTTTCCCACCCTTGGACTTTCAATCTACCTGAGTTTTATTTAAAGCAGATTACTATAAAGTTATACCAAAATGATAAATGTCCAGCTGGAGAGATGGAACATTGCCAGCATCCCAGAAGCTTCCCCACATGGCCCTGTGCTGTCACCACTCCTGAACAGAACCGCTAACCTGACTTCTGAGACCTAAAACAGCTTTGTGCTTTTGAAGTTTTTGTAAGTGAAACTGCAGCTTAGACACCTCGATCTCGGTTGTCCAATGTCACATTCATGAGATTCATTCATGTTCTCATGTGTTGTCGTTAATTTATGTATATATAGCTGCATCTATTGGATGCTACAAAGAATACCACAACGTCATGCCAGCGGTCCTGTTGATATATTTTTGGGTTGCTTCCAGATTTTTGACTACTGTGAAGAGTGCCACCACAAACAGATTTCCATTTTTTAGTACGGAAAATAGCTGCATTTCTACTGGGTATCAGTGAAGTTCTTTCTGAAACCTTGTAAATATCTTTGTTTTAGCATGTGAACCTGCCTTTTGGAATGATACTGCCAGGGATTCTGAGAGGTGCTTTTTATTTCCCCATGCCTGTGGAGAAAGTGCGAGGATTTCACATCACACACATGGTAGCTGAAGTTCAGACAGCAAGGGGTCCCCATTAGCCCTCTCATCTTCACATTCTCCAGATACAGCCACAGCAGTATGTAAATTTCTGGAAGGCAAACCCAGTTTCCTTGGTGCTGGTTTCCATAAGGCTCACAGGCTCATATAAGGTGCTAATGGTGGCTGGTCTTGAACTGTGTGGATCTAGTGATCACAGAACTGCTGCCTAGATGTAGCATTCTCCAGACCTACCTGGCTCCCTTCCAGAGTTCTGACGGTTTTGCTTCTGCTTCTGTACTAGGCTGGGTTTTAAAATTCACAGGAAGCGCTCTCTTACGGCTCCCTGTTTTCAGTTGCTGGGCTCTCTCCCTCACCCCTTCCTACTCCATGAACCTATTTCAGTGCCAAGAAAAGGGAAGTGTGAAAATCCTGCCCAGCTGGAGTTTCTCTGACTACACATATCAGATGTCATTAGGTGGGGAAATGAGCCCTTGGAGGCCTACAAGTCTGTAGAAAATTCCTCGTCTGGCATTCGAGTCTCTCTACCATGGACTCCTGCATAATTTCCAACACCATTTCCCATTGGTTCCAATGTGTCCTTTTCTGTCAGAGACAGGCTGTTTCCCACCCACCAAAGACACACCCCCACCTTCTCTTGTCTCTTCAATCTCCCTTCAAACGTCCTTCCCCGAATGGCTTTGCACAGCCTTCCTCTTACCTGTTTAAATATTTCACCTGGATCATGCACAGGTGAACTGGAAAATGAGGGGTTCCTTGTTAAAGATTAAAGACGGGGCCCTGTGTGACTGCACAGCTTGTCCATAAAGCCAGACACATAGTGAGAGACCACTTCAGGAAGAGGAAATGGAGAGGAAACACCAAGCATCTGCCTGTCTCAAGGGAGATTTAGACAATCAGCAGAGATTGGAATCAAATTAGTGACGAGTAAATAGGAAACTCAGTGAATATCAACATCAAAATAAGACAACTATTACTTTTAGGAAAAAAAAAGAAGGAATTGGGCAGAAAAATGAAAAGAAAAGTAATTGTTTATTTTCACGGCTCAGCTGTGAATACTGTTTGCATAGTATATTAGTCAGGGTTCTCCAGGGAAACGGAGCTAGTTGGATGCATATAGAGAAAAAGATTTATTTTGAGGATTTGGCTCACAAACCAGTAGGGGTTGGCAAGTCTAAAATCTGCAGGATAAACCAGCAGGTTGGAGACCTAGAGAAGACTGTGTTGAAGCTCAAGTCTGAAAACCATCTGGAGGCAGAATTCCCCACTTCTTAGGGAGATCTGGCTTTTTCTTGTCAGGCCTTCAACTGATTGGATGAGGCCCACCCACACACTTTATGGAGAGTAATGTACCTGGCTCAAAGCCTACTGATTTGAATGCTATTCTCATGTAAACAATGCCTTCATAGTGACAGCTAGACTGGCATTTGACCAAATACCTGGGTACCAGAGCCTAGACACAGGTTGACATATGAGATGAATCATCACACATAATTATTTAAATTTAAACAACGATATTGATGTAACCAAAGTTATGACAAATCATATTGGAAGGATGTGGAAGATGTAAGGGAGAAAAAAAAGCTGAAACTCCTCCTCCACACAGTGCAGGGAAATCAAAGAATGTGGCAAAGCCGACAAACCAAGGGGAGGAAACCAGCCATGGTTTTGGAGAAAGAGAAGTCAATGCAAAGGTGACCGGCTGAAAGGCAAGAGGTTTGCCTCTGCAGGAGGAGACGGGGTAGGAGGGTGTGGGAAAATGCTGTTGGACATAAGGCACCAGGCAGATATATTTGGATTTTTTTTTTAATGTATGCTTGTATAATTCTGACTTAAAAATATAAACACTTTAAGAAACGGAAGAGAAGAGAAGGAAATATCTATAGGAGAAAAACATAGGTTATAAAACAGTGGAAGCCAACTGAGCGCTAATGCAGAATGAGGTCCATATTTAAGGTCTACGGAGCACTGACCGCGAGCAGGAGCAGGCTCCCACAGGAGACCACCAGGAGAGTAAGGATGCGCACAGAGAACACCGCGAGAGGCGCAGGCAGATGCCTTCCTGTAACGCTCACTTCCCATGAACTTCAGAAACTTTCTGAGGGCCTGTTCAGATCTCCCCTCATCCTTAAAGTGTTTCTGCACCTTCCCAGAGAGCTGCTCCCTGCTCCTTCTAAATACCCACAGCATCTGACATGCACCCAGCGGATCCTTCATTAACCAAACCATCTTTCCTTTCGCAAGTATGATGGGGTCAGGTCATCAACAGTGACCACCACGTGCTGAGCATCTCCTCTGGGTCAGTGTCCTGCATACACACCCCTCTAATCTCAAGTTCTCTGCTTTATGGATAAGGAACTTGAGACCAAGAGACTTGAGAGGACTTGCTGGCTCTTAATGACAAAAGTAAAAATTCAGAGTCAAAACTTCCTAATTCCCAAGACTGTGCCTTTACCTTTAAGCCACACGGTCTCTCACTACCTCAAACTGCCCGTTTTGTTGCAGGTGCTTCGAGTAATATCAAGCACATGGTAGGGAGGCAGAAACTGGTGGTGGAGGAAAAGAGGGAGCAAGGACACAGCCCATGATTGGCAAGGCATCTTGCTACCCCCCC
>NW_026000174.1:27975251-28077813 GCF_001458135.2 Marmota marmota marmota | reverse complement strand
GAAGCACAAGGATCTTCTTGTAGCAGAGCCAAGCTGTTATGGGGACAAAACAGCTCTTTTGACCCCGCACATGCTTCTGTGTGTAAACAGATGTCAGGTTTAAATCAATCTTGCTTCCTGACACCTTATTTTAAAACAATAATTATGGGCTCATTTTTGTCTATGCTGTCCTAGGTAAATTATCTAACTCCACCCGCCTCTCCAAGTTTTAAATTTTTTTTCAAAATTTATTTTTTAGGTGTAGATGGACACAACACATTGCCTTTATTTTTATGTGGTGCTGAGGATCGAACCCAGGTCCTGCCCGTGCTAGGCGAGCGCTCTACCGCTGAGCCACAATCCCAGCCCCAAGTTTTAAATTTTTAATATCAATTACCTTTTCCCCCCAAAGGCACTCACAGCAGGGGACACAGCCCGGTGAGGCCACAACAAAGAGAAAGCCTCTGTAGCAGTCGGGGAAGAGCAGAGTAGTGAGGCAGTACCAGTCCTGCAGCAGAGCAGGAGGATGTGGAAAGCAGAGGTCATCACCAGCACAGAGACAGGCCAGCTGGTCACTGAGGGAACAAGGACTAGCAGGACTCAACACAGAACACCCAGGCTGGGTCAGATGCAGTGACCAGGGCAATTCCAGTTGGAAGAGGCATGATACCACGAGTGGTTGCTCAGCAATGCTCTGGTCCCTGAGGACTTACAGATTCAGGACCTGACAGTCTGACTTCCTCGTTATCTCCCTTGGTCAGTTTGTGCAGCTATAACAAAATACCTGAGACTGGGGAATTTATAAAGATAAGAAATATGTTTCTCATGGTTCTAGAGACTGAGAAAACCAAGCTCAGGGTTCTGGCATTCAGTGTCTGATGAGGGCTGCTGTGCTCTGCCTCAAAGATGGTATCTTCTTGCTCTGTCCTTTGGAGGGGTCAGATGCTGTGTCCTCACAAGGCAGAAGGAGAATGAATAAGAGGTCACTCCATTTAACCCAGAGCTCTTTTATAAGGGTTCAATCCCATATTTGAGGCTTAATCACCTCCCAAAGGCCATACCTCTTAATACTGCCATGGTGGGGATTAAGTCAAATGTGAATTTTGGAGAAGACACTATCGGTGGCCTATGACTTAGACAGAGATGATGATAATGACCCTCATCCTCCTTCTCTTCCTACCACCAGCAGGTGACCACCACCAGAAGGGGTTCTTTTTCTCTCTTAGGAGAATGTAAGGATTTCTGATTCAGATCTGAGTTTGGATCTCAGTTCTTATTAGTTGTCACAGGCAAACAAACTCTCTGAACTATGGTAGATTGAACCATGAGTCCTAACAGGCTGTGTTTTGACATAATGCTGTGTGACTTCAATCAATTGCTTAACATTTCTGAGCTTCAGTTTCTTCAGCTGTAAAACTGATATAATAAGGGTATCTATGTCGTGGGGGACACACTGCGAGGAATAAACGCCAGAATGTAAATCCCTTACCATAATCGTTACCGCTAATCACAAAATAATGATTTTCATTCTTTAGGATTTTGATGACTATTTAATTAGGCAAGGATAAATTTGAAGCACCTAGCTTGAAAGCTGTTAGTTCCTTTTCCTTTATTGAGGTGGATTAGTGTATAGTCATGGATTTGAGATCTCCTTTGAGCTCTATTAGATGGGCAGTCCCAGTGGAAAGGAGGGACACCTGACCTTGGCCATCAGTGTTTTATCCTGGGCAAAGAGGCCAAAACTGAGGCAAGGGAACATAGCAGGCAGAAATGCTATGAGACAGAGTAATTGACCATCAGGAGCATAAGAGAGATTCAAATGAGACCAAAGGCACATGCTCATTCTGAAGACTAACATTATAAGAAACGGAGATGGTCATCCAGCTGGACCAGAATCACATCAGGATTTTCCATCTCTTTCATTTGCTGCAGTGATTTCCAAAGAGGCTCCTGCAATTCCACTTCTACCTTTCCAAGTCCCACCCATCCACAGTGCAAGGAAAGAAGGGCTCCTGCTACACTAGACTAAGCTAGGAGATGAGCAGGTCCCTAGAGAAGCAGCCTCTCCTCTCACCTCTGTCTGGCCCTGTGCATTGACATCACCTAGATGCTAACACTGGCACTGCTGGTCTTAGTTCTGAACTAGACCCCTCTTCCCCATTTACTCTGTTTTGCTCCCCCACTTCCCAGCTTCTGACCTGGATGCCTGCTCCCATTTTCCGTCCTGCCTCATATCCCAGATTGGGCCTCGACACTGGTTCCAGGGCTACAAACTTTGCTTCCCCAACCTAGACCATTTCTTAGGCCCCCTCCCTCTGTGCTAAAAGCTGCCTTGGGTAGAAAGCCCTCTCGATCCCCCAACATTCTGCATCCTCTTCTCAGCATCACTGGGGGATCTCACAATGTCTAGTTCCAAGAGTGAGCCCTCCCTACACATTGGATGCATCCTGACCTCTTGGTTGCCTCTGGGCAATGGAAGACACTACTCTCTTCTCCCCCTCAGAGCAGCATAGCCCTTCTCCACGGTCCTACTTTAGATGTTTGCTTTGTTTGGTGGTGAGAATAGCCTTGAGAATGGAAAAAAAAATGACTGTGGAAATCAAAGAAACTAAAAGTGGGAGTGAGCACAGGAGGATTCATCCAGGGACCTCTGAGCAGGAAGAACCTCTAGGGTCCATCTATCTTTTTGCCTCATTGTACAGACAGGGATGGTGGTCATTTGACTCAAGTCCCAGAGTACAGCGGACATAGCTAGGTCTAGAACTCAGAACCTACCCTTCCTGGTCCTCTTCTTATTCCATCACATGTGTCCATTTCTAACCTGCGAATTTTAGCCAAAGAGACATTCATTGACTTCTAATTGCAAACCAGTCTCCCCCAAGAGTATGGATGACACATTTCAGGAATCTGCACTTGTTTGTAGATCACACTCCATACCAACCCAGTTCTAGCCACTCGCAACTCATGGGTCCATCTCTCATTGTTGATTTGCATGGCCCTTTGAACTTAGAGTTCCCTTCCTTCTCCCTCCAGCACTCTGCAGTGGTCTGGATGAGACTGGGACTCAAACCTCCAACCTGGACCATTGACAAGCATCCAATCTGGGCCTGCCTGCTCCCTCAGGAAGGGGACATTGCAATGCCCTTTTAAATTTTTACTTCAAGTACCTTCCCAACAGCCTGGAGCCCTTAGGACTGTAAGAAGGCTAATAGCAGTAGCAGTGACCTGAGCTGGAAGAAGGGACAGTGCCCAGGAGCACACTTAATTTCAATGTTCAGCCATTGAGGTATGGCTGGGTGACTTTCCCTTTTATTTTCCATTCCTTACTCTCTTCAAGTATCTCTAAACAGCAGAACTTGTGTCCTGGTTAAAGAATCCTCAGTATAGACTCCTGGGACTCACTCTAGACCTGCCAATTCAGAATCTCTGAATATGATTTTTTTCTAAGTCTATCGAGTTGAAAAACCACATATTCTACACCCCAATGACTGAAGTGATGAGGAGTTAGTCTTGAGAGATCCCTTTAAAAGCCAAGTTAAGATAGGCATAGTTGCCCACACCTATAATCTCGGCAACCTGGGAGGCTGAGGCTGGAGGATCATGAGTTCCAGCTCAGCCTGCGCTGAGACCCTCCCTGTCTCAAAATTAAAAATAGAAAGGACTGAGAATGAGTATCAGTAGTAGAGCACCCCTGGCCTTGCAGCCTGCCCATCCCTGGGTTCAATCACCAGTACTGCAAAACAATAACAGCAATGACGATGATGATGACGATGGTGATGATGATGTTATGTGTCATCACTCCTGTGCTCTAAGCCTCTCCCCAGTGACTTTCCAGAGTCAAAGCCCAAGTCTCCGGGATGTTTTCAGCTGCTTATTTCTACTCTCACCTCCTTTCCCCCTTTCTCTGTTATTCTGTTCCAGCACACTGGCCCCTTTGCTGTTCTCTGCCCCTTAGAACCCTCAAAATGGGGTTAGTAGCTGCCGATTTCCTCTGCCTAGAGCACTCTTCCTCCACAGAGCTCCATGGCCTCCACCCTCATCGTGACATCTTTTAAATGCCACTGAGTCCATCAGGTCTTCCATGACCAAAGTATGCAAAACAGCAGCCCCTTCCCCTGCCATTCCACCCCTAGGTTCCTGTTAATCCTTATACTGCTTTACATTTGTCCACAGAGCAGAGTTTGTCCTAAGCTCTTCTTAGACTCCTTTTTCTAAATAAAGAAAAAAAAAATAACTACTCTGTCTTACTGTCTATTAATTATCTTATACCCTTTAGAATTACTCCATATCAAATCCTGGAATTTGGAAATTCCCCTTTCTGTTCACACCCTGCCATCTGTCCAGTAATGGTGCTGGTTACCATGGGGATGCTTCCTGTTCCCACGCTCCGTCTTCCCTCCTGGCTGGACTGAGCTGCCTGGCTGACTCTCTCATGGAATGCTGCTCCCTCATGTTCCCTGTCCCCGTTTGCTTCCTGCTAAGCGTGGCTGTGTGAAGGCCAGCAGGAACGGCACCCACTAGTTCTCCCATTGCAAATAGGCTCATGGAGTTTGGGGTGTGAAATTGTCTAGCACGACTTGACTCATCTCCATAAGTCAATGGTTTTAGTCAGCTTTTTTGCTGCTGTGACTAAAGGATCTGACCAGAACAACTATAGAGGAGGAAAAGTTTATGTGAGGACTCACGGTTTCAGAGGTCTTAGTCCATAGAAAGCTGGCTCCATTTCTCGGGGCTCGAGATGAGGCTAACCTCATGGTGGAAGAGTGTGGCAGAGGGAAGCAGCTCACGTAAATGATCAGGGAGCAGAGAAAGAGTCTCCACTCTCCAGATACAAAATATGTACCCCAAAGCCACACCCCAATTCCCACCTTCTTCAGCTACACCCCACCACTTCAGTTACCACTCAATTAACCCCTCAAAGGGGATTAATTCACTGATTAGGTTAAGACTCTCACAACCCAATCATTTCTCCCCTGAGCCTTCTTGCATTGTCTCACATGTGGGCTTTAGGGGACACCTCACATCCAAACCATGACATCAGTATAGCATCCTTTTCTCATGTTGGGCCGGTGGCCTGTAAATTGGAATCTGTTATAATAAGACATTTCATTGAATGACCTCACTACCTTTGTCACAACTGAGACTTGCCTGAACTTTTGACAACTAACTTGTTTTAACAGTGAGAGCCTATTAAGCAGTTCATAAGTTTGGGCAAAGAACTCAATAAAATCATTCTGCATGTATAGTTATTTGTAAATTGGGTGTCATCTATACATCTTTTACATCAATAAAACATAATAAATGTTTTGTAAAATGAATCTTCCATGAAATGAGAGCCGCTTTGCAGGGGTCCATGGCGAGATGAGATGCCCAGGACTTGAACAAACATGGGTTTATATACTTAGGGGACAGCAGAATAAATGTCCCCACTGATACCCTGAGAGGGAAGGTGGCCCAGAGCCAGGCTTCTCTACCCAGCAGCAAGAAGGCCATTATCACCTCATAAAGCCTTGCCTCTCTTGAAACCATGGTCTGAATGTAGTACTCTGACAGATGAATCCAGTCCTCCTCCCTCATGTTTCTAGACACAAATAAGAGAAAGCTGCTAAAATCCCTCTGAGAGAGTCAGGTAATTGATACCTGCTCTGGGAACCATTTTCTTTTCCCCACCCCCTCCATGCTGCTATGGCCCAGGGTTTTCCTCCCAAGGCTACCTTAATGCCTGGAAGTGGGAGGCACAGTGGTCTCTGTTGTTCTTCCTTAGCATAAAAATCTTCTGGTAGAATGAATAGGACAAGCTTCAAAGCCAAGGCATCTCCTTGAGATTTTGCTTCAGTTCAATTTTGCCTTCAGAAAAGGCTAGTCTAAAGCTTTGGCAGATCCCAGTGTGTTTGGAGACCAGGGCAAACATAGATATGCACCAAAAAGCCTCTTCTTCCTGTCTTCTGTCACATCTCTATAATTTATCTGGGAGAGCTGCTGCTATATCAGGTCCTTACTTGAGCCTGAAAGAGCCAGAAGAGTGTGTGGGTCCAGCTTCACTCTGGGATAGCTTTCCATCATGTGATCTGGCATTACAAGCTCCTGGAAGAGCATATGTTTCTAACTATGTAAACGTGTCTGTTGGCAGTCTCTCCTTATATGATCCCAGTGAGATTACTAATGGCTTACCAACAACTCGACTTCTGAGAACACCTCTTTCCCCACATACTCAGTCTGTGACTGCCTCTGCCCAGTAACTTGCAGCTATCAACCTTTGGCTCCCTCCTTATGGAAGAATAGATTAGTCTCACTTCCCATGCCACACATTTCTAAAGGAGCCCTATGGCTCTTCTAAACGTTTTGTGATTGACAGTTAAGATAGTATATGGTTTGCATACTGTGCCTAAGCTTTATTACATGCATATTTTTCTGGAAAACTCAAAACCTCACATATAAGTGTCTAGAGATCTTTTCTGCTGGTTTCACATACAAATGAGGAGGAAAAGTGAGATGCACAAGTCAAGATCCCATCAGGAGTCCAAGCAAGAACATCTTGCCTGGTATGAGGACTGTGGTTCTTCCTGTAAGATTTCTGTCCCCTTTGCCCCTGCCCACCTCACCCACTCTGGCCTCAACATCAGACCCCTGAGTCACTACTGTCATCTTGCTCTGCCCATCACCCAGTCTTGCCACCTCTAGTTTACCCTTCATATAGCTGCCAGAATCCTGTTCATAACTTTGCTCAACAATGTTATTGGCAAGGGTGTCCTTCCTCAAGTTAAAAAAAAAAAAGAGTTAGGTTAGTGTAATGCCTTAACATTCTACCCATACCTGTATGGTGGAGCAGGTGGGGGAAATGAATCAGGACTCCCAGGTCAGTATGCTTGAGAGATAGCATCAAGGGACATTTAGAAAATGGGCAGGTTAGGCCCAGCTTTGGACATGGAGTAGTAGCAAGTGTGTCTGTAGCCTTGAGAACAGTGCAGGTGTGTGTAGAAAGGGGCTCTCCACTATGGCTCCAGACTCAACAGAGATGTCCAGAATCTCTGCTGTTCTCTCAAGCTCTCACTAAATTATATATGAATTGTGGCCCCATAGACACGATACCTTGGTGCAAGACACAATCTTGTTGGTAGCATCCTCTAAAAGAGTCCAAACTCCTAGTAAGGCCCTCTTAGCCCATTCTATCTACTTGTTTCTCCTTTCATATGCCCTCTGCTCTAGTCAATCCAAATTCCATGGTCTCCCCACCTCTCTAGTGTTTTCTTCCATCACACCTAGCTCAAATTGTTCTGATACATACATGTGTCAGTCTTCACATACCCTAACACCTCCTGTCTTATCGGGCCCTGCTCCTTGAAATTGCTGCTGGAAGGATCCCCTTCCCCCTCTATATGCCCTGAGCATTTACTTTCATAGCTGATCCTGCCCTTTTGGTACTCTAGATGTATTCTCCCTAACTCCACAACTGTCTTGAGCTCCTTGAAAATGATTTCATGTTTCATCTAAACTCACAGCGCCCAAAGTCTCACCCTGAGACTATACATTGTGAAGACAACTAATTTGTCCTCTACCCTCTGACTGTTCTACAAGCTCTCAGCAGACCTCTGCCCTCTGGCATGCTCTGTGCTCCCATCTGACACCTGCCCTGTAGTTCCCATAAGCTCTCATCTAACCTTATTGTGTTTGGTTTTGCTTTTCTCTGTAATTCCCAAGACTCTTCCAACTCCAGTGTCTTCCATTCTCAC
This sequence comes from Marmota marmota marmota, assembly GCF_001458135.2. Classification (NCBI taxonomy): domain Eukaryota; kingdom Metazoa; phylum Chordata; class Mammalia; order Rodentia; family Sciuridae; genus Marmota; species Marmota marmota. The sequence goes on along the minus strand of NW_026000174.1, from coordinate 28,070,104 downwards.
TTTCACAGACTTAGACCTAGGAGTTCCAGGTCCTAGGATGGCTCTGTCATGCTGCAGCCTCATGGCCCTGGGCACATCACTTAACCCCAATGGGCATTATTGTCTTTATTTATAAAAGAACAGGTTAACCCAGGTGATCTCTAAGGTCTTTTGCAAACCCCCACATTTTCTAGTCCTCAAATCCAAATGGTGTATTTGTTCATCTCCCACATGCACATATTTGCAATATCATTATGTTAATATTAAAGGGGGAAGGCAGCAAAATGCAAGCCGAAGTTATGGGGGGATCCCAGTGATTTTTCTGACCTCCCTGTTCTAACGGGCCCTTTCCTCAGGGAGCGCTTGTTTTTCCCGCAGTCTTTGAACATCTCACAGGCCTGCTCATTATTTTGTTGTCTGAAGTTAGGCAGGAACGTTTCTGTGATTAATTAAGCAAAAGGCCCTGGTGCTGGTTGTGCAAGAACCATCAGATAATCACGCCTTTGGGGTGCTCACCAGGCCCGGGGAGCAGCGGGCTGGGGTCCTCAGAGGGTTGATTAACTCTGGGATTCTCAGGCCTGCCCCAGACACGTGGCTGCCCGAGACACTGTCCCACTTTATAGAAACGAAGTCTCACCTCGGTTTGCAGGTGTTGCAGGGATCGGAAGGTCAGGGTTACAAGGTTCTGCCGCGGCACTGAGTTTTGTTTTAGACCTTGGGGAACTGTTGAACCAGAAAACTTTTGGAGGAGGATTTTCCAGCTTTGCAGAGGAGCCACGATTTCCATAGCACCTCTGTGGCCTTCTGAACCTGGCCTTCTGTCCTGTGTGTTCATCTCTGTGTCCAAATCTCTGTTTTCTCTTATGTAGATACTAGTTGTTGTACTTAGGGACCCCTCAAATCTGAAACAACTTTACCTTCGGTTGATTACACCTTCCAGGATCCCATTTCAACAAAAGGCCACGTTCTAAGTTGCTGGGGTTTAAGATTTGGATATAGCTTCTTGGAAGACTACAATTCAAACCCCTAGAACTTGGCCTTTTGTATTGATCATTTACTTAAAATCTCATTTAAAGAAAAAAGCCCATAACTAAAATAAAGTTAGAATCAAGATTGTAAATTATTAGTGGAATCATGACGGAAATATGCTTATTTCAGAATCTTCATCGAGGCTGGGATTCCAGCACCAGGGATCTGTGGGCAGAGAATTGAGCAGGAGACTGCCCACTGTCCTCAGGGCCCCTCTCACAATTCTCCCCCAACCTTCAGCTTGATGTTCAAGTCAGAGCTCAATCAGAGAAGCAGAAGCTGGTGGGAGCTAACAGTCTCCATCAGGCTGTTGTCTCCACGACTGCTGCTGAAACATCAGGGCAGCCAGTCAGGAAGGGCCGATGACATAAAGTGAGGGGCAGCCAGAACAGACCAGAACACACAGGGATGAGCGGAGCCCATGAGGACAGAACAAAGCCAATGCAGCTCTTGTGACCTCTGATGTCGTTGGTGTGGGTCCTGCAGATGCCAAGGCCCTTCATCAAGGCATTTCATCTGCTCCACAACCACAGAAGTTAAAGGAGGATCCAGGGGAAGATGGAGTAACGGCACATGGACTGTGTTTTCACACTGAAGAGGTGAGCCAGAAGGTAAGTGACAATGAACATGAGCTACTAAATGACTTGCCCTTGGGAATGTGTCTTGCAGTCCACTCTACTGGGAAACATAGAGGAGAAGGAACTCTGGAGAATATCATTCAGGCCAGCCAAGATGGCACCATTCAGTCACTACATCTAAATGAATAGATGATCTTTTACACAAGTGACCCATATGAAAGGCAGGTTAAGGGTTTGAGTTGTGTCTTCCAAAAAAGCTATGGACAAGTCTTAAACTCCAGTGGCTTGGAAGGTGGCCTTATGTAGAAAAAGGATCCCTATGTCTGTCCCTTCAAATTCACATGCATTTGAGACTCTAGATCAGGGATTACTCACTTCGTAACCCCACACTGTGCATATTACCTAGAATTCAATCTTAGGTGGTCACCAAATGATAATTTAGTTGCACAACTGAACTACAAGGAGACAAACCTCTGAGATCACAAAATAACCCTGGAATTTCAACCGGACTGGACTCATAAACATTTATTGAGCACTAAGTGTGTGCTAATAACTGTGTTATTTAAACATTGTCTCTTTGATTCTATGGCAATGCTATGAGGAAGGTATAATGCATCTCTCTTTTCAGATAAAAAAAAAAAAAAGTCAAGCTTCAGGGAAGTTAAGTCACTTGTTAGAGGCCACATATTTAGACAATGGCAGGCTTAAATTTAGATCCAAACCAGCTGAAGCCATGTCCACTTCTGGCTCAGGAAGGAAACTATGCTTCTAAACTATGCTTTCAAGCAATATTAAAAATATCAGCAGCATAATTCATAATGAAAAAAATTTTATTTGATTTTGAAAGGCTTGACCCAGCTCTAAGTGGTGCTCTGGCGAAAATGTGAAGTGTGGTGCCAGCGGCAATTAACCCTGAGTAACTGGACTTTTAGCAAGCTGAGCAGGTCTCCTGACAGAGCAGGACTGGCTGTTTCCAAGGGAAAACAATGAACTTGCAAATGAGCTCTTCCACCCCTCCACACTCTTCACACCTGGCCATGAGCCTCCATGATCTGTTTACTAAGTTAACTAATGAGGGTAATTGATCTAGAGGACCTTCACCAGAGAAGGGTGGGGAAAAGGATAGAGGGGGGATACCTCAGAAAATGGAGGGGAAAAGGATAGAGGGGAGATATCTTAGAGAAAAAAAAAAGCAGAGGAACAGTTCTGTCCCCAGAAACTTCTAGGTGGAAAGACTGCACTGGATTTAGAAGAGAGAAGGAAGATTCGTCTTCACAAGCTCAATGAGCTGGGTAGGTTAGGGAAGAGAATCTGAAATAATGGTTCAAAGAATCTTACTTCCTATTCCATTTAGCAGAAGGAGGAGGTGGGAAATTATCAGAACATTCAGGCTGGAGACATCCAGATAATATCTGTGGAAATAAGAGGTCTAGATCAGCTTAGTTAAGGAAAAAATGATAAAGTAGAAAGAAAAACATAGAGAGCCTGTCAGAATTATAAAAATATCTGCGAGCCCTCTATTGAGTCCTTCTGTCCCAGACCCCAACATGACTCTTCTTCTGGAAGATAATGCTGAGATAGAAAATACCAATATTACTTTGAAAGACTAATGGAGTGCTTGATCAAGAGCTACATAAAGATACAGTTGGCCCTCCCCCAAAAAACATAATTGGCCTAGAAACATAGAGATGGGGCAAGGGAAAGTTGTGAGCGTTTTTCATCTTATCCTATATGAAACCTAACCAAATTGAAGATTGCATGTTGGTAGAATGGATATCAAGGAAAGTTATAAATCACAAGAATATTCATGTTGATAAGAAAGAAAGTCACTCACATTCCAAGTCATAAGAAGCCTTCACTTTCATGATAGTGATAAAAGCAAAGATCTTCAGATTCTAGGTTTTGTACTCATTAACCATGACTTTGTGCAAATTGTATAATCTCTATAAAACATCTTTTGCCCATCTATGGCAACAGAAATAATAACATCTACCTTATAAGAAGAGATATTGGTAAACATCTATCCAGAATAGTGTTTTCCTGCCCTTGATTGGTCAAATCAACCAGAGACTTCCTACTACAAAGACCCACGGAGAACTCTTGGAAAGCAGTTGAAAAGCTGATTAGGTGTGAGGGGTTAATACATAAAACAGGTTATGAATTATAGCTTCTATAAAATGCAAATCTTATTTTTTCAAATAAATGTAGGAAATGATATTTTTAAGTAAGGTACAATTTAATTTCATATTGAAATCAACTAGATATGCCCTAAGAAATCAGAAATATTGGTCTTTTTGTTTATTTCTATATTCCCAATACCTTAAATATAAATAATATCTATGAATAAGTTATATTCTTAATATGTTATTCTTGTATTTATCTACATACAAATACTCCCAATTTTTACTTAAAGAAATAATGGCTTAAAGATATTAACTGAAGGTCTGGGGTTGTGGCTCAGTGGTAGAGCACTTGCCTAGCATGTATGAGGCACTGGGTTGGATCCTCAGTACCACATAAAAATAAATAAATGTAATAAAAGTATTGTGTCCATCTACAACTAAAAATGTCTGAAAAAAATTTTTTTTAAAATTAACTGAAGGTTACTGAGAAAATGGGGAGCTACTAACTTATCTTAAAGTATAAGTTCCGTGAGCATATCAAAATGACAGGTATAAAAATAAAGAGACAAAATAGAGGTGTGAGTACACTGGAGTGTGTGTGTGTGTGTGTGTGTGTGTGTAGAGAAAGAAAGAGAATAGGTCAAATACACTTTTAACAGAACAAAATTAGGTATAGTTAGTGGAAAAGAGTAGAAGCACGATAATTAGAATCAGTTTTCCATTAAAATGTAAAAATAGTAATTACAATAAACATAAATGATTAAAATCACTAATAAAAATCAGATACATGGGTTTTACTTCTTGAAAGCATATGTTAGACCTTAACAAACTATCCCTCAGCAGCTCCAGCTAGAACAAAAAGAATATATTTAAAAATAATATTTATAGGGGTTGGGGCTATGGCTCAGCGGTAGCACACTTTCCTGGCATGTGTGAGGCACTGGGTTCGATTCTCAGCACCACATAAAAATAAATTAAAAAAAAATAAAGGTCTATCAACAACTAAAAAAATATTTTAAAAAATAATGATATTTATAGTTATAGAAGTAGAAGATTAGAAGTAGAGGATTAGTTGAACCAAAATTTCAAAGAAGAAAAAGCCCCTTCCTAGATGAGCTATCACCACCTGGTTTTCTCCCCACGGGCATTTTCTGAGCCTGGACACAGACTGAGAATACATTAGATTCTTCATAGAAGGGCTGTACTAGGGGAGCAAAGAAACTGCGGGGCCTTCTGATGGCTTCAGAGGTGGATATGACAGATTCATTAGAGAAGCTCAGTTTATCTACAAGGCACCAAAGCTGGGATGACTCACACTAAAGCTGAATCCCAGCCCAACCCAGCACAATACTGAGCATATAGACATGATCCTTCTCTCAGCTGTCTGCTTAAGAGAAGAGGATATATCTGATCTGGTGGGAAACAGCTCCATGTTCATTTACTGTGATGTTTCATTCAAAATGTCAGAATACAAAAAACATTATGAAATAAGCAAAGATATGTAAGAAGCAAAAATTGTGAAAACAAGTTAAAAAATGTATTAAGAAGAGGAAAAAAAGACTATCCATGCTGGAGTTAGTAATGACTTTAAAATTCCTATTGTAAATATTTTCAAGAAAACAGACCAAGGATCAAGAAGATTGGTGAAGAATGGAAGGATTTATCAGAATTGAATTTTTTAATAAAAACAAATTTTTAGACTGAATTAATGGGGCGGGGGGGAGGCAAGAGTTTAAAATATGCAGAAAGTTGAAAAAAGATATATCAGGCAAAAATTAACAAAAAGACAGACAAAGGCCAATAACCCAGTGGATCACATGTCTATGGGCCACAAGATCAAAAATAAATAGCAATAATTGTGTTAATGTATATTAATAAACATAGAAATTAAAGTAAAATATTAGAATGAATAAAGAGGGATATTATAGACAAGTAAGGGAATAATAGAACAAGAAACTATAACATTAAATATAAATATTCTTAATAATATAGCACCAAGTTATATGAAGTAATTGATAAACCAACAATTTTACTTGGAGATTTAATACACCTACTCAGAAACTAATAGACCAATCAGATTAAAAAAAGCACTGGTAGAGATTTGTAGAACAAAACCAATAATTCTAAATTATTAAATGATAGACAAATAAATTGATGTCAATTTTGACACCCAGTAAATAGGAAATTCACATTCTTTCACACAGAACATAAACAATAATTGACCATATACTAGACAACTAAAGAAACCTCACTGATTTCCAAAGAATAAGGATTAAACAGAATATCACCCCAATATAAAATGCAATAAAATTTAAAAATCACTAAAAAAGTAAATTAAATCTAGAAAATATACAATATACCTTAAAGTAACCAATAAAATAATTTATATCTCTTTCTCTCTCACATACACACACATACATAAACACACACACACACACAATTTCATATCCAAAAATAAATCATAAGGATTCTTAAGTGTAGTTACAGTGTTGTCAGAACAGAATGGCACTTGGGAGACCAGATAAAGTAGTCCTTGGAGGAAATTTTATAGCTTTTAATATGCTTATTAGAAAGCAAAAATATATGAAAATAAATGATACAGGCATTGAAATCAAGAAACTGGGAAAATAACAGTGGTATAAATTTAAAGAAATAAGAGATTGGAGATAATGAGAGGGACAAGAATGGAGTAGAAAAATTAAAGAAGATGAAGAAAATCAAATAATAGTTTGTTTCTACAAGATGAATTTCACTGATAAAACTAATCAAGATATTTCTAGAACATTAAACAAGTACATTCCAAATGAAATAAGAACACCAGCTAATAAAATGGGTGGTCTCAACTTTCTCCCTGATGTTCCTAATTTGCAGAAGCATCTTTTCACAGACCATAGTCTTTGGCCAATCTATGGATACCCTCAATCTCTCTAAATCCCCTACCAGGGCTCATGAGGACTCAGCCTTCTGCACTCCACAGGCAGAGCAAAAGGACAAGTTTTCCTGCTAATGCTTGCCTGTGTCTTTCCCACTGAGGCAGCTGCAGGATTAACCCACACCACAAGGGGACAAGGTGCACCTTTTAAGTATGCCTGGAGAAAGTGCCACTTGTACCCGTGTTCACAGGAACAAATGTGGGTGTTTCCTGATCCCCTTTCCCCACTCTGAGGTTGGGCATTGCAGGAGGTGAGCAGGGAAATGAGAAAGTTGGATGATTTTTCTTCTTCATCCCCATGAAGACTTCAGGATGGAAGGGGAAGTTCTTCCCTCTCTTTCTTCCTGTCAGGGCTAGGCCTCCCCTAGGTAAACTTCTATGACCTAACCCACCAGATGTTTTGCCAAAGGAAGTTAGACGTCTTTTTCTGTCTTTACCATTTCTGTACTTTTGTTTCTTGTTCCATGTCTAAAGTTAAATATCAACTCTTTGGATATCTACTACATAAGAATACTAACTATGCCATTGAATTCCTTCTTGAAAGCCACAGGTGGAATTTTCAATGCCAAGGGTTATATTCTTCATGTCTTTAAGCTACAACGGATGTGTTTTTGTTTTGTTTTGTTTTAAAGCAGCCTAGTTTTTCTTCTTAATACTATTGTTTGGTGGGTAGAGCTTATAACTCTAGACATTTTAAGCATACTTTTGATAGTCTATTTTCAGATTATTTTATTTGGATTTCTTAGAGTTCTAATCTTCCTATTGTTTCTACTGCCTATAAATCACAGTGAATGTGTGTGTGTGTGTGTGTGTGTGTGTGTGTGTGTTGATTGTTGGATTTATCTTTGGTGGTCTTGGTAATAATAATGGCATGTAGCTAAAAGTTTGTGTGTGTGTGTGTGTGTGTGTTTCTTTTGTTTTGTTTTTTCAGAGACATTTGAATCTACTTTTTCTGGGCATCACTGAGTCATCTTAACAGGGGAAGAGTTTCTCAATACCATGGTAACCAGTCTCGGGATAGCATAAATTTCAACCCTAAGTCCACATGTAGACTCACGGAGTACAGTCTATATGTGAATTTTTCTGGGAAGACTTTTTTTCTACTCCTAGAGATCAGTCAGCGACAGGTTTCCTTATTCTCTCAATATGCTACTTTGTCAGTACATTCATTTTTTTCTAGTTTGTCCTTTGCAATGAGGGCAATATCCTTCAAGGGTCCCTGCTTCACGTAGGAGTCTCCTTCTGCCTCACCTCAACAAAGTGTTAAGTCCTAACTGCCTGTATCTGCTGGAGCCTTAGAAGCCAAGTTCATGGCTTATAAGATCTGAATTCATTCACTTACCACAGGGCGGGAACAGCATCAACTCACCCACTTATCACTAATTTTCAGTTTCTTTGTTTATTTGGTTTCTGGGGATTTTCTTTTCCTTCTTGAGAGATTTTTTTTAAGAGTTTACATTTTCTCTGTGTATTATATCCAGTATTTTTGAGTGTTTGAAGCAGAAGGGATTTCAAGAATCTTGGTTAAGCATCTTGCTGAAAGTGGAAGTATACATTATTTTCTTAATAAAAGTTTTATATCTTTCTTACTGAGTGTTTTTCCTCTTTATTTGCTTTTTTATTGGTATTTTCTTTCCTTAAGGAATGAGATCTTTTCCATTATTATTATTTTTTACTATTTTTCATTGATATGTAGAAAAAGTTCTGATTTATAGATGTTTTAAATCTTCAACATTACTAAATATAACTAGCTCATATATTATCAAGTGATTGCAAGAAAAATGGATATATTTAATATAAAAATAAAAACTCACATTCTTTTTTTTCCTAATCATTACACTGTATACTCACTTTTTTTTTTTTCCAATTCGGCATCTCATGGCTAGAACTTGAATAGATTTAAAAATAGTAAAGATAATTGGGATTCTTGTCTTCACTTTGAGTTTAATTGCTTTTGCTTTTTTTAATTTTCCATGTAATATGTTTGTAAGACTCTCCTTTTCAATTTAAGGATGAATTCTTCTATTCTTAGTATAGGGAATTTAAAAGTTAAGAATGGCTATTGAACCATCCTTTGATTTTATAGTAGATTTTGTCTCAGTGATGATACAATGTGCCTTAAAATATGTTGAGGAATGCAGATAGCCAACAAATATATGAAAAAAAATGTTCAACATCTGTAGCAATTGGGAAAATGTGAATCAAAACTATACTGGGATTTGAAATCCAGTTAGAATACCAATCATAAATGATACACATAACAATGAAAGCCAGGGAGAAGAGTAACACTTTTACATTCTTGGTGGGACGGTAAATTAGCACAACAACTTCAGAAAGCAGTAAGAAGATTCTTCAAAAGACTAAGAATGGACCTATCATATGATCCAGCCATCCCACTCTTTGGTATTTATCCAAAAGAACTAAAATTAGCATACTATAGTAATACAAGGTATCCATTTGCCAAAAAAAGCAATGGTATATTGCTTATAACTGTGCAATTCACAACTACCAAGTTATGCAACCAGCCTAGGTGTATCTCCCAATAGACAATTGGGTAAAGAAAATGTGGTATAAATACACAATGGAGTTTTACTCAGCCATAAAAATAATGAAATTCTTTCTTTTTTGGCAAATGGATAGAACTGAAGAGCCTCATGTTGAATGAAATATGGCTACTCAAAAAGTCAAGAGCTTCATATGTGGAAGTTAGAGAGAAACAAGGAATAAAAACGTAGGGGAGGGGTTTCATGAAAATAGAAGAGAGAACAGTGCAACATCTGTAAGAGGAAAGGGAATGAGGAGGGGGGAGGAGAGATGCAAAAGGGAGGAACAGCAGAACAGATCAAATTATGTCACGTGCATGCATGAAAATATAATGATTAATTCTACTTTTACATATAACTATGATGCAACAATTTAAAAATGTAAAATAAAAAAAAATTTAAAAAGAACCAAATATTTTTGTTATTTTTAAATTTTTTTCTAGTTAGTTATATATGACAATAAAATGAATTTTCACACATTACAAATGGAGCACAACTTCTCATTCCTCTGGCTATACATGGTGCAGAGTCACTCTAGTAGTGTAATCATACATGCATATAGGGTCATAATGTCTGTCTCATTCTACCATCCTTCCCATCCCCCCAGCCTCACCCCTCCCCTTGTTTCCCTCTACACAATCCAAAGTTCCTTCATTCTTCCCTTAACCCCCTACCCCCACCCACCCACTATGGATCAGCATCCACTTATCAGAGAAAACATTTGGCCTTTGGTTTCTTGGGATTGGCTTATTTCACTTAGCATGATTTTCTCTAGTTCCATCCATTTACCTGCAAATGCTGCAATTTCACTCTTCTTTAAAACTGAGTAATATTTCATTGTGTATATGTACCACATTTTCTTTATCCATTCCTCTACTGAAGGGCATCTAGGTTGGTTCCATAGTATAGCTATTGTGAATTGAGGTCCTATAAACATTGATGTGGCTGTGTCACTGTGGTATGCTGATTTTAAGTCCTTTGTGTATAAATTCAGGAATGAGATAGCTGGGTCAAATGGTTGTTCCATTCCCAGTTTTCTGAGGAATCTCCACGCTGCTTTTCAGAGTAGTTATACCAACTTGCAGTCCCACCAGCAATATATGAGTTGCCCTTTCCTCCACGTCCTCGACAACACTTAATGTTTGCCTGTATTCTTGATAACACCCAATTCTTTATTTAAAAATATATTGATGGATTTGATTGGTAGATATGTTATTTGAAGTTTCTTACAGTTATATTGTAAATGAGTTGATCAGATACAATCAGATACCCACTATCATTCTCTTTTCCTCCTTCTAATCTACATACCCCTCTACAACTTTCCTTTTGATTTTCATCCTGTCTCTTTTGTATTTAAAGGATTTTTTAACAGTGTTTGACCAGAGTAAGTTCCTCTGTGTTCACTCTGCTGCCCTCCTTCTGTCTTTCATTAGCGTTGAGGGTTTGACTTTGAAATTGATAATTTAATAAAGTCGATTTGGAAATTTATTTCCTTTTTTCTTCATTCTAAAATAATTGTTTTTTCAGTGCTGGGATGAAACCCAGGGCCTCCTGCCTGCTAGGCAAGCACTCTACTGCTGATCTACAACCCCAGCCCTTCCAAAAAACTTTTTGCGAGACATTTTTGACAATTGGCAAGACATCCTGGAAAACTACATTGCACTAGTGTTTTCGTTGAAGCTTCAACTTTAATAACATTTAAAAATTTTATCCTCATTTATTTTTTTCTCTGTTATTTAACTTTTTAAATAAATTCTGGTGATTTAAATTTGTTTTCCCCAAAATAGCAAAAGTGTTACTTCTACTATAAAAAAATAATAGTTTATATCTCACTATATTATTCATTTTTAAACAATTTTGGTAGATTTTTCTGCCATTTTCTTTTCATCTTTATTAATTTTTCCCTTCATAGTTTTCCACTTCTTGTGTGTTCGTTTGTTGGCAGACCTGGGGATCTAAACTGGAGCCTTGCACATATACACTAGGCACACTTTCAGATACCTCTCTATCCTCTCTTTTTGTATAATTTTAAACTTGGTTGAAAATTATGATTTTTTTAAATCTTAAAACCTATATAAACCAGGTGCAGTGGTGCACACCAATAATCCCAGCTCAAAAGGCTGAGGCAGGAGGATTGCGAGTATGAGTCAGTCAGTGGGGACAACTAAATGAGATCTTGTCTCAAAATTAGAATAAAAAGGGGTAAAGTATAGCTCCCTGGTAGAGCAGTTGCTTACCTAGCAGGTGGGAGGCCCCAGTTTCAACTCCCAGTAATATGAAAAAAAAATATATGTCGTATATAAAATATGCTTTTTATCCCATTTTTCCTTGAATCATTAAAAATGAAACAATCTTTAATTTTCTTTTACTTGCATTTTGTTTAACTCATTTTATTCAACCATTTGTTTGCTATTTTTTTCACATATAATCTAGCTATGTTCACAATTTGAGATTGTCACTCAATAGAAACACTAACCAATTTGCGTTTGTTCTAATAACTAAAATAAACATTTTTAATGCTTTCTAGGATTTTCTTGTGCTCTTCTCAGTTTTCCATTTTAATATTTAAGCTAGCAGTTATTTTATCTATATAAAGCAAACAGTATTATTAATATTTAAAAAAATAAATATGGGTTTCTCCAATTATCAACATGATAATAACTATGTATTCATTCTCTTTATAAAGAAAATGAAATTTTACATCTTAAATTAATTCCCTCCTTTCTTCCAATGACAGACTTCAGTTAAAAACTAAATTTTGTGTTGAGTTCACTATTACTTCATTTTTCCATTATGTGTCTAAATTTATCATGATAATGAGTATGATTTTAAATTTTTTTAATTTGTTCTTTTCAAGTATACATGACAGTAGAGTCTATTTTGACATATTATACATACATGGAGTATAACATTCTAATTAGGATCCTACTCTTGTACATGATGTGGAGTTTCACTGGTTGTGTATTCATATATGAATATAGGAAAGTTATGTATGGGTCTTTTATTCCCCTTTGTCTAATCCTATTAACTGCTATTCTACCTCACCCTACCCTGCCTCTTACTGTGAGTTAGCATCCTCATATCAGAGAGAACATTTGGCCTTTGGGTTTTTCTGGATTGTCTTATTTCACTTAGCATGACAGTCTCCAGTTCTGTCCATTTACCTGCAAATGCTATAATTTCATTCTTATTTATGGCTGAGTAATATTCCATTGTGTATATATACCACATTTTTTTATCCATTCATCTGTTAAATGGCATCTAGGTTTGTTCCATACTTTAGCTATTGTGCATTGGGCTGCCGTAAACATTGATGTGGCTGCATCACTATACTATGTGATTTTAAGTCCTTTGTGTATATACCAAGGAGTGGGATTACTATGCCAAATAGTGGTTCCATTCCAAGATTTCTGAGGAATCTCCATACTGCTTTCCAGAGTGGTTGCACCAATTTGTAGTCCCTCTGGCAATGTAGCAGTATACCTTTTCCCCCAAATCCTTGCCAAGATTTATTTTATTTGTATTCTTGATAATTGCCATTCTGACTAGAGTGAGATAAAATCTCACTGAAGTTTTAATTTGCATTTCTCTAATTGCCAGAGATGTTGAACATTTTTTCATATATTTGTTAACCAATTGTGTTTCTTCTTCTGTGAAGTGTCTGTTCAGTTCCTTTGCCCATTTATTGATTGGGTTATTTGTGGGGTTTTTTGTTTTTTGTTTTTTTGGTGTTAAATTTTTAAGTTCTTTCTATCTCCTGGAGATTAATGCTCTTTCTGAGGTGCAGGTGAAGATTTTCTCCCATTGCAGGCTCTGTCTTCACGTTCTTGATTGTTTCCTTTGCTATGGAAGAACCTTTTTAGTTTGATACCATCCTATTTATTGATTCTTGATTTTACTTCTTGCACTTTAGGAGTCCTGTTGAAGACTTTTTTATAAAAAAAAAATAATACTTGATCCTGGATATAAATGTATTTCCGTAAAACATTTTCCATGTGTAAGTATTTGTTTTGGGTAATCTTTTGGTTGACTGAAGCAGAAGTCTTCAGAGTAGGTTGCATGTACTGTTGGGAACATCAAAATCCAGGGGTTTCTGGATGTAGGGAGCTTTAATATCATCATCGATTTTCAGGTCTTTACATTTCACATACACTTTTTAATATAATTTATTTGCTTGGGAATCCACCTCAATGGTGAAGGTTTAACAAGCTCTCCTTCCCTCTGTCCCTTTCACAACCATCCTCAGCCACACTTCTCACCTACCCCGTGTCTTCCCATGGTGCATTGCTCCATGATGTGAAAACTTCCCAAATGTGAAACATGGATAATTTGAAATAACTGGTTTCAGGAAAGCTCATTTAAACAACACTCTATAAAGCTACTGCTTTCTGCCCATCTTATTAAGATTATTTCCCCCCCCCCCCAAAAAAAAATGTCCTTTTGTATTCAACAATGTTTTTTCAAATGTTTTAATATATTTATGTTGTTTGAATCACATGCATACTAATAATAATCATAATGATAAGCCAATCCAAAATAAACCTTTTAGCTCTTAGAGCCATATGTTCTCAGGAAATAAAAATAAATAAATTCATAATTATGTATATCTTTGTGGTTACAGAAAATATGATAGAGGAATTAATTGAAAAAACTCCCAATCATAGAAATGCATTAGCATTTGAATATAATTCTGGGAGGACATAGAAGGAACACAGGGAGGAAAGAAGAAAGATGAGTAATACAGTTTTAGTAGTTAAAGAAGAGCCTGTGTATTGTTTGATTATAGACTATAGCAAGTAGTAAAACTCTATGGTTGTTATATTCTATTAGATATATTTTTTAAAAATGAAGAAAAAAATAATTTAAAAAATATTCATGTGGCACAGCCATCCCTTTTCTCATAATTATCCAAGGAAAATGAAAACATATGTCCATGTAAAGACCTCTGTATGAAACTTCATAACAATTTTATTCATAATAGTTGAAAACTAGAAACAACTCAAATGTCTTCAACTGTGAATAAACCAATGATAGTATATTCATACAATGGAATACTACTGAGCAATAAAAAAGAACAAATTCCCAATACATGTAACAACATGGATGGCTCTTAAATGCATTATGCACAGTGGAAAAATCCAAACCCTGAAGGCTAGATACTATATATTTTCATTTATATAACATTCTATAAAGGCAGAAATCAGATCAGTAATTGGCAGGGGCTGGAGGGAAAAGAGAGTTGACTTGGAATGAGGGAAACATTCTGTGTTGATTGAGGTAGTGATTAAAAGGTTGCACATGTGTCTCAAAATCCATCAGAATGTACATCTAAAAAACAGAAGTTTACTCTATCCAAGTTATTTTCAATAAAGTTAACTTTATCAACTCCTGAGGAATAAATATCCAAAAGATGTTAAATCTGTATACTACAGTGACACAGCCACATCAATGTTTACAGCAGCACAATTCACAATATCCAAGCTTCGAAGCCAACCTAGGTGCTCGCCAAAATATGAATGGATAAAAAAAAAGTGGCATAAATACACAATGGAGTATTCTCATCCATTAAGAAGAATGGCATTATGGCATTTGCCAGTAAATAAATAAAACTGGAGACTGTCAGGCTAAGTGAAATAAGCCAGTCCCAAAAGGTCAAAGGTCAGATGTTTTCTCTGATATGTGGAAGCTAATCCAAAATAAGGGGAAAAATAGAAGAAAGATCCATGGAGTAGATAAAGAAAATTGAAGGGGAGGCAGGAAAGATGGGATTCAAAAGGAACAGTGGAATGAATCTGACCTAACTTTCCTATGTACATACGTAAATATACCACAGTGAATTTCAACATCATGTGCATCTACAAGACACTAGTTTAAAAAAGAAAAAAAAAAAGGTATAATAGTGGAAAGAGTAGCAATAAGGAAGGAAACAGTGGGAGGGGAAGAGGGGGGAAAGGGGCAGTACTGGGGACTAAACAAGTTATATTCCATGCTATTATAATATGACAAAATGAATCCTAATGTTATATATCACTAAAAGAATCAATTTTTAAAAAAGCTAAAACAGGCAATATTTGCTTTTTTATCATTTGAAACTATTCATGATGCAGAACTTTAATAACAAATTAAAATGTGTAAAGATATTTTAGACAGTTTTCTGTTTAGACAGTTGGCCGGTAGCAAATCACTAAAGACCAATAGTCTTCATAAAAAAGGAAGATCTGAGAATGTTCTTCTGTTGCACTTGTAGTTGACTATAGAATTTCTGACTTATCCACAATGCATCCTTCACAATATCACATGTGTTGCTCCTTTGCCCATTCACAATAGTTTTGTGTTGCAGAAGAATGTGGCCAGGCTATTTCTATTCTTTTCAAGGAATCTGATATTGCTTGTTTTCTCTATGGATACATTAAGGAAATACATTTCCTCCAAGTTCAAAGTTTCAATAGGACAAACCTGCCAATCACTTTTTTAAATTAATTTTTGCCTAGATTTTTTTTCAGTTAGAAAAGTGAGAATTATTTTTTAAATATTGTGCCTTAGGGGATTAGCAAGGGTGGTGGAATGTGATAGACATCAACATCCAAAGTCCATGTATGAAGACATGAATTGGTATCAACATACTTTATATACAACCAGAGATATGAAAAATTGTGCTGTATATATATAATAAGAATTGTAATGCATTTATTTCGCTGTCATTTATTTTTTTAAAAAATCAATTAAAAAACAGATATAAAATTAGCCAATGACATAAATAAATAAATATTGTTCCTTGTATTATTATTTCAGATTCCCCTCCCTTTTTTTAATTTTTTGGTTCTTATTTTGGAAATGCCAAACCACCTGTACGTTAGATTTCCATTCTCTGCCCTACACATCTATCAACTTACAGTTTATTTTAATCTGTTTATCCAGATGTTTGACATTTTAGAAGAGACTACCAAATTTGCCTCCTACATCACTGATTAAATTTTCTACAATGTTTATTTTGTTCCTTAAGGGCTTCTAATGCTAAATTTCATTCTGTGATGGCAATTGACACGTCATTCTTTTCCTTATCTAGTTCCCTTGTGCAGTTTGGCCTTTGTCTTAGCTTCCTTAGCTTCTTGGTCTTGTGTTTTATCATATTGAATTTTATGAAGGATGCAAAACATTTACTTCTGATTCTGCCTTCCTCTGCCCAACCAGTACCATATATATATATATATATCATAAAATATATATTTTATGTTATAGATCACCCTGTATAGATGTTTTCTGTTATTGTTGTTTTTTTATATTCTCATTCTTGAATGATAAAAGCTCATTCAAGACCAGATGTTTATCAAAAGAGAGGATGGTTGAAGCTATTCCCCTTGGATTGTCTCACTGTCCACCTGATGTGGCTAGAAGTTTTCTTTCAGAATGTAAGATGTCGGTCTGTGGATGAAATGTTGCATGATTTGTTCAGGGATACAGCAGCCTGAGAGGCTCAGAGTGAGTGCTCTGGTTTAGATGATATGGTTTAGGCCTCACCCAGTTCTTCATGAGTTGGAATTTAATCTCCATTGTAAGGTATTGAGGGTGGCAATTTAGACCAGCTATGGTGTTTAGAGATGGGGCCTTTGGGATTTGAATTAGGTAAAGTCATCAGGGTAGATGCTTCATGATTGAATCCTGGTGGATTTATAAAAAATGGGAGAGAAAGCAGACAGATTGACATACACATATACATGTGTTCCCTGTCCCTCATAATGTGACGCCCTTTATTGCTTCAGAACTCTTGACAGCAGGAACGCCATGACTAGATGAGCCTCCTGGACCTTACACCTACATAGCTGTGAGTCAAAATAAACCTCTTTTCTTTATAAAGCAGTCTGCCTCAAGCATTTCCCTGTAATAAGGAAGAACAGACTAACACAATGAGGGTCCAACTGAATGAACTCCCAGTGAGGGGAAGTGTCTGTACATTCTGGTGCTAGAAGGTACTAGAGGGCCGCCAATCCATATAAGGCTTTTTGTTTGGACTGATGTATAATTCAGGAGTCCTTAAGTTCAAGGCTTTGAATCAGAAGAGGCCCTGGCTTCTGCCAGCCTTCTGTCTGTGGAAGCGTCCTGTAGCCTGTTTATATTGGGGTGGTCTGCAGCAGCAAATGTGATTGAAGACCTGTAGCCCCAGCTGTTGTGAGGCATCCTCACAGTCAACCGCTGCCATTCTAAATTTGGAGGCCTCAGTTCTCTTGCTGAGCTACCATGATGGCCACCTCCTCAGAAGGAGAAGTCAGGGCCAGATTTTGGTGCCCTCCTTTGATCCAGAATATGGAGTAGAAATTTCTCAAAACCATCGATGACATCTTCCAGTTTCTAGGTGCAGTTTTTTTGTTGTTTTATTTTTTTGATTCTAGTTTGTTATATATGACAGCAGAATGCACTACAATTCATATTACACATATAGAGCACAACTTTTCATATCTCTAGTTGTATACAAAATATATTCATACCATTTGCGTCTTCATAAATGTACTTAGGGTAATGATATCTGTCTCATTCCATCTAGGTACAGTTGTTCAGCTATTAAAAATATTCCTTAAACATTTAATTCACAATTTGAAAATGGGGCATTCAGTGTTTCATTTCTAAACTCCTCAGAAACTTGCTTCTGCTTTAAAGCACAGGTAAATAAAAGGTTAGGTGAAACAGTAGAAAAGGAAATCATGACAGATGAGAGCCTGGATGCACCACTGTGAGATCTGACAAAAATGTAATGTGCCACATTGAAAAGAGCTACCCAGACCCCCGACCAGGACTCCAGTCCCAGGCAGGCCCCCAGTGTAAAGTGCTTTCAGCGACCTCCACTGAACTGACACTGGATAAGACAAGCATTGACTGATTCCCACCACACCCTGCACTCCTGCAGCCAACTCACTGCCCCCGGGGGTATGCACACTTCTGCTTTTCTCTCCCCATGGTGCTTGTCCCCAAACCCCTTTGTCCCAATTCCACCCATTTCTAATTATAAACAACAAAATAGCCCACAATGAATTCGGTGCAAAATAAGAAAAGGACATTTTGTTTCCATGAAAAGTAAGTTAAATGCTTTGGAAAATAAGTGAAGGAGTATTGCTATAAATGCATATTGCCAGGAATGAATAGAAAACAAGACAACTCTAATAGATCTGGAAAGTTAAATAGTAGAAATCTAGGAGGATTCCTTTTTCAGATTGCTTTGAAAGTATCCTTAAATTGTAGATGTACTTTGATAAAATCAAAACTGAAAAGCAGAACTGGTGCATTAGTGGAGATGGTTTATGCCAGAAAGATTCAGAAGTTCAGTTAAAGGAGCAAAAGAAAGGCCTGTAATCATTAAAAGTTATGAAATTAATATAGATTTATTTCATTGACTATTATTAACTACTGCAAATAGAGCTCAGAGGCAGTTATCTCTCTCTCGCGCGCGCTCTCTCTCTCTCAGCAGCCTCCTTAGTTTATTTCTTCTCTCTCTTCCATCTCTCTCTCCTCTCCACCTCTGTCTTCCACAGTATCTGCCACTCATTCTGCAACCTTTGCTCTGTATTTCCCTTCAGGTGACCTTGACTATCTTCCCTTCTACTTTCTCCCTTAAATTCATGAGATGATCACTCCTTGTTCTGGATCTTAAAGAACCTCTAAAAAAGCATTGGCAGTAGACTGCTGACGGGGAGTCTCTGAGGAAGCATGAGCACCTTCTTCAGAACCACTGTGAAGCCAGGTCCTCCCACTCCAACTCTTTTATTCAGATCTTCATCTTGTGGCCAATACCTGGAACTCAGGCCTAGAAATCTTGAAAAGCATGCAGAGAAGGAACACATACCAGACACCCTGTAATCAGAGCCTGGTCAAGATTCTGTTTCCAACTATGGCTACTGGGAGAAAAGCAGCCTCCTTGAGGACATTATTCACCAGGTTTAACCACACCCTCAGGATGGACTCTTTGAAGTCAATATGTGATTTTTGTAATTCCACACCTCAAAAGACTACTTTCCTCCAACCAATTCAGGCTCTGATTACAGAGTGTCTGGTATGTTTGTAGCATGGTTCTTTCTATCCTAATTCTAGAACCCAAATGGGCAGCTTCCCAAATGAGGTGTCTGGTGTTGCAGAAAAAGCATTGGATATGAAATAAGATGGACAATAAGACCTCGAAGCAATTCTTTTACTTCTCTCACACTCCATTTTCTCACCTATGAAATGGACACACCTTATCTCACAGGGTTTTTTTGTGAATGAGATTAAGAAAGGTATGATGTTTAATTTGGGTGTCGAGAAAGTCTTCAATAAATATTAGGATAATTTTTTCTCTTTCCAAGATCAGAGCTACTGTTTATCCTAAACTATATGATTACAGAACCCCCAATGCTGAGGTTCACTGCATACAGACCTCAGCAGCTTTGATAGACACTTGTGTCCAGGAAGACCTAGTAACTGAGTTCAGGTTATGTTTTCAGCCTATCATGTGATAATATCTGAGTTTGTCCTTCAGATTCTTTCTGGAATAGTTCAGTGGACACTGTTTCTGATACACAGTGGCAGAGCTTTCGGATGGGACTTTCCCTTTCCTTCCTATACAACCTCACCCAAAGCTGATGCCCCAGCAGGAGAAGGGGGACCATCTCTTGTCAAAGGCATGTGAGTAAATATACCAACTCACTAAAAAATTCCAGACCTATTCTGTCTTCCCTCTCATATATGCCCATAAACATACACAGCAAACAACACCTCCTGAATTGCTATGATAGAAGAGCCCAAGAGGGGTATAGACTCTGGAGTTTAACGTGTCTTGGTTTGAATGCTGATTTCTGCCCCTTCCCTAGTTATGTGATACTGGGAAAAATCATTCAAACCCTCTGAACCTCAGCCAAGTGACAAACAAAGCTAACAGAACCAATTTTGCAGGGTTATTTAAATGAAGTTATTGTATAAACGGGTTCCTGTTCAAAATATTATTTTTAAATGAAGTGATAGAGCATATAGCACTTGTTTTATTTTTAAATGAAGTGATAGAGCATATAGCACTGGCACATATCATAAACTCGCATTAAGAAGCAGAATGATTACAATTGATGCAGTTTTGCTGCTCTGTTTGCTGCCTGACTTAGAATCCAGGCCCCACTTCCCTAGGTATTGAGGGATGAAGTAAAACAAGCAGTTCTTTTATCTTTTCTCTTCCTCTTTCAAAGTAGAATAGTGAATGTCACTGCACCTCCACAGGCTGGGCATAAAATCTGTACCTAATCCCCGTGCCTATCAGGGCATACCTGGAAATCTCAGATGCTTTGTGAGCCAGCATTGGGGATTTTGAAATGGAAATGATAGCTGACTTTATTCTGCACCCTGGCAATCTCAGCCCTTCCAACTGTTCCAACAGCTTCCAGTCATAACCCTGTGATTTGAGAACAATGAATCTTAATATAATTGAGTTAACTGTATCATTTTTAATGTAAGACAATCTTGATTACAGCCAAAGGGCACCATTAATACGCTGAAGGAATGGCCGAGATTTTAGCATGTGAATGTTGTACAGAAAATAGAACTAATTAGCACTAATTTAATTCGAAGATTAAAGAAAATTCTGCTTTTAATTTTTAATTTAAGACAAACCATTTTACTCTGAACAAAGAAAGAATAATAAGTACATTTTTTTTCCATCTGAAAGGCAATTTTTACTTTTGCATTATTTCACTAATATGGGACTGTGGGAATCCTGACCCCATTAGAGATCAAATAATCAGCATTTAATTATTGACAGCAAATTAATATTTAATAAAGACACAAGGGTTCCAGTATATGAAAGAAAGGCACCAAGGTTCTGCTGACCCAGAAACGTCCAGAAGGTCCCTTAGCCAGAACGTGCTCTCCTGTGCTGAGGGTAACGAGTCAGGATCCCCAAAGAGTCGTGGCAGTTTATTTTCATCCCAGCTACCAGGACGGGAGCAAGAAGGCCAGCGTCTCTGCAATGGCCCCCCTTCCTCTCCCCCCCCACCCCCCACCAGTTCTTCCTTAATCAAGCACTTAAGCTAAATAATACATCGAATGTCATAACCAAAAGGAGGACAGTCATAATAAAAAAATAATAAAAGAAGAGGCCAATCCTCCTTTTTATTCTGCAAAAATAATACTGACTTCTCTTTGCTGTGGGACTGCTTGTCAGGGATAATTTCTAACCAAAGAAGACATAATGGATTTACAATGAAACTCGGATGCTTTCCTCGGCCTCACAAAGATTCTGAAAATAAGCACTATTACATTAGCGGTCCAAGAAAAGCCCAGGAAAAGCCGTTCGTTGATTTCCCGAGAAAGCCAGAGCTGTGTGCAGAGAGTGGCCGGTGGGTGACCCGGTGTGGGCTCTGAAACCCCATCTGTGCTCCCCCCAGCCCTCAGCATAGAAACGCAGACCCGGTCTTCAGCAGACCTGTTGAGCAGCTTCCCTGGAGTAGAAGGTAGGGCTGGGGCTGAATATCTACATGGGCTGCCTGGCCCCATACCACAGACCCTCAGATTGCTTTCCAGGTAGTCTTCTTCAGGTAGATTCAGCCTCACTACTGGGGGAAGCCAAATTAGACGGATATGCTGGGTCTATGTTGACACTGAGAAAGGGGAGCTTATTCTGGGTCACCTCTTCTGTGCCCCTGGTTCTACTCCACATGTAGACCGTGAGCACCATGCCATAGACCCTGGGCCTGTTGAACATCTCTATTTGAATGAGCCACAGACTCCTTACATTAGAGAATCCCCAACTGAATTCCTCCACACTGATACATTCCTCTTATAAACATGAAATGTAAACATCATACTCTGTGCTCTCCCATCACCCCCCAAGAATTTCTCACATAGGATAATAAAAAGTCTTCACACTGCCTTCCTTCTGTATGCTACAGAGGACAGGTGTGCTCATAGGAGGTTGCCTAGAAATGCAGTTTGTACTAAGATACCTGGAGCATCATTCCAAGCTTCTGCCTGGAGTCTGTGTAGCCTTGAACATGCAGAGCCTCTGGAAAGGGCCTCATTTAGATTAGCCTCATGGTACCTAGAATCAAGAGTGCCTAGGTCCGTTATCTTGCCTCTGCCACTTGGTGACTTGGCCCAAAAGTTTTACCTCTCCAAACTCTATTTGTTGCACCCATAAAATGGGGACATTTGTAGATAGGCTAAACAAGTTAATCCGTGCAACACGATGGCACATAGCAAGTGTTTAAGTTCAAAAATGCAAAGAGCCCCAAAGCACATTTTGTAAACCAAAGACAAAAGAAAAGGGACCTGATGCTGCAGCTTGGCACAGGTACGAGTTCTACCCCTTTAGGAACCTGTTTGCTTTAGGGATCTAGATTTCTGCCTCTCGGCACTAATGGAAGTCTTTATGAAATGCTGATCTGAGTCCAAATCCATATTAGCTTCTGGGTGATGAAGAAGAGGCCTTCTGCTATACCTCATAGTTGGGGCCAAAATCTAAGTTGACAGAGCCCATCCTGGATTATCTTACTAAAACATCCCTAGGTCATACTCTAGAATAAAAAAAATCCATACAGGGAAACTGCACAACCTGAGCTCACTGAGTCCAAGTATCCCTTAGAGGGAAAGGGATGGACTCTGGAAGTAGAATGAGGTTGTCCTAAAAAGGAATGACAATTTACATAGAGAGGTTAAGCCAAGAGGCACCTTTTCAGAGCAGGGAACCTCAACAGGAGGGCACAGGTCAGACAGTGCCCGTAATGGGAACTTCCATGGAGGAATTACCTTATTCTAAGGTCAGAATTAGGTCAGAGGTGAAGAGAACGGCAAAATGGCACAAACTGATGATGTTACGATAGAAGAATCAACGGCGCTTGATGGAAGACAGGTCATAGAAGTCATTATGTGAGCGTTACAGTTCACTTCTACTTTTCCATCAAGAGTTTCTTTTGTTGCTCCCAAGTCTTGCAAAATCTGCGATAACCGTAGAGCAGTGTGTGGGTATCATGTGGAGGATAAAGGATCTGTGTGGCACTTGTCAGGTAGGAGAAGGAGAATTCTATTTAGAAGGAACAAGTTTTGACCAGCAGCAAAGGGAAGAGGAGCAAAGGACAGAACAGGGAGCAGCTAGAGGAACCCATGGAAGGACAAATAATTACTAGAGGGTGATTCAGAAGTAGACATGCTCTCCCAGTATATGCCAGCGAAAGAGAGGAAAGGGAAGCAGATCCTGCATTTCACATCTTAATGAATGGGCACCCACAATCCACCCATCGTCTTATCAAATAGCTGGAAGTGATCCATGATCCTTCCCTCCCCCATTCATCTCCATACCTACATCATTAGCCCAGCACCATTGATTGTTTTATATTAACATGATGAATTTGTGCCTCTTCTCAACTCATCTCTAATCAGACTGCATGATCTTTTACTTCAATTTTATGAACACTTCCTTAATTGGTTCCCCCAACCTCAAGTCTTACCTCCTGGAGCCCACCTGCAATAAATTTTCAATAAATTAAGCTGGTGTCAAATGTGGCTGTCCCTATCTAGCTTCCTCATTCTTCTCCAAAAATCCCAATCCCAATCTTGAGCTGGTGGCAATGCAGTGGTTTGGAGAAGAGAAGGGGCAACCCTGTATATGCAGCTCTCTGAGAGTTGTTGTCCCATTTAGAGCCTCTAAGGCATACCCAGAGAATTAATCTACCATGGCAGAAAAGATTGGTTGACTTACTGCAAGTTAATGAACATACTAAGCCCTAGTTGATTCATGTCTAAAAATGAAGCAAAGAAGATTCTGAAAATAATTGGATGATAATAGTACACACTAAGGCTGTTATGAGGAGCTGAACTATAGACAGAGGGGATACCAGATGTCTTATTTAGTATTTGCCAAGATCCACAAGCCTGAAAATTGAAACACTTACTCTTCCTAAACTGAAGATACCTTCATATCTTCTTTCTACTATTTCCTCTTTGATAAGCTATGGAAGGAAAGTTAACTACAGGTAAACACTTACCAAGACACTCTCTGCCAGTTCTGATTGCTGTTTGTGGGGACTAAGCAAGATATGAGTTCTACAGAATCATGCCGCAGGTATATGTTGTGGCTGTTAAAACTGAGGACCAAAACTTGGAAGCCTGATAGAACTTTGTATCTCAATGGGTTGACTTTACAGTGTTTGAATAAAGCAGACATGAGATTTAGAATTAGAAAGCAATTAGACCTGAGATGCTGGGATGTTTGATGGATCCAATTGCTCAGAGAAGCCTGCAAAGTTAGAGATATTAGAACAGGCAGCTGCCAATAAGATCACACAAGAGAATCTCCTGAATGCAACAGTGCACCAAGAGTTCTCTGCGATAAAGTGCTTCACTAACCACAGTTACCAGTATAATTTTTATTGACTAAAGGCCTTCTGCTATTTCAATATTTGCTTGATACAGCATTGGAAGAACCCATAGTTATATTCTAAGCCAGTTCTCTTCTAATGGGAAAATGGAGACTCAGAGAGACTATCCGTTTAAAGCTGCGCTATAAGAAACAGAGCCAAATCCCAAATCCTCATTGCTTCAGTCAGTCTAGATTTTTCAGTGAACCCTTTTCTCTCTCCAAATTGAAATCTATGGGAATCGACTGATGGAAAGACTGAATGAGCAATATCTTGGCTTTTGTTTATGTTCTACCTCAAATGAGGCTGGACTCTGTAACTTCAAGGGACACCCTCAGCACTGAGGCTCTATTTCTGTAGAACTCTCCCAACATAATTACTATGGGATCCAAATGCAAAGACTTATAATGAAATTTCTAAGGAGGAAATGAAGAATACATCTGGAGAAATCCCAAGTGCTTATTTCTGGGTCCAGGATGTGCTGTCAGTCAGCCAGTCCCTGGACACACTAGCAATGCCTTCACCCACATAGAACAGCCAAAAGAGGGCTCACACAAACCCTGGATTGGTATCTCCAATTTTGCCTCTTACATGAAGCTGCGATTGTATCTGGGATAAACATTCTTCGAAAGAGAACAAATAGAAAACTCTGCAGATAACTTCCAGCTTTTGTCTGACCACTGCTACAGAAGCTAAAGGAATATGCAAGGCCCTGTGCTAGGTTTTTCCATCCATCACATTGCTTAGTCTTATAACAATCTCATGAGGTAGGCTTTATACCCCCAAATCTAAGAATGAGAAAATTAAGGTGAAGAAAGATTAAGGGAATTGGCAAACACCAAGTAAATTTGAAAGTAAGGATTTGAGTTCCAGACCTACTGACCTCCTTAGCAAGTCTGTATTATTTCCCGTACACCAAAAATTCTTAAAGGTTTTATTGTTTTTGTTTTTCTTATGATTGCATTTGGCAGCCCAAGCCAACATGCAAATTAGAATTTTAATTTGACCCCCATTTTATAAAATTGATAGAAGCTCAGCTGCTCCGATGGTTCTGGTAGAAGCAAGGATAGGTCCTCAAATTTTGCCCTCTGGTGCCCCCATCACCACCACAGCAAGCACTGCTAAAGTCAGTTTGGAAGCACTTGCTCGTCTTCACTAGACAGACATTATTTGGCTCTCTTGTAGGGAGTCTCTTTCTTCCTCAACCCAGCACACACACAACTGACCAGTTAATTTTATATCACTCTTAATCATGTTGCTCTCTGCTAGAGGAGGCTTGCCTTTGCCTACCACATGCAGAACACCTCTTCCTGGCCTTGATGCTCCAGCCCCAGCCTCAGCACACACAGTTCCAGGCTTATCACAGTCTACGCCTTGTATCCACCCAAAGAAGAACCACACCTGCATTCCAAAGATGCCCACAGTGTCTGCCTTTATGCTTTTGCACATGATGTTTTCTCCTCCTGGAATACTTCTTCCATCCTCCCATTGGCACCAAAGAAATCATCATCTGTCTTTCAAGAGTCATCTCTGACCCACCCTGTCCAGGAAACTCCCCAACCTGGGATAATTCTCCCTTCAATTCAGTTTCCGAATCGCTTTTCTCTCTCACGACATTCTGACTTGTATTATAGCCATTCATGAGCATGTCAGATCCTTGCTTGAGGACTGAGAATCATGCCTGTGTCCCTCATTGTACCCTAGCATCATGCCTTGCATATTTGAGGTAAGCATGTGTTAAATTAGACAGAGTGGACAGTATTTAATTAATTTAGTGCAGGTCAGGAAAGCACTTTCCCCCAAATTGAAAACTAGGCAATCTGACATCCCATCATCCTCCGTGTCTTATGACTTTTTCTCTTACTTAGACATGATTTGTCCCCTCCAGCTGGCCATTAACAAATCCCCAGAGGGGTGGTGGGGGAGAGCTAAGAGGTAACTAAAAGCCTCCCCAAGAAAGGTGCCATCCATTTCCTAATGAAGGGAACCTGGCTCCCCACTCTGCCCCCACACACCAGTGGGCGTGAACTAATGAGCCCAGCCAGGCTGCCTCCCAAAGGCAGATCCTCCACCAAATGAGTGAAGACGTCCCAGGTGCCAGCCTCTGACATCCCATGTCTGGGCCCCTTTTGCTGTCCCCTCTTTCAAGTCTCATGGACCACCTTAAATGTGTGAGGAGTGCCCTTGCTGACCTCTTAACATCTTCATATTCTTGAAGAAAATGCATCCTTCCCATTACCCTTTGCTTTTCCTATCCCATCTCCAGATCCTTGCAAAATCAGTTTGCTCAAAGACTTTTTTAAGTAAAAGTACATTTAAAGGAGAAACAACTCTCCCCCCCATCCCCACCATCTCTCTCTCTCTCTCTCTCTCTCTCTCTCTCTCTCTCTCACACACACACACACACACACACACGTCCATTCTTCTATTGCAAGAACAGATTCCATTGCCTTTGGTTGGCCGTGGCACCAGCTCCCACCCTGACCTGATGTAACTTTTTAGTTCTAGGTCCCACCACCAACTCATTCCTTTCTTTCTCATACTAGAGTCTCCTGATAGAGAATTTGATTGGCTTGACCCACTTCCTGAATTGATTAACACTGGATCAATCCCTTGGTACATTTATGGAGGCCTAGGCCCACCTCTTTGGCCAAGACTATGGCCAGGTGATAATTTCAAAGATGAAGGTATGGGCACAAGGTCTACTTGTAAGGATCTCCAGTGATACCATGAGGCTTATGAAAACAGATTCCAATAGGAAAGAAGGAAGAGATGGAGGGAAGGAGAATGAGGAAATTAAATTAAAATACATTAAAAACCTCTGCCTTGCAGTAAGCACATGTTAGGGTCTTCCATATAAATGATCCTATTTTAGCTTCACAGCAATTCTTCCAAGTAACTGGTACAAGTTTCTTCCTCTGTATTCAGGGATTCAGTCTCAGAGAAGCGAACTGAGAGCCTAGAGCCATTCTGTAGCTAGTGGCAGAGCCATGATTGGAACAGGGGATCTCGTGACTTTGGAGCTCCGGCCTTATAGTTTCATCAGAGGTGAACGTTCTGTGCAACAAATTTGAGGAAATAAAATCAAAAACAGTTTTCTTTAAAATGATCAAAACAAAAGAGTGATTATTGAAGAATGTTAATTGATATCTCACTGCACTGGTTACTTCCACTTGATGGTTTAATTATTAGTAGCTCAGTGCGTTTCATTAGGGACCTATTGTGCCACTGTTGGCAAAACAACACTGGCATCTCATATTCAATAATTAAAAGCAGGAAAAACAAACATTCTCTTTGGAGCCCTGGATTTATAAATAGCAGTAGTATGTGATTCCTTTAATCAATAACTAGGCTATGTAGCCTGGTGTGGAGGATGGAGACATGGACCTTCTTCTCTCTCAGTTCCCCTCGTCCAGCTCTGGATTTACATAATCCAATTCGGCAGAGACTCATGTTGTTGGCAGAGCCCTATCCTGAGCCCTGCCTTTTGGTTATGTGGGTATTAAAAGGTAATATTCTAAAGAAAGCCAAAGTCCTCACTCTCTTATTTAAATGAATACAAAACAGAAAATGAACATGTGTGAAAGAAAGAATTGGAAAAGACGCTGCAACCTGTTCAAAGGAGAAATCAAAGAACTGCAAATTTAAATGGAGGAAAGGAATATAGACATGGATTCACAGATTGATGTGAAACTGGTTTTGTTTGTTTGTTTGGGCTTGTTTTTGTTTTTGTTGAGGGGGATGGAAGGGGGAGAGTCAATTAAACCTAGACTGGACAGAATTTATTTGCATCTCTATAGACAAGAATTATTTTGCATTGCTCTCTCTCATATACAACTTACACTGTAAACAGCTCAAGGACAACAATGAAAGGCTAAAATCAGATTAACTTCAAGACTGTGCTCTAAACAATGCATAGTTTTCCACTGAATGCATCCAGTAATCTTTCTTGCTTATTGCAAATTTCTTTACTTAGTATAGTTTAAAAAAAAAAGAAGAAGAGGAGGAGGTGGAGGAGGAGAAGGAGCTATAGGGTCAAATCTAAGTTCAAATGCACTCTACTGTTCATTTGCTAGGGGTGATTTTAAATGAGCATGTTCCTTTCCAAACTTTACTTTTCTCATCAATCATAAATTAGGGTCAAAATTCCCACTTCCAAGTTTAAGATGAAGAGCAAGCTAATAACATAGTACTTGGCATTCTCCCAGGCCTTTCCCCCAACTCAGCATCCTAGAGACTCCAAAAATCAGTTTCTATTTATTGGCTTCCAGGAGGGCTGAGTTTATAAAGGGAACACTGGACACTCCAGGGTCCCTATGTCTCTCTGGCCCTTGACACAATGATGAAGAACTATCACATCACAATGTAGCCCAGGAGCTAAGCTGAAATTGAGTAAAAAAAAAAAAATGTAATCAAATGCTATCAGAGATGGTAGTCCTCGGGGAACAAGGAGGCTGAAAAGTAGGGAAAGAAGCAACATCTCTGCTTGAGGCCTTCCAAGCCCCTCTGTCCTCAAAGCTGCCACATAAAGGAGTCCAACCTAGGGAGGGAGAATACGGCAGAGAATGGTGATCTACTGGTGGCTAACCTGTAATTCTGCTAGATTTTTCACCAACACTGTTTCATTCAACAGACATGCATTGATCAACTAACTACTATGTGACTAAAGTCATGGGGCTTGTGAGAGGTGGTGCAGCCAGTGATGCTGCTCACAGGCTTTGGAACCAGGAAAACCCAGGCCTGAATCCTAACACGGCTGCCAATCAGCCTGATTTCACATGGGTTCCTTCACCTTTATTCTCAAGTTCTTCATGGGTGAAAAGAGGATAACCCTGGGAACTTATTTAAATTATTATTCTCAAGATTATTGAGGTAATGTTTTTGGTGAATTAGCAAGTAGGTGAACCATAAGTGGTAGCTTAAATAAGAAAAGGTGGAGAAGAGACCTTGTTCCCCACTGGTCTGTGTTCTTACTCATTGAAGAGTATCTACCAACTAAGCTGACTACAGAAGTTCAAAACCTAAGGTAAGGGGAACTAAGATAAGAAGAACCTCCACCATCCATGCAGTTACTGAGCTGTGCGTATCCTGTGAGTTAGTTCTACAGCGAAGGAACAACCTCTCAGCCATCAGAAGGAACATGACTACCTTCCTTCAGCCCCGCATCATCCCTGGCCCAGCCTGGGCATCCCAGAGGTGCACTAGGGCCTGTGGGCCACATCATCCATCTCCTACAATCCCCAAGTGAGCTTGTCCCTGGTCTCAACCAAAGGGGAAATAAGGTTAAGGTAGGGCTTAACTATGTCCCTTGTGTCCACATAGGGACCCCAAGCTCCCAGTTTCCTCTGAAGAGTCCTCTTTGTTCTCACCCTCCTAGGCCACCAACTTTGAGAAGCATCCTGCCAAGATACCAGTTGGCTGGGGTTTCCTGTCCTCTGCTCCCAGCATTAGGGACTTTGAGTAGGAGGACCCTCCTCCTGTGCCTGTCTCACCCTACAGGTTACTCACTTCTCCTTCAGCTTCCTCCCTAGCCTTTCTCCTCCTACCTCAAGGCTGTCCCACTACCTCCTGATTTGACTTCCCATGTGACATAGGGCAGACTTGTAAGCTGTTCCCTCCCCTGCCGCTGCTGTGACAAGCTGCAAGTGCCCCGTACCTTTGCTCTGCTTGCCTATGTTCCGTGACCCTTGCATGCCATGGTGAAGTGTATGCTCTTAATTCTGTGAGTCCTGTGGGGAGAGTCAAGGTTTCCCATATGGAAATGGACACAATCTGAATAGACCGTTGGGTGTGTATGTATCAAAGAGGCTTAGTTGGATTAAAAGAAAAAATATTAAGAAAAGAATAGAACTGGGCATGATAGCTCATGCCTGTAATCCCAGTGACTTGGGAGGCTGAGGCAGGAGGATCGCAAGTTCAAAGACAGCCTCAGCAACTCAGCAGGTCCTAAGCAATTCAGTGACATTCTATCTCCAAAATGAAAAGTAAAAAGGGCTGGGGATGTGGCTCAGAGGTTAAGCACTCCTTGGTTAAATCCCTGGTACCCTCCCCTCCAAAAGAAAGAAAGAAAAGAATAAGAAAACTCTAAATGGGGCATCTTCCTTTTTATTCAGAGAGAGTAAATAAAATTTAAATAATGGATGTTCTCCCCAGCACCTACCTTTGGAGGTAGGTGGGTAAATGTGACTTACTTTTTATAATGCATGTGACAAAAACTACCTAGAGAGCCAATGATAAAGCCATGGGTTATTTTCCTGAAAAGCCAGGGGAAAGACAGAATTCCAGAATTGACACCTTCCTCAGGACCATCCCCCAGAAACTGGCCCAGAAGGACAGACAGCTCACTTCACCCCCTAGCCCTGGGACTACCCCTGGTCTCCCTTTGCTGCCCAGCCCAATGGGTGTCTGTGAACAAAGCTAACGTCAGATCAGGCATGATGGAGAGTGTATATCCCTTCTCAAGACTCTTTATCACTCAGAGTGAGTGTTTTATAGCCCTGCATAGAGGTTGCCATAAAACAACATTTTAAGGAGCTCGAGGCCATATTTCATCCATTAATGTCCTCTCGCCCCCAAGAGGCAAAACAAACTAGCAGGTGGCTCAGGATTAACATCTTTATTACAGATGACCTCACTATTGTGTTCTCTATAAAGAAAAAATATTACAAAGCATTAACGCACTTTAACTATTAAATTAATACAGATTTACGGCTCATATCCGGATCTAAATTTCTTGGCTTGCAAGGTCATTATTTTTCTGTGATTTTTTTTTTTTTTTGACAACATTGCTAATGGGGACCAGAGCAAAATTGATATGAACTGTGATGGTGGATGCATGAATTCAGGGAGGCAGTGGATTATGTCTCCACATAAATCACTCTGGTGGCAGTTTTGTACTAGAACTTACACAAGTATTTTCAATATTTGAGCAATAGCCACAGAAGGATATTTAGCCGAGAAGACATGAGTACCAAGATTCCAATATTTACTTTGTTCTGACAAATGGCAAAACATGAACACTGAGCTTTAATTACTTGGAGAGGATTTGGCACATGATTTCCCCTGCTACCCCCATTAAATATTTTAGTAGCCATTACATATTTTATCTCAATATGTTGCTATTGAAGGGTGTGTTTATATATGCTATGGGTTGAAATCCCCCTATGCCTGCTTCCTTCTAGGCTTCTGAAAGACGTATACACCGGTCACTAGTCAAATGGGAAAGAAAATGTCCATTATATTTTTAATGGCCAGCAAGCATCCCGAGTCCAAAAATTTTGTAAAAATGGATTGTGGAACAGAGCCTTCCTCCATCCTTCCAAGTTTGAAAACCTGTATGCTCCAGTCATACACACACTAAGGAAGTGAAAGAGAATTACTCTTGAGTAGGAAGCTCAAGAGGGGTTAGGAGGGCATTTGCATGAGTTCCAGCCTTGAACACAAACACTCTTTCCATGGTGTCTTATGACCTCCAAGGACATAGTGCATCTGTTAGTAACTTCTCCATAGGGGAGATATGGGCACGCAAGGTATACAAGGTATACAAGGTCGAAAGTGGCCCTTCCAGCACCATAGGGAGAGGAGAGGGGCCAGTCCTTGAAAAAAAAAAAAAAAACCTGTGCTTCTTCTGGGCTCAAGAAAAATCCCTAGGAAAAGGTGAAAAGTGGACTCTGATTATTTCAGAGTAATTGCAGTCCAACTTAACACCATCAAGTCCAAGTTTCATGTATCACTTAGGATGAGACAATGTCTCGACACGTGGGCTTTGAAAATACTAAACCCTGCCTCGGCTCCCTGCAAAGTTCTTGAAAGAATTATATCCCCAACAAACAGCAGCAAAGCATCTTCACTGGAGAGCAGATATACTCTTTGATATTAGCAGTGGTTTTGGCCCCAAACCCCAACACTGAACTTGGCTTGGCTGGAGGGAAGGTTACTTGGGCTAATGTCCAGTTCCTGCTGACTGCCCCAAAATAAGCTGGATCCAGGCACCTCAGAATGACAGCTGGGAGAGTCTCTGTCTAGAGGCAAAGCTGTCTAGAGGTCCTTTTGCAAGTCATAAAAACCCCTTCAAAATTGCCATCCCTCAAAAACAACAAAGATACTCTAAAAATGGAATAAAAAACGAAAACAGAGCTTATTTGGTCAAGAACTGACTTAAAGAAAGGAGACAAGATGTGGGATATGGGAAAATGTGAAGCTTTCTTCAGTTCTAAAACCATCCCCGGTATAAGCTGCCATCTGAAGATCAGTTAGTTCCTGATCATGGAGTTCTTCTCACTGCCCTGTTATCTATAATCTCTCTCTTCTTTTCCTTTTTTCCATTTTCATAATAAAGAAGCAAAAGACCAATCAAAAGAGAATCCCGCAGAAAGCATTCCAACCATTCAAAAGGCCTCAGCAGAAGAGGGGGACAGGTGCATGTGCCTGACAGATCCTGATGCCTTTGGCCCCTGGTAAATGAATGAAAAATATATTCTCACTAAGGAATAATGTAGTGATGTGGGAAATCACTGGGCCTGGTATTCTTGTTCTCTCCCATGAGCATAATCCCAAGAGACTCAAGGCCGTTCTTTGCCTTTTCCTTCAACACACGGGTATTTATTGGCATATAATAAGCAGCCATACTCATGGGTACTAGTTTTCACGTTGATATGCACCCTCTGTGTGTGAGCATAGACTGTGTTGGGGCTCCTGTGCATGCATTGGGTGATCAGATGCATACATATTTGCATGTACACCTTGAAAATACTCAGGGACCTGTATGCACATGTGTGCATCAGTGATTGTGAGCATGAGCATGTAGGTCCTTTGTGCTTATCTTGTATATGATTCTGTATGTGTGCACATCCACGTGTGTTGAGTATGATCTGAAAAGCATGTCACATGCATGCACAGGTGCACAGGTAAGTTCTATGTCTGCATGTTTGTGTGAGTCTGGGTTCTCCAGCCCTACCACCAGGCTGTTTGCAGCCAATGTTGAGCCACTAATGATTTTAATGAGAGTGCCTTCTGGATTCATATTTTTTTCATAAAATACATCACACTAAAACCAAATCAATGAGAAACATTAATTAGGGCCTTTGTAGATGCCTTCTGTGGTGGTGTTTTTCTTTTGAGAAGCACCAGACGAAGAATGCTGGGCTTTATTTAAGCTAAGTTGTTTGACATTTAGATGAGAGAAAAAAGGGGAAGAAACTAGCCAGCCCAGGAACCGTTTTTGACAGCTCTTTGTCATGCAAGGGAGAAAAAAGGCGCTGGCTGTGAGAGTCTACTTTGAAGCCCTGGAAATTTGTAATGAAAAATTTAAGATACAAGAGAGGCAGAAAGATGAGCTATTCACGGGGCTCTGCATATATTAACACTTGTAATGCAAACTAAAGGTTTGCTATGTGTTTTTATAATTTGGCCGCTAATAAATATCTTCCAGAAGTGCTTTGATTTTCTAAGCTTGGGTATAGAGTTCGAATCCATTAAAAAGTAAAAGAAACAATTGGCATTGGACTCTAGTCCCTGATTAGGGAACTGTGCACATCAATTATTACAGACAGACCACTGACTGATTTCAAAGGATGCTGGAAGCCCTTGCACACTTGGAGGAAGACATGTGCTTGTGGACAACTCCTCCATTGTGTCCATCCTCCATGCATTCCTCCAGGTCAACCCAACCTAAGCACTTGACTCCTCCTCTTCCTTGACCTCTTGGGCATAATTACTAACAATTCCCCAGATGCCAGGGATTCATTGTTAAGTTCCCCCCCAGGCACCATCTTCACTATGGAAAGTGATGTCAATACAACTTGGGCAAATTTGTGATACGGAGGCAAATCAATTCCATCCTCATAGCTCCTTGTGAGGCTTGATCACACTCCTCCTGCCAGCTGTATTAATCTATTGATCTGTCTGCCATGCTGACATAAGACACCTTCCTCCTTTGCTTTTTAGATTTCCCAGTGTCTTTCTGCCCCTTTCTTTTGTGTGTCTGCACATTTATTTCCTGATTAACAAAAACCCAACATCTACACACTCTCCTAAAATTCTCTCCTTTTTTGTTCAATGATTAGACACCCTGCTTCTGTAGATGGAGGGCAGGCAGACTAGATCTACAGATAACATGTTCTTCTGCTTCACTGAGTGACTTCAGATGAGGCTTCTAACTTTTCTGATCCTCACTTTCCTCGTCTGCATAACATGAGAGTCCACTGCTTTATGATTGTAGTGAGGATTAGAATCAGTATCTGTCCCAGCGACTCAGGAGGTAGAGGCAGGAGGATTCCAAGTTTGAGGCCCGCCTCAGCAACTTAGCAAGGCTTTAAGCAACTTGTTGAGGCCCCATCTCAAAATAAAAAAAATAAAAGGGGATGGGGAGATAGCTCATTGGCTAAGTGCCTCTGGGTTCAATTCCCAGTACACAAAAAAGAATCAATATCTGTAAATTTCCCAGATCGTACTATGCGTGCACAAAACAAACACAAGGTGGTAGCAAGTATTAATATTACAGACACTTGGCCTTCCTTTGAGAAGACCACTTTCTCTACAACCTTTTGAATTTAAGTTTTGTCTTTTTCCACCTCACATATCTGTGTAGCCAGAAGGTGTGTGAACATTCCTCTAGCTCCTCACAGACACTTCTAAAGGGTTACTCCCCAATCTTCACAGGAAACCCTGATACACTGGAGCTCATGCCATCAGATGAGAGATTTCTGTCCCTTTGTCATTACCATTATTCATTAATCGCTTTGGCTCCTGGGTGGCCCAAGTGGCTCCAATGTCCATATAGATTTCCCAATCAAAGCCATAACCTTGAGCAGCCTCTTGACTGGCTCAGCTACCCTTAGGCTTAGATAACCCTTATCTACCCTCTTGTCAGCTGCTCTTGTAGCTGTGATCATACAGCCCCACAACTGCTCCTTCTCCTCAAAATACCTTAAACTCCCAAATTCCAGTTTTTTTAATCCCAACCCCCTCCTCCCACTTCATGACACATTTAGATTCACATCTACTTCAGACTCTTGAATGCTCTACTTTCTCTCTGCCCATTGGTGATGTTATAGCCCCCAAGGAATTAAACACACTGTGCCAGAGACTACCACTCCTTATAACATTGGGAACTGTGTATTATTATCATTCCCTTTAAAAAAATAGAAAACTAAGGCTCATTGAGGCTAAGAAATTTGCAAAAGGCCATTAAGGTAAGTCTTAGAGAAATAGGAGTCCAAGTGTTTCTGAATCTAATACTCTCTTCCAACCTCTGAACTTGCTGCTTCCTTTGATACTTCTTTCTGTAGCTTGAACCTTACAGATGTTTATCTGAGCTGTTCTCTTTGCCTTCCTCAGTTCCTCCAAACCTGCCTTACAAATCATCCTTTCTTGATAATTTCCCCAAATCACCAAATCTCCCCTAAACCACCTTCGTTTACAAGATGTTATAAAGGCCTTTAATGATGGCCCATTTTAGTGATTACTGCATCCTCTGACTCAACAAGGGAAGAATAGATCATGTTCAACTGGGAAAACAGGCCCTTTCCACAGGCAGAGGTGGGGATGGGAGCTGTACCTGCTAGAAGCTGCCCAGCATCCTCCAGAAGTACCAGCAACTTCCATGTATATTAAAGAAGGAAATTTTGCCTTCAAGAAATCTAAGGAAGCTGTCAAAGCCACCTACATGATCAGAAACTGTCTTTCATGGCAATCCTTCCCTCCCTTAAGGGCCATTATGACTGTCTAACTACAAAGCACTTATCAATTTCTCGGTTGTTCCAGAGAATGTCTGGCTACAGAAAATCCCCCCTCCCTAACATCGAATGATCCTTCCTCTTTTGAAATGTCCCCAAAATATTGGCTTTCCCTCTTTCAGCCAACCAAAGACAGCTAAATGTACCTAAAGATGAACTAGAAGGCCTCCATTGCTTTCAAAAATTCCCATTTTAATAGAATGTTTACTAATCAAAGACTGTCTCAGCCTTTCTTCTTTTTACTCTGTGAGACTTACTTTTCTTTCCAACACTAACTCTGTGCTGAAATTAAAATGGCCACACATGAACTCCTTTGCCACAAGTTTGTAAACAGCCTTGACTCGTTTTTGTCTCAGACTTAGTTTTGTCTTTGCTAATGGATAAGAAAGGAATGGTCCTAGGTAACCCTGCAGGAAAAGGCAAATGATCTTTGGCACGATGAAGACGCAGAGAATCATAGTTATCCTGGGGGCTAAGTCCATGATATCTATATATCTAGAAATACCAAAGCAGTCGGCCAGTCTACTTCTTCCCATGAGAAAGGGTGTGTGAAATTTGCAGAAAGACACCCTCACTTCTATGTGCAATGTGTCCACAGCAGCTGGTGTTAAGGAGCAGAACCAAACTACGCATCTAATAGGAGCCTCCTTCCGCAATCCAAATGCTTTCATCTTTTAAAAAACAAACAAAAATAAAGGATCCAGGACATAGAAGCCAAGGGGTATGGGAGGAACAGGACAGAAGGTTCCAGCTGGGCTCAAACTTTGGTCCCCACACTAATGCAGCTCTGGATACCATTGACAGTCAGTGCCCAGGGCTTGTCCCTTAGGTCTGACACTCAGTGCCACTCCCTTGTACCCCCACTGGCCTCTCAGGAAAATTTCCACCTTGAATACACTGAGTTCCTAAACATTTCAGATCAATCCCAGAAGATATTCCCATAGATTTCTTCTGATCCATCAAGTAAAAACAACACACTGGCAGGGTTTGTCAGCACTGATTTATTTGTAATTAAGACCAGATATTTCTTTGCTGAAGGGATCTTTCCAGTGGACTGTATGATACTGGGCAACATCCCAGGTCACTTCCCCATGGATGCCAATGCCATAGCCACATGGACCATGTTAGGTCAATCAAAAATGTCTCCAGACATTGCCATTTATCCCCTTGGCAGAAAACTGAACTAGATAATTATCTGAGCAGTTGTAAGAAAACTACGCAAGTGCAAATGCTTTATAGAATTGCATAAAATGTGAGTTATTATCATTCTTCTTTCTTTGATTAGCTAATTAGGACCCAAACTCCAGGTATTGGTGTTCTAGCCTCACAACTCTAAATACTCAAGGGGTGCCCATCTCCACTGAAGATCAGTATGTGTGGGGGCGCCTCTCTCTGAATGGCATTAGCTCACTTTCTTCATCTTGCCCAAATGTACACTACCAAGTGCATGGCAGGCCCAACTGTTCCCATGAGAAACAATGTGGGGACCAGGCAATGTCCCTCCTAACCATAGTCACAGGGGATGCCCTGCAAAGAGGTATCTTTCTGGGACCTGAAAGCAAAGGGAAGCAAAATTTGAACTGGCAATTTAAGGAGAGTTTAACAAAACAGCTACTTATAAGGATGTGAGTGGTTCTTTTGTTCTTTAACAAAAGATTTAACAAAAGATAGAGGAGTTCTCTGGGCCTAGGAAGAGCTGAACTCTAATATTCACCCCAGGCCAGAAAGGGAACGGGAAGGGAATGAGTAATCAAAAGTGCAGCTGTGTGAGGGAAGATTGAGAGAAGAGTTATGAAAAGCAGCCAGCCCACAGCTATCCAGAGGGCGGGAGCTGGGAATAAAACCCCTGATCCCACACTTTTCTGGACCCCACTCATTCCTCCAGAGCAGAATGGGGGAGAAGTAGGCAGGTCGAGAGGCACCAGAAAATCTCCAGCAAAAAAAGAAGAGGGAAGGTGTCCAACTGGTGATTCCTGAGCTGTTAATTTGGCCAGAGCACAATGAGAGGCAAAGTCCAGAGCCACAGAGGACAGGGCTAAGGAACCAGCCAAAGTGAACAATGAAACGTGACCTGGGCAAACTTTAAAATTTTTAAAAACGGTAGCTTTGTACTAGCTGCAAAACTCCCTTCTGAAGGGACAAGTTTGGTTGAAGAAGTAAGAAATAAAGGAAGAACACATCCAACCAAGACTCCTGGGCTGTTGACTCAGTTTCCTGAGTCATACTAATTTATATCTCAGGCCCAAATAGCATTGTCCTTAAATTATGCAACCCTTCAAGTCAGATGTCATCTCATTTGTCTGTGTTATCTTCTTGAGCACGTAACACTGGGCAGTTATTAAGTGAACTTCTATGTGAAAATGTGAATCTGTGACTTCTGGGGTTCACTTATCTTCCCCGTTCAGTCCTATGATGCCCAGGTATGAAAAGACGGTCTCAAAAGTCACTGTCAAAGGAAAGGGTCTTCCATTCTTTCCCTCCCTTCAGCAGAGGTGAGAAGCCTTCCCACAAAGTGTGCAAGGTTTCAGCAGAGACCCCAACCATCAGCTGGTTCACGGGGCCCCTGGGAGGACAGCAATGAGCAGAAACTTGGGGTTACAAGGCTTCTTATCCCCCAAGCTGGACAAATTTTCACACAAGCTACTTTCAAGGGAAAGTCACTCTGCTGTGTTAGAGTCTGTAAACAAGTCTGGATGGTGCCTGGAAAAATGCCAGAGGGAGTGGTTTGTGAAGTAACACCAGTGAGCCATTAAGTGTGGAGATTCCTTATTGGTTGACAGATGTATCTAGTTTATGCTAATTAAGATAAGCTGTGTGTAATGTATATATATCTCTGTTGGCCTACAATAAACGGCTCCCACTCCTGCTGTATCAATCTACACAAGTTGTTTGTCACCCCCCCCACCCTGGTTATTTTGCCCAGCCAGCCGGGCTGTGGCACTGCTGTCCTTCCAGAATCAGACCTAAGAATCTTCACTGATTCAGCTGGTAGGATGGTAGACAGAGATGTCCCTCCACATGATTACAGCCCCTCATTCTTCAGACAGATAGCCAGTTCTATGCCACCAAGTCACTCAACTTTCTAAGAGTAACAAGCATCCTACAAACCCAGGTCCTGCAATAAGCCTGGCCCGACTACCCCAGACTCCTGGATGAGGCACTTGCAAATGGTCCCCAAGACTATGCCTCAGGATTTCCCTCTCTGGGTCTTTTCCTAGACAGGCACCTAGGGCTCTAGCATGGATTGCCTCTACAAAATCTTTGGGTGTGTCTAGAATCCTGGATTAAAATATCCACTGTGCTTCTACCCTGAGCTTCTATGATGTCCACCATTCAGAGGCCTTAGAAACAATGCATCACTCCAAAAGGATTACAGTCCAGCAGGAATTTTTTATTGAGCATTTAAGTCAATCCAAAGTAGACTTATCAACAGGGATATTGCAGAATAAAGACATCCCTTGCTGACAGTCATGAGCAGCAATGACAGGGAGGATGGTGTGGGCAGAACAGGGAAGGATATAGGGAAGGGGCCACTTAAGCTACTATCACCTTGTGAGCGGTTGCTAGCACATAGCTGGGATGGCTACATCTTTTTAATCCTATCTAATGCATAAGAGTTTCTTCACTCCCTTCCTGCTGTCTCTCCTTCTATTTGTGATCATTGGAACAATTTTAGGAAGAAGAAGATGTTCTGGCAATGTTGGTTAAATAATTCTGTCTCTGGTTCTCTGTTTAAAGCCAACTTCTTAATTATGCACCATTGCCTGGACATAAATACATTCATGTATATTAATTTTTGCTCCACTTAGCAAAGTGGTCACTTAATTAAATGTCTTCAGTTGTTATATTGGGGAAAAAAAAATAACCCATCCTCCCCCTACCCAGTGTCCCTCCTTCCCACTTAGCTCCTGTGTTGTGCTGTGAATTTAAACATACTGTTTGTTGCTTTCCCTTCCATCCATTTGTAACCCCAGTGCCACTGCATTTATAGGAACTGATATTAAAAAGTAATATCCAAGACTAAAGTCGCTAGACTGTTTAGTAGATTTTTAAATTGAAACCAAAATTATACAGATTTTTCATTCTGATAATTCCACCAATTCACTAATTCTTTAATCTTTACAGGTCATTGAACAGTTCCACATTAATGAGATGTAGTTAAGAACAAATTTTACACTTTTTCCTTTTTTTCTTGAAAAATGTTTCCTATCATTTGTAAATTAGAAAGAACTTGTTCCATTTATGGTCCATTTATTTAAAATAATCGAATGCATGGGATCTGACTGAACACTGTGTGTAATGATGCTTTTAAACAAATTACCATTTATTTATAAGCAAGAAATAGACTTTTAAAAAGCACCCAGACTTGGTTGCATTATTAATGATATTCTCCAGGCCCAACATCTCTGGGGTATGTGTGTATGTGTGCGTGTGTGTGTGTGTGTGTGTGTGTGTGTGCATATGCATATACACACGCAGATGTGGATTTAATTTCAGCAAGAAAGTCAAGAATTTGGGAATAGAACAAAAACTGCTTCTGGGAAAGCAGCATGTTTTCCATTTTCAGAGTTTCAAATAGAAGTGAAATCTAAACATGATGAGCCTCCATCCCAAAATCTTCACTATCAACACACGGCTACCCTCACCAAGCACCCACAAAAGGAGTCAGCTCTAATCCAGTGTGCTTCATGTGTCAGGCCGAAGACACGGAACAAACAGAAAAAGTCTATCCCAGCTTCGCCGAAACAAGTGCAAGCATGCAAAACCCACCTCTTCCACCAGCAGCCCGTGAGTTCCTACTTAGAGAATAATTGCATTTTCATGAAATGCTGGAGAGTTAATTGCTTGGATTTAAGTATTGTAAATTACTATTATTCCTTACCACACTCTACCGCAGGGAGGAAAATGTTTATCCTGTTAAGTGTTATTTAAAGAGCACAAGTGTAGAGGAGCGAGGGGGATGGCTGGACTATGCTAGGAATTAACAGAGAGAGCTTATTGCAGCTTCATCAGCTTTGGTCCCATCCATTTA
This sequence comes from Marmota marmota marmota, assembly GCF_001458135.2. Classification (NCBI taxonomy): domain Eukaryota; kingdom Metazoa; phylum Chordata; class Mammalia; order Rodentia; family Sciuridae; genus Marmota; species Marmota marmota. The sequence goes on along the minus strand of NW_026000174.1, from coordinate 28,028,794 downwards.
TAAACCTGTCTCCATTGTCTTTCATCTTTCCCTTCAACCAACTGAATATTTGGTAGGTGCTGCCTGGGACTTCCAATATTCAACCTAGTCCCATGGCTCTCCTTTCCAAAAAGTGTCAGTCCTCAGAGATCACTTGCCAACACCAAAAAAAGTCAAATGAATTCATTCTGCTCACCCATATATCTTTTTTTTTTTCCTTTGAGACTAGAATCTCCAAGTCTGCAAGGAATTAAGGAAGGAAAAAAAATAGAAAATGAGAGAGAAAAGAGAAAGTGATAGAAAGATGAAAGACAACGGAGAGGTAGAAAGTGGTGGGGGCAAAATAAAGCTCTAATGCCACAGGAATGAAATCCGCTAACCAGAGAGGTCGTTCAGTCTCTAGACCTGACCAGAAAGAATCCCTGTGACACTAGGACTCAGTGTAACTAGTGTTGCATGGTGTCACGGGGAGTTGGGAGTTGTGTGTATATATGTGCCACTCAAATACAAAGCAAATAATTACTTGGAGGAACTGACACTGTTTTCAACTTTTTCATTTTCCACCTTAGTACATTCATATGTAATAATAAATATAATCAGATACCAGATCACACAAGAATCTCATACAGAGAAATTAAAGATAAGCAAAATATTTAAAAAGATCATTTTATTTTATTTTTAATTGACAAGTAAAATTGTATATGCTTATGTTTTCTAACATGGTATTTTGATATGTGTATGCTTAGTGAAATAACTAAATTAGGCTATTTAACATATGTATTATCTCTCATATTTACCATTTTTTTGGTAAAAACTTAAAATGTAGGGTTTTTTTTAAAACAATTTTCAAGTATATAATACACTGTTATTAACTGTAACTGCCTTTATATACAATAGTTCTATTGAACTTATTCCTCCTATCTGAAGTTTTGGGTTTTTTGACCAAAATCTTCCCTATCCCCTTTACTTTCAGACTCTGGTAACCACATTTTATTCTGTTTCTATAAGCTAAAATTTTTTAGATTCCATGTGTGAAATCATGCAATATATGTGCCTTGCTTACTTCATTGAGCATTGTGTCCTTCAGGTTAATCCATGTTATCTCAAAGGACAATATTCTATCTTTTTTAAGCCTTAATGGTACCCCATTATGTGTGTATGTGGGTACACACACACACACACACACACACATACTACATTTTCTTTATATATTCATCTGTTGACAGAAATTTAGTTTTATTTCTTTTCTTGGTCATTACAAATAACACTACAGCGAACACGGAACATAGCTATTTGGCATACTGATTTCAAAACCTTTGGCTAAATGCCCAGAGATGGCATTGCTGGATAATTTGGTAATTCTATTTTTAATCATTTTAGGAACCTCAACCATGTTTTCCATAATGGATGTATGAATGTACACTCCCACCAAGAGATTACCAGTGTTCCCTTTTCTCCACACCCTTGCCAACACTTGTTATCTTAGGCATGTAACAGGTGTAAGGTGATTGCTCATTGTGGTTTTCACGCGCATTTCCCAGATTAGTGATGCTGAGCATCCTTTCAGATACCTGTTGGCCATTTGTATGTCTTATTTTGATAAATGCCTATCCAGGTCTTGGAAGATAATAATATTTTTAAATTGAATAAGTTTCCATCATTGAATAAGTTTCCTGCTTTTCTAATTTTGTCAAGAGTTAGAAATTCCCTCATAGCCAACACCAGCATTTAGAGACTACTGGGACAGGCAACATCAGTCAGGGTACCAAAGCCATTCAGCAGTGTCATTCATGAAGCTACAATAAAAATGACTGGCCATTCAGAAAGGATAAGTCTTGTTTTCACAGGGGGCTCCCCTCTGCTGCCACCAAGACAGGCTTTACAAGATTCTTTCCTTCGATTTAGCCCTTTGCCTCAGTCCTCAACAAAGCAAAGAATTAATTTCATGCCTTATTGGACATGTAGAACACAGAATAGTATAAGTCAGAAAAAAATTCAAATATAAAATGGAAGTGTCTTTTTTTTTCAAAATTTATTGGCAGATATCCCAACATTTAACCCTGCACAATTTATTGAAAAATCTATTAGTCCATGAATATAAAAGTCAACCTTATCATATACTAAATTATTCTATGTAGTTAAGTGTGTGTCTGGGATTCTATTCAGTCCACTTATTACTACATAAGAATCAAACCATTGAAACTATTATGACATTATAACACTTATTAATGGTTGGAAATGAAAGTCCACCATTGTCACTCACGTTTTGGAAAATTTTCCTAACAACATAATTCTTCCAGATGAATTATAAATTAATTTGGTCAAGTTTTAGAAAGAAACCTCTTCTTTTTGTATTTTAATTAAAACTACTTAAACTTGCAGATGAATTTGGAAAGAGCTGGCATCTTTTCCTATTAAATCTTCCCATTTAGGAACTAGATGTTGTTCTACTTCAATGTATTCCAGCCTTCTTAATAAGCCCCTAGATTACATTTTGTAGTTTCGTTCATAATATCTGAAAAATTATTCTTGTTAATATTAGTCTTTGTTTTTTAAAGATTTTCTTGATTTTCTGAATGGCATCTGTTTTCACTTCATTTTAATCTGGCATATAAGAAATCCGTTTTTTAATTATTTTATATCTAGTAATTTACTGAAACTTTGTATCGTGTAGTTGTTTTCATTGGTTCACATGAGTTTTTCAAAATGTGCATGTCAATTCTTTGTTAATATTTGTATTTGTTTTTCTTCTCTTACTCCATCAGCTAGAACAATGTGGAATAAGAGTGATGGGAATGGGAATTATTTTAGCATCCCTAATTCATTGGGATAATTGCAGTGTTTCTCTGTCATTTGGCATAACCCTTCAGAAGCTGTGTAACAAACTCTTGGGTGAGGACACAGAAAGAGTTCTCTCTCTCTTTCCCTCTACCTCTCCCTCTTTCTCTCTCTGATTTTGATAAGCACCTCTCACTTAATGTCATTGCATAAATGTTCCACTCTCAGTAAGTTTTGTTGTATTCTAAAGATGTATCTGAGCAGAAAGAATGTGTTGAGAAGATGAGAAACTTGTGTTTTAATACTCACTATCCATGTGATGTTTGATGTTCATTTAGGGTAAACACTCTATAGGAATGTATCATTGCATATCTATATTACTACAAAGACTCTATCTACCCACCTATTTATCTCAACTTGAAGTAGATACAAATTTTCATAAAATGTGTGTCAGAAATCTGATACAATTATATAATAAATTTCCAAATATTTAAAGAGTAGTCTCTGGCAATAAGCTAATGGTAATGTCTTCACTTTGCTATCGATCACCACTTGCCAACATTTTGTTCAGGTGTTTTGTAGCTGTATTCATCTTCACACCCTTAGTTAGCACCAATTCCTTCCTGTATCCTAAGTTTTGGTCAATCCAACCTGTATCACACTTTCCAATTTCAGTCCCATACTTTCCAATTTCTGTCCCTTGCTTTCCAATTTCTGTCCCTTGACTCATGCTTTCCAACATCTCTTCCTTCTTCATTTCCACACATCCAAACCCGAATCAAGTGCCACTTCCTCTGTGAAGCCTTCCTGATAGCCTCTCCTCCCCATCTTCTTACCGTTTCTGCACTTCCCTAATGACACTGATTTAAATGTACTTGTTATAAATTTCAATTCCTCTCACCTCTGCTGCTAGATGGTAATCTTCTTGAATGATCTATGCCCGATTCACCTTTGTATTCCTTTCTGTATTTTAGGATGGTGTGGAATAAGTGCCCTTGAGAACACAGACTTGGGAAGCAGGTTGCTGGCCTCCCTCTCTCCTGTGTCTCTTGCTAGCCAGGTGATCTTGGGTGTGACATTTACCTTTTCTTATCAGTTTCCTTTTTAACATGGAGATGTCAATGCTACCTACCAAGGAGCAGGGTACTGTGAAGATGGTGAGGAAATTTATGCAAAGCATTTGAAGTATGGCTCATACAAATTTAGCCACCAATATGTCTCATTTCTATAACTTACTAGAATATAAGTTTCCCGCCGGCCTGTGCTTCCACTGTCTTATCACTGCTGATTCTTATCACTTAGGACAGAGTGGGCACTAATAAGGATTGCATGAATGGACACAAGAATACAATAATCCCACGGAAGGCTGAGTTCTCCAGTTGGTTTTAGCTTCCTATTACTTCACGCAGAGAAAGTAGATCCCACATGTCACAGAACCCACAAAGTTCCAATCTGGAATTTCCCTTTCCCTGAAAGCTACATGCTCACCTGATAGAAATATGCAATTGGGGCAGGAAAAAGGAGTGAGGGGGCAAAGCTGGGGCCTGCCTTCCCAGCTGACAAAGTGCAACGCCATGAATAAATTTTGTCTTTTTTAAAGGGTTATATGGTCTAGGTTTGATTTATTTATTTATTTATTTACTTCTTACTTACTTTTTTATTTTGCTTTCTTTGAAGTATAAAAGTAATGGCACAGAAGGAATAAGCCAAATACCAGAAATAGAACATAATTCACTAGCAGGAAGGCAGTGGTTAGGCAAGGATTTTTAAACAGATCCTTTCAACTAGTCTGTGAACAGCTGTATCATGAGTTACTTCAGAACACTGGCACGTAGAGTTGCTCAAAAAAATGCTCAATTTTGCAAATGATAAACTGGGATTCAGAGAGTTAAAGTATCACATCTAATATCACAATAATTAGAATAAAGTAGTACTTGATTTATTGGGGCACAAAAGTTTCTTAAGTGGTATGTTTATGTATTCCTTTTCCTAAAAATATCCATCTTCCTCTGTCACAGAAGTTCCCTGCTTGTAGGTCATAAGAGCAGATTTGAAAAGGATGTACCCAGAATGGGAAGGAGAAAGAGAATTCCTGCCTCTGTGTCAAACAAATCACTCCTAGAAGAAAGAATTTGAGCTGACGTTCTTTGTCTAAATACCAAGTGCTTCTGACATATCAAATGCATTTAAATACATGAAGTGTCTGTGCATGTGTATAATTAACACACAGCTTTTTTCAGTGATATGGGTGATTGTTCTATTTTCTTGTTTCTGTATTTGCACATTAAAATTAAAAACAACAGGCACTAATATCAGATTATCCTGAGATCAAATCACATATAATCTTAGAAAAGGAACTTCAACCCTATGAGCCTCAGTTTCCTCATATCTATCTACCTACCTCATAGAATTACTTAAGTGATAAGATAAATCAAATCCTGACCCAGATTTAGTCACTTAACAAGTGTTTGCTAAATAAGAAACCTCACTTCTTCCCACCACTGTCACGTTACCATCCTTATGAGTGGTATATGCCTGTGTTTCAAGAATTTCCTTTCTATTGTTGAATAAGAAAAAGAAAAGAAAAATAAAGACAAAAGGCAAAGAACCCACTTAATGCTTACCTCTTGCCAAACACAAAACATTGACGTGAAATGAATCATACTTAAAGCTAAAACTATAAAACGTTTTAAAGAAAACCGCAAGAAACATTTGTAACCTTGGGGTTCTAAGACACAAAAAGGATAAAAAAAGAAATGATAAATGATGCTTCATCAACTTTAAAAACTTTTGCTTTCAAGAGTCAGTGTAAAGAAAGTTAAGAGGTAATTCACAGACTGAGAGAAAACATGTGCACACCATCTATCTTGATAAAGGACTTAGACCAGATAAAGAGCCCTCCAAGATAATAATATGGAAGCTAACAATCTATAAAATAATGGGCAAAATATATGAATATTTCTTACACAAGAATATATGTGAGTGGCAAAAAGATACATGAAGATGCTCACAGAGTCATTAGGGAAATGCAAAGTAAAAGAACAATGACCCACGAAGGCATGCCCACTGGCTTAACTAAAATTAGAAAGACATTCTATGCATCAATTGTTACAAATACAAATATCACAACTGGTGGGAATGCAAAAAGATCCAGATGCTTAGGAAAACTGTTAGGCAGCTTCTTTTCAAACTGAACATACAATGTTCAGCAATACTACTCCTTGTACGTCCCGAAGAGAAATGAAAATATAGGTCTACACAAAATCTTGAACATTAGTGTTCATAGGAGCTTTATTTGAAATAACCTAAAATAGCCCTAAAATCATCAATTGGTAAATGGCTAAGCAAATTGTGGCATATCCATACAATGGCATGCTTCTCAGCAATTAAAAGGGCTAACAGCTCACACATGCACCAACATGGGTGAATCTCCAGCTTGCCATGCTATGTGGAAGAAGTCAGGCAAAATGACTATTCTGTATGATTCAATTTATGTGAAATTCTAGAAAAGGTAAAAAACACAGTTATTTAAAGTAGATCTGTGGTTGCCTAAGCCTAGAAGTGGGATCAAGAATTGATCGCAAAAGGGGCACAAGGAAGCTTTTTGAGGTATTGAAAATACTCTATATATTGATCATGTTGGTGTTCACACAACTATATTTATTTATCAAAATTTCTCCTACTGTTATGCTTAAAATGGGTGAATTTTATAAAACATTAAAGCTGATTATCAGTTAATCACTAACTATAAATTAGCTCATATCATTTACATGCTCAAAATCCTCTAGTATCTTCCTATCAGTGTATAGTAAAATAATTTTTTAAAAATCCTACTATAGCATATATATTGCTGCCCATGACCCACACAGGATGGGCTCTGACCTACCTCTCCAGCCTTCTCCTGCCACTCCCTCTAAATCTTTTCTGATCATACTGTCCTCCTTGGGGATCCTAGAACACACCAATATGGGTGTCCTGTGTCATGAGTGTTTCTGTGTCACATGTTCCCATGTCAGATCATATATGCATGCCAACTCTTTTGCCTGGGATGCTCCTTCCTCCCATGTCAATTCCTCACCTCCAGATTGCCATTTAACTCCCAGGTTACCCAAGAGGCCTTTCCTCAACACCTTTTCTATTGCACCTTCCTCTTCTGCTTTATTTTCTTCACAGCCCTAGCATTACTTGACATCATTTTATTGACTTATTCATTTTCTTTTTCCTATTTGAATTAACTCCATGGAGGTAGAAGTTTTTTGAGGCCATATCTCCAGCCATGAGTACAATGTGTGCACCTAGTAGCCCTCAATAAATACAGATTATTCAATGACAGAACAGTGCACATAGAAAGACTCAGTCATAAAAACATATTAAGTAAGTATGAAACAAAATGAATTAAGATCTGAATTAATGAATCTAAAAATAAAATAATCCTAAGGAAAAGAGAATGAATTAATAAAATAAAAACAGAAAGCAATAAATTATAAAATGGACTAGGAATTAAAGTAACAAATCCAAGAGCTATTCCTTAGGGAAAGTTAATAATAAAATGGGTAAACCACTGACTTACTTACTCCTATTTTATTTAAAAGGAATAAAATAGATCATATAAACATGTGAAATTAGAAATGAAAATCAGGGAACTTAGAATATATGGAAGTGAATTTTTTAATTATAAAAAAAAAAGATTTCTTCAATAGTCTGCAAACATATTTAAAAACAGAATTTCTTGATTCTCAAACTTAAACTTGGTTTGGCTTTTTTCAGACTCCTTCCTAATCACTGCCTCTCAGGTGACTTCATCCATCGTGATCCCTGGGCCCATCTCTGCAATATGACCCATGGGAGAGCAGGAAAGCAGTTGCCCTTGGTTAGGTGATATATGATTTGAGGATGTCTGAATAGCAAAGTGGTTCGGAGCTCAGACTCTTGAATCAGACCACCTAAGCACTGCCACTTACTGTATAACATGTAAGTTCCAAATCTTAGTGTCCTCATCTGTAAATGGAAAAATAACACCCACTTCCTGGTGGAGGATAAGTGAAATAATGCAGATAAGGTGCTGTGCACCTAAGTGCTCATTAAATGTTAATTGGTATAGGTTGCAACTGGGCTCTGAGTCTGAGCGGCAAGGGTGGCCTGGATGCTCTGGTCTGGCTCCTGAATACCTTGGGGAAACATGTGAAGCCTAATTCATTCTACCTTCCTGGCCTTCTGACTTGACTTGTGTGCCAAATAATGTTTTGGTCAATGATGGGCTGCTTAGACAGTGGTTCCATAAGATTATAATGGATGCCAGGCATGGTGGGACCTGCCTGATATCTTGCTCTGTGAGCAACAGGCTACACTATATAGCCCATGTACATAGTAAGCTATACCATCTAAGTTTGTGTGAGTGTATGCTGTAATATTCACACAATGATGAAACTACCTAAGGATTCTTTCTCAGAAGATATCCCAGTTGTTAAATGATGCATGACTGTATTCAGTCAGTGTTGGTTGCCCTGACACTGCAAATTTATCCTGGGAGTATTTAAGAGACATGGATTTTTGTTAGAGCTAAAGGAGGCCTCATCAAGCTATAGCTTCTCCCTGAGGAACCTGGCCTCCACAATTTGCAGACTCCCTTTACAAAGATGTGGTCTGGTGCAAGTCACAGTACCAGCTTTCTCTCTTGAACAGACAGGAGAAACCCTCCCCCAAAAAATGTCTAGCAGGAAAGCTTCATTAATGTTTATCCCCAGGCCACGTTGGTTCACCAGTTTGTCTGCACCTGGTAGGGACAAACCTAGGCACATGCAAACCTGAACAAGGCAGTCCGGCATCCCTCAGAGCTGTACAAAATTCATTTGGATTCTGATGGGGTGCTTTGCAGAAACCGGAGAAGAGGCCCACAAAAGCTTTTATCAATTGTTTCCTTTCAGACCCAAGGAGAAACCAGTGGTGTAAATAGCCACATCGTAAGACAAGTTCCCAGACCTCTTGATTCCCCCAGTGCCTGAACCAGAGAAAACATGCAAAGGAAAATGCTTTCTCCAAACTAGGAACTTGGCAGCAGTGAAGTTCCAAGTGGAATTGGGTTTATCATTCTCTGAGAAAATACAGAGAAAAAAAAAATAACCATTCAAGAGCAGTTATTTGCTCTTGAACTTGACTTGCAGGTTCTCAGATTGTTGACCTAATGTTGAAGGTCAGAATTTAAAGAAATGAGACAAGAGAAAATATAAGAGCTGCTGTAGTCCAAGTCCTTCTTAGAATCCCTACCAAGGAGACTGGGCATTAGCAAATTAAGAACAAACAGAGGTGGAAGGAACTGTGGAAAGCATCTCTCTCATGCCCCTTATTTTATAGCAGGGAGGCTAGGGCCAGAGGAGGGGCCTTTGCAAGGTGTGCTGTAGGTCATGCAGAGAACCAGAATGAGAAAGTAGCTGTTCCCATCACAGCTCTTCCCAACTGCACCACACGACAGGCCTGCATCAGTAGCTCAATAGCTACAGATTGTGAATTCAAATGATCTGAACCCCTTGGGAACTTGCAGGTACCAGATGTTTTACTTTTGTCCAGACGTGTTCAACTTGTTAGAGGAAGGTCTCAGGAGATCTTGTGATAAAGTGCCTTTGAGGCGAAAGAGAAATGTGAACTAGATGGATCTGATGGTCTGTGAATTTCAGGAGGTTGTATACATCAAGAAGTCAGGTAGTTGCTGGGTTGCCTCCAACTTTTTCTTACTTTTCTGTTGCCAGCCACTGTCACCAACCTCTCTCCATAGACTTCCTACAGTTGATTTCCAATACAGTAATCAGAGTGGTCCTTTTCTAACATAACCAGTTTGTGCCTTCTCTGGTCATGTATTCTGGTGGTGGACATGCATCCTGGCTGATCTCTGGCACCTAACTCCGTCCCCTTTTATATTGGTAGTTTGTATATAAACACCAGAGATCTTCCTAGCCTGAGTGGGCAGATTCATCTCCTTGTTCTTTCCTCCTGATCATTACCTGATGTCTAAGCAGCCCAAGCAGAAGCTGCCTTCACAGGGTTAAAAATCAAGATGGAAATCCTGGGGTCTCTGCTATCGCAACACTTGGAGCCCATGACACCTACAGAATGTGGGGTGGGGTAGGGAGACATTCAAATATCACCAAACTTATAGGTTATCTTCTGCCTAAAATTCCAGGATAACTTACAGAAGTTCCCTTTCCCCAGTGCAGAAAATCAGAAAGAGACCCAGGCCCACCTCTGGGCTTGAGTGAGTGGAAGAGAGGGAAGAGCACAGGCGTTCTTAAGGAAATAACAGACATTTTTCAGAAGGAGATTCCCCCACCCCACATACCCACATACAAAAAGATATACTTGAAATTCCAACATTGCATGGGTCTGTGCAAAAGAACAATCCAGAACAGGGATAGCCACAGCCACAACTGGAACTTTAAGCTGGACATGAATCAAGTCGTTGAAGGGAAAAGGACTGAGAAGGATCTGTATTAATAGCCAGGTCTGCTTTTAAGATGAAGCAGCAAATCCAAGCTGTTTAGTAGAAGACTTAGAACAGGAAGAGGCTTTTAAGAGAAATAAATAAGATGGGAGCAAGCTGATAAAATTAGAGGTTGCATACGGCAACAGAGTAGGGACTTTTTGCTTTACCCACAATGGGCTAAGCCTTCCATCAATTCATAAAGAGGGGAGACTGATGGTAAAACCTGAACTGCCTGAAACTTCAGTAGATTGTTATTAAGCCGTGGTCCTTCAACTTTAGAGTTCCACTGGAGATATTAGATGAAATATAGTTTCTAGAGTATGCCCAGACCAACCAAATCAGAATGTCTACTACAATCTGTACAGCTGGGCTGTACATGAGCAGACCTTACCTTGAACAAATCTGTACTTTTATGTTCGTAGTCTGATATAAAAATGATGTGACCCTGTGTATTCATATACAGCCTTTTATCAGTAATTGCTGTGGGAAAATAGCCACTGAATTCAGTGATTAACATTGAGAAGATGGGATTAGAGGTGAGGTGGGAAAAGTTTAGCTTTTCTAACTTTATCTGTAACTCATACGGGGGTAGTAAGGTATACAGAACAGGGAATTTAGGACTTATTGTTTTGTTTTCTCTTTGTACTTTAAAAATGCACCTCTTAGAGCTGGGCAGAGTTGCACAAGCCTGTAATCTCAAGGGCTCAGGAGGTTGAGGCAGGAAGATCACTAGTTCAAAGCCAGCCTCAGCAATTTAGTGAGGCCCTAAGCAACTCAGAGAGACCCTGTCTCTAATAAAATACATAAAGGGGCTGGGGATGTGGTTCAGTGGTTAAGGTCCCCTGGGTTCAATTCCCAGTATTAAAAAAAAAAAAACCAACAACTTTTAGATGTAATATTTATTCATTCAGAAATATTCATTGAGTGTCTATATGTGCCAGGCATTTGTTCTAGGTAGTTGGTATAGAGTGTTTGCAGGATAAATAACAATTGGATCTGGACTATCTGTTTTAGAAATTAAACGTAATTCAACCTTCATACCTGGTCAGTCGTCAATGGTTTTACTTTCTTTTTTTTAATTGGTTGTTCAAAACAATACAAAGCTCTTGACATATCATATTTCATACATTAGATTCAAGTGGGTTATGAACTCCCATTTTTACCCCGTATACAGATTGCAGAATCACATCGGTTACACATCCACATTTTTACATAATGCCATATTAGTAACTGTTGTATTCTGCTACCTTTCCTATCCTCTACTATCCCCCCTCTCCTCCCCTCCCATCTTCTCTCTCTATCCCATCTGCTGTAATTTAATTTTCTCCCTTGTTTTTTTCCCTTTCCCCTCACAACCTCTTATATGTAATTTTGTATAACAATGAGGGTCTCCTTCCATTTCCATGCAATTTCCCTTTTCTCTCCCTTTCACTCCCACCTCATGTCTCTGTTTAATGTTAATCTTTTCCTCTTGCTCTTCCTTCCTGCTCTATTCTTAGTTGCTCTCATTATATCAAAGAAGACATTTGGCATTTGTTTTTTAGGGATTGGCTAGCTTCACTTAGCATAATCTGCTCTAATGCCATCCATTTCCCTGCAAATTCCATGATNTGAGAAGTGTCTGTTCAGGTCTACTTTCTTTATATAATGCCAAGTTTCAAGAATCCCTCCAGATATGTCAGCTCAGCCATTAGGATGGAGTGAGGTCAGTTGTCAGGTATGATAAAAAGATATGCAGCCCAGGTAAGGGACACTTTCTCCCACCCCACCTGAAACAATGAAGGTATGAATAGGGCTTCTTCCTTCCCGCTGTGAGGCACTTTGTTTATATCATAGAACTGTGCCTGCAGAATTGGAGTTGTTGACTTTTGGCATTGAAATTTACTGAGTAAGATAAAAGAGGGTAAAAAGTGAAACTGAGATGAAATACTAAGCAACTGGTTTGAGGTGCCAGAGTCTTAAATTTTTCTTCTTTCCCCTCCAGGTTAGGGATTCGTCATTTAATGTTCTTTAGTGAGAAGAACCAGTGATGGAAGGTGAATGGAAAAGTTCCTATTTGTAAAAATTCCCCTCTCTCCAGTAGCACACCCATCTTCAAAATCATGTATCAAATTCCTCTAAACTAGATTTTGTGATGTTTGCATTAAAAGAGATAATTTAAAGAGTCTTCTTCCATAATGCTATACACAGAGCTCTCCATGTTTTAAATTAAAATATGAATTAACAGAGCCCCAGAAATATTATCTTTATTATTATCACTAATAATACCATTAATTAACATTTAAGTGTTAAGCGGGTGCAAATTGCTATAATAAGTGCATATAGCACGTTATTTAACCCTTTTAATCTTATAAGTGTTATTATCATCCTCATCTTTTAGAAAAGGAAACTGAAACACAGAGAAGTTCAACCTAAGACCATGCAAGGTACTCAACCCAACTACTTACCTCCAAAATCTGCTATCTTACCTACTCACTCTCTAGGCCTAATTCCTCTGTTGTAATGAATCTAGAACAACCATTAATGTGTGTTCCATTGGCAAAAAAAAAAAAAAGAGAGGTGATGAGGCCAGGTGTGGTGGCGCACTCAGGAGGCTGAGGCAGGAAGATTGTGAAATTCAAAGTCAGCCTCAGCAACTTAGGGAGGCCCTGAGAAACTTAGCGAGACCCTGTCTCTAAATAAAATATTTTAAAAAGGACTGGTGATGTGGCTCAGTGGTTAAGCACCCCTAGGTTAAATCCCTGGACCCAGAGAGAGAGAGAGAGAGAGAGATGATGATGACCTTATATAGAGAGAAGAAAGATCCAACCATCGATGCCTACCGTTCATAGCCAATTGAGCAGAGAAAGACTTCAAGCAAGCTTTTATAAGATAAAGGCACAATAGGTTCCATAAGGAGCCTTCAGCTGTCAATCATCTGCTAGTATAGAACATTGACACATTTTCCATTTCAACTGGTCATAATTTTTTTCTCTCACTTTTCTTTCTTGTTTTCTGTCTCCCTTTCTCCCCCTCTCCTCTCTTCCGTCTTCTCCATTCTTCTTATATTCAGGGTCAAAGAATGTAAATCAGCAAAAAAAGTTATAAGGAAATTAAGTGGCAGATTTAACTTTTTCAGGTCAAGTACATCACCAGCATTCTTTTTTGCTTAAGAATTTTTACACGTTCTTTTAATTCAGTAATTTCCAACCTACCTTTTATGGGCCATCATTCTTGCAGATATGGCTAGATACATCCCGGGTGACCCATGGTCAAATAATATTGAAAAATGAGACATGCCAGCACCTCCTCTTGGAGTTTCACTGTGTGTATTGACTTTGAGAAGTCCCACAGAAAAGAAACCCACTATCATGATTACTAATATTTCACTCAAAAAAATTATTTTGGGATGCCTCCTATGTGCTGACCTCTTTTAGATGCTAGAGACACAGAGACAAGGTCTCTCCTACCCCCACCCCCTGGGAGCTTCTATTACAGTAAATGTAACTCAATGGTGCACTAAACATTGTGACAATACCTTAAAAAGTATGTACCTTGGGTCACCAGTGTCGGGAATGCCTTTCTACTCACAAGTATGAGTTATATAATTTGAGTTTTACTTTTATCTAGTGATGATTATATGGAGAATATAATATCTCTTGTATCAATATAATATTATACAAGAATATAATATTTCTTGTATCAATGGAGGATATCAATTGATACAAGAAATATCCTTGGTCCTGGACATTTACCGAAGATTATTTTCTGAGCTCATTAATATATTTAATATATTTATTTAATATATTTCACAAAATGCAGAATTTACAAAAGGAAAATGCCATCTAATAGGAACTCAGTGAAGAAAAATCTTCAAATTAAGGATTAAAAAATCACATTAGCAGCTTTTCTTATTTCTCTTTCCTTATAACTCCCCTGTCAGATATTATAGAGGCATCTTATATAAACCTTTTTTTCTAAAGGTTCTCTTTGGAGCAAGACATAACCTTGAGTTCTTGCACTATGATCTCTACAGTCTTCCTGAGATCAATAACGTTTCCTGAGAACCTTGGGATCAGTCTATATCTCTGTCATCCCTTATCTGAAAAGGTCTTTAGTTTCTAGATTGAAGAACCATAGAACACTTTCCACTCTGCCCTCTGTTCTGATTGGTGAGAAGAAGTAAATCTGGGGCTTTGTGCAGGGAAAGGTGGGTGCACTATAGTTCATTGTCTTTGGCAGCTAGAAATGAAAGAGGGTCATTGTGTTCAAGGAGTATATCCATGAAGAATGAGAAGTTGACCAAAAGGGTAGCCCATGCACTTTTCTCCTCCTACCTGATAGTAACATCTATGCAACATCCACAGCCCTACACTAAGGTCCCCATGTTTGCCATCCAGGGCTAAAGGGGATTTTCATCATTGCACTTGCTTTCAAGAAAGATACCCTCAGGATCTCCTTCAAGAGAAGGTTAAAATGAACATTACCGTGGGCAGCATAGTGGAAGTCGAGTGTTAGAAGAGAAGCAGGAGTATTTTAGAGCTATAATTAGAGGGCTGATCTGCTAAAGAGACTGTAAGGATATGCCCTGTGACAAGCATTCATTCAGTTTTACTGAACAGTGACTGTTTAGTGAGTATCTCTTTCAATAAAGTTCCTGAAACCCCAATCTCCAACTTGAGGATGAGATAACTATGTGTGTGTACACACACACACACACACACACACACACAGGCACACACATACTTGCACACTGGGGATTGAATCCAGGTCCTCACACATGGCAAGCAAGTTATCTGCCACTTTTATAATTCAGCCTCCTGACTTGTCAGTGCCTACTAACCAGATCCATCCTGTCTTTGCCGGAGTCTGGTTTCCAAGATGGGCAGCATTCAGTCTCACTTGATTAGTCAGTTGTTAGCTTCCCCTGAAATTTTATTAGACTCTCAAAAGAAAAACTAAACCAGGAACAGCATAGTAGCTGGAGATGGCAGCAGAGTTCTATGTTCTTTAATTCGGTCAGCCAGTCATTCAAAGGCGGGAGCGCAGGTAGAGCCCAGTGCCCCTGCAGGTGCAACAGAGCAGTGGCAGAGGGGGTCCCTGAGACGCCTCTGTCTTGTAGCTGACCATGATGAAAAGCAGGTGTCAGGCAAATGAACTAATAAGACAATTCTGAAGGGTGATTAATGCTTTGATAAAAATCCAAGAAGGAAAAGTGAGATGGTGAATAGCTGGGTGGCTTCTGGTTCAGAAAGGAGGGCACTTGTACAGGCAAAGGGCCCAGTAGGTGCCAGGGCTCTAAGAAAGCAGGGCTCTGTGCTGGAGACCAAAGAGGAGGGCAGTGAGCCCACGGAAATGAGGCTGGCTAAGATGGGCCACATCCTGTAGGGACTGGCTAGGGCCATGGTGAGGCTCAGGTTTGAATCTTCTTCTTAGTACTGTGAATGTCATCATCAAATTTTTAAAGATCTGATGTAATCTGTTTTATGTTGCTTTGAGGGCAGGGGATAGTAGTAAGGGTAGAAATGTAAGAAAAGTTAAGTCCAATTTTTTAAATCCCTAAAATTCTGTAACAAGATGGAGGTTGCCTTGAAAGTGAAATCGTTAACAATAATAATACCAATAAGACTTTGAAAACACATACATCTTGCGCACAAATGGACATAACACAACTCTTACAATACACCCTTAAAGGGTTTGCTGTTTGCTCCAAAGTGTGTTTTCTTGTGTATCTGTAGGGCTGATAAAAGGCGTCATTAATCTACCTTTTCCCCTAGGATCTTTCATGAATACTTCACTGGTAATTGCTTGGGTCCCTTCTCAACAGGAAGAGGATTACCCAGCATGATATCCATTGCTGACAGGAACACACAAATTGCTGATATTGAAGAGATAAATGGGGTAAAAATTGCTCTCACCACCTCCTGCCCTAAGGGCTGGCTGGGCTGCCCAGAAGACAGGAGGGGAAATACCCTGGCCTTCAGGAGACCTTGAGAACTCTAGGCCATGGGAGGCCAGAGATTTATCTTCCTAGATTTCAATGACCACACCTAATGTTGGGGATCCTATTCTGTCCTCCAGGCACAATCAGAAGTACAGAGGCTGTTAAAAACAAAACAAAACAAAAAAACAAACAAACATAGTATTATTTCTTCCATGACCTTTGAGGAACTTCAGACTAGGATAACCAAAGCAGCCTAGCACAGGTCATTTCAAAGCATATTTTAATGAATAGTATTACATCTACTAAGCTTACTGATTTGATTCAATTATTTCCTCTCTCTTTTTGAAATAAGAATTTAAGGTGGCTTCTAGTATTTTGTTTAAATTAAAAAAAAAAAAACCTGTTGAAAATAGTGGGATTGGATCATCTTAAGGTGTCTCCCACGCTTCTTGATTCTTTTGACTTTTTTTAAAATTCACTTGGTCAGTCTTCAGAAAGCATCCACATGCAAAATTGAACACTATTATAGAGTAAGTTCATCCTAATTCTGAACTTTTAAGCCAAATGAATATGACATGGCAGTAGTTACATTGGTATTATTAAATATATATTGATATATGTAATAATTATTATATATATTAATATATATTAATATATATGTAATATTTTATATATATATATATATATATATATATATATATATATATATATATATCNCTATGTGTATATATATATATATATATCCCATATATAAAAGATTCAGGATTGCTGGAATGTTTACTAAGCATTAATTTAAGGGTAATGAGGCCAACATACAATCCAGAAGAAAGACCTTCCCAAATACTTAAGGGACCAATGCCCAGTAAGAAAGACAGTCCTCCTCAGAAAGTGAGAAAGGGCAATGTGCCCTAAGATGCTCTTAGCTACCTTCCTCCCTCACAGAGTCAAGAGGAAACTCAAACATCATAAAATCCAAAGCTGGTCTCTGAGAAGTTGAGAATAGAATGAGGGTTGAGTGGCAGAGGGAGGGTTTGGGAAATTATGATCAATGTGTGCTAAATCATATTCAGCTAGGAGGAAAGAAGCCCAAGTATTCTGTTGGACACAGGCATAGGGACGCAATGAGTCCTATAACCAGGGTCTCTGGACTCCAGGGTCATTTCATGGCACTGCCTTTTCTGCAGAGTTCTCCAGGTTTCACACCCTTGCCTGCTTAAAGCTGTCCCATCTTACAGAAGTTAGAATCCTCTAGGGATCCTTTAAACAATGGTGACAAGAGATGACCACAGAAAGCACACAGGAGACCCTAGAGAGAACCTGAGATGATGGAAAATTTGATACTTCCCAACCCACTGATTCACATAGCACTCCCCCAAATTAGAGCTGTTCGATGTTGCCCTTCATGAAGGCTCACGATGGGTGCGATTCTGCCCTGAGTACTTTCTTTTTTAATTTTTTTGCCCTGAATACTGTTGATACAGTATCTAGCTAAAACTTCATAGAGCTCCTACCGAGTCAGGCAGGTAATTACTGGAGTGGTTAAGAGGTGGGCTCCTGAGCCAGCCAGCCTGCCTTTGAACTCCATCTGCCCTGCGTAATAGCTCTACAAACTTATCTCTTCTATGTCTCAGTTTCCTTTCTGTAAAATGGGAATAATAATACAGCTCCTCTAAAAGGTTATGACAATCCACGCGAGTTCGTGTGAAGTACTGAGAAAAGCACCTGTCACAATGGTAAGTGCTCAATAAATGCTATGGTTATTATGGTCTCTTTTAGAGATGAAAAATAGGACTAATAGAGAACAAGTTTAAAATTGCACAGCATGTAGAAGAGTTGCATCTGAGTGCACTCTATTTAATACCCAAACCCTTGTTATTAGCCAGCTCCCCCTGGGAGACTTGAATATAATTTTTTTCTCTGGGTCCCTAGTTGTCAATCCAGAGCAACCAGCAAGAAGGAAACTGGAGTGGATTCCCGGGCACTAGAGCTGCCCTCCTCAGCTTGCTCAACCCCCATTCCCATTGCTTTCCTCATGGGAGTGCCCAGTCCTGGGTGCAAAGGCAATGACTCTGTGCCTTTTTCTGAGAGGATTCCCTCTTCCTGGAATTCCTTCTCCAATTTCCCCACATATGAAACCTCCCATTTATCCCACTTCCCCTTACAAACTGCATCCCCACCCTCTCTACCCTGATCAGAATTAGTCACCCCCTGAACATGGACAGATTGGCAATGAGAAGACGGTTCCTGAGATCAGCAGGACCAGGGTTCAAGCCCCATTTCTGATACTTGCAAGGTTGGTAGTTTAAGAAAAGCAGCTCTCTTCTCACAGATACAGTTGTAACATTGGTAAAGAGGCATCTTCCTGGCTAAATTTGGTGGAGATTAACTAATATAATTCATATAAAAAAACTGCCCAGAATATGATAGCGTCTTGAGAAGTGAGAGGCCTTATGGTCATGTTTTTGTGGAATCTTGCCCAGATGTGTATTAGAGACTTAACATGCCATTCACTTATGTCTTCACACCTGTTTCACACACTAGACTGTGAACTTCTCAAGGTCAGGTTGATGGCACCTTCAGGACATAGCACATGCCTAGCATAGAACGGACATTCCATACATGTTAATTCAATTAATTTAAACCATCACCTTGGTCATCCTTAAAACAGGACTATAAGAAAGGTAATGGTTTCAAAGGGACTTGTTTACCTATAAAAAGTTAGAGTAGACATGCAGTTATGTATTAAATATTCCCTTACCTTGGTGATTTTCAAACTTTAGCAGATATCAGAATCCCCTGGAGGGTTTGTTAGAAGATGCATCCCTAGAGTTTCTGATTCAGTGGGTCTGGAATGGGCTTAAAAATTTAAATTTCTGACAAGTTCCCAGATGATGTGGCTGGTCCAGGGACCACACTGTGTGAAACGCTGCCTGGTTAGTACATCCAGTGACATTCTTAAACATCATCTGACAAAAGCAATTCAATTCAGCCCAATTGAATAAAGTGTCCCTGAGAATCTAAAGCATGCAGTCAGGATGCAAAAGGCAGCCTTTGAGATTTTACTAGAGTAGTAAGAATAAGTCGATTTTGATTTGCATTTCCCTAATTGTTAATGTTAAACATGTTTTCATGTTTGTGTTGGTCATTTGTATTTCTTCTTTTGAGAAGCGCCTGTTAATCCATTTGCCCATTTATAACAGCACAATTCACAAGGGCCAAACTATGGAACCAGCCTTGGTATCCATCAAGGATGAATGGATTAAAAAATGTGTTGTATGTGCACAATGGATTTTACTTCCACAATAAAGAAAAATGAAAGTATGGCATTTGCAGGGTAATGGATGGGACTAGAGACCATCATGTTAAGTGAAATAAGTCAAACTCAGAAGGCCAAGGTTTGCATGTTTTCTCCCATATGCAAAAGCTGGAGAGAAAAAAGGAAAAGAAAGGTGGAGGTGGATCTTCTTAAAAACAAAGGGGGATCAGTAGAAGACAAGGATTAAGGAGTGGGAGATGGAGAGGGAAGGGGGAAGTGCCAGGTAGTGATATTGGCCAAATTATATTGTTATGTTGTGTGCATGTACAAATATGTAACAACAAATCCCATAAGTGTGTACAACTATAATGCACCAATAAGAAATGAGGAAATAAAAAAAGAAGTCAATACACAAATGATGTTAGCATCATAATTTCCAATGGCCCTTCTTGAAATTAAAGATCACAATACAAACAGTACCCCAAGAATCACTGCTACAGGTGAGATCTACTGGTAAACGCTGAAATTAGTGGAAGAAACATCCTCCAAATATTTATTATCGTTGGAGTGTTTTTTTGTTTGTTGATTCTTCACTGCTAGGGACTACATCGAGGGTCTTGTGCACGCTAGGCAAGCCCTCTAACACGGAGCTACTCCACCAACACCACAGGGGTGGTTTTAAAATTTGTTCAGAAATTGTTTGATAACCCTACTTCTAGGAAGTGGGGTTAATGTCCCTCCCTCTGAGTACAGCCTGAACTTGACAAGTCACTTCTAACAAATGGATATGAGAAAGGAAAGGAGAGTAGCTTCATGTTGGAGAAATGTGGCACCATGATAGAAAAACTGGATCCACCCTAATCAAGATATCAAGATAAGAAGCAGCAGTGATAAGTTAGGTTGTGATCAGGTATGATGTCATGGGGGGCACTTCATCTCTGCGGGGGGGGCCCTTTCTGAAGAATCCATAACCTCAGTGTGATCAAGATAGAACAGCAAACCAACCCAATTTGAGGGAAGTTCTAGAAAATAACCCTTTAAAAGTTTCAAGGTCCAGGACAAAGAAAGACCAAGAAAATATCACAGATTAGAAACAAGGGAAATATGACAACTAAATGTTATGTGATATTCTGGATTGAATTCTGGCATAGAAAAGTGACCTTAGTAGAAAAACTGGTAAAATCTAGATAATCAATAGTTGAATTAATAATACTTGTTCCAATATAAATTCCTTAGTTTTGATAATTGACTGTGGTCATGTAAGCAGAGAATAAACCAAGCACAGACCCTCCCAAGCATGAGGCCCAGCAAGACTGCACAGGTACATGGTTGTGAACTCGGCCCATCATTTGGGGAAGCTGGCTTGAGGGTACTGTCTGGAGTGCAGCTGAGCTGAGAGACAGAGCTATGCTAAACTGTCAGCTGTTGAAGTAGCCAATAAAGCAACAAATCACAAATAAAATAGTTAAGCTTTTGTCTTAGCTATTGCTATTGCTATAACAAAATACCCAAAGATGGGTAATGCAAATAAACAAAAAGAAGTAGATTTTGTTCACATTTCTGGAGGTCCAAAAAGCATGGCACCAGCTTCTTCTTGGCTCTGGTGAGGACTGTGTGGCCATGATAGTGGCATGATAGTGATAGGAACACATATGGAAGAGATCACTTGGTGATGCAGGAAGCCAAGGATTTAGGAGTCAGGCTTATCCTTTTATAACAACCCACTCTATCCCTTCTGAGCCCAGTGTCCCCTATGCCCTACCCTCTCACTAGCCCCCCATCCCCTGCCTTAAAGTTTCTTCCAACTTCCACATCACCTCCGGGAACCTAGCTTCCAACACATGAGCCCTTGAGGGCACACTCAAGCCATATTCAGACCAGAGCAATTTTAAAGCACTTACTGGGATGGTTTAAGCAAAAGATTGGAACTGGAGAAAATAGCTACTCTCCCTCCCCGTTTCCTGTCCCACCACTGCAACTGGAGAAGAGTCAAGAGGAACAGCACAGAGGAAGGATCTTCTCAGTATCCAGGGAACCCTCAGTAAAAGGTTCCAACAGTTTTATGCACCCTGCGGTCAGGGGGAAGGTGAAACAAATAGGAGTAGAAAAGTCCTGGGTATTGGGAAAGTGTCTGGGTCCCTCCTATCACACACACAACCCATCAACATTTACTAGAGGTGCCTGAAGAAGACCTTGGTCAAAGGCCTCAGATACAGACCCAGGACTTCCTTGTGCCTGGACTAGAAATGTGAATGAGAGAAACATCTAGACCAAGCAGCGGGCTGGAGACCTTGGCTGACGCTCCTTCCAGAGACTACAATGCAGTCTGTATATTAGATTAGCTGCACTTCAAGTCTGGTGGGGCAGGTCCTCACAAAGTCTGCCAGGTAGAGTCTTTGCAATAACCTGTTGTCAGGCCTGTAGTCCACACATAGGTTTTTAACCAAGAGCTGGACTCCATAATATAGGGAAACTTTTGTACTTTTACAATTCTTCTATAAATCTAAATTTGGTTCAAAATTAAAAAATAAGCAGAAGATCCTTCTCTCCATTCCCTCATTCTTCATCTCTCAGGCCTACAAATAATGCTGCTTATCACTGAGTCTACTCAACTAGTTTCTTTGTCCCTCCCTCCTAGGTCTCAGACATGAATCCCTGGGGGCTATCCCAGGGACCTTGACAGACTTTGCCTTCTCTCCCTAAAAGAGAACTCCTTTCCCAAATGCCAAGAATCAACTCAGTCTCATTCCAAAGTCCCCCGCTTTTAACCACGGCACCATCTGATAAATGTGACATAATGTATTTGTGGAGACTGATCAAGTATTATGAAATCCAAATTTTGGTTTCTGCTAAGATAGTCACCTCAATTTCCTCTCCTTCCATCAAAATTCACACTGAAAAAACTGTAGAAGCAAGAAGAAAATATGGGCTAGTTCTGAGAACTAACAACAAAATGTGAGCCCCCCGAGGACAATGGCCGGCGTGTGTCAGGGAGCGCAGGGCTACATTGAGCTCAGCAGCCCAAGACGGGACCAGCCAAGGTGAGGAGAGAAGTTTTGATATTCTGTTGTCCCCGCGCTCTGCGCCATCTTGGCCACACCATCACCTGCCCCTCCACAGCCCAGCCAGGCCAACACCAGGAAGCAGGAAAGCTCTGCCGGCATTGAATTGAGGAAAACATCTTGGGTCTTCTCCTCTACCCTTAGGTGTGAAAACACCTCCACCTCTGTCCTTCCCAAGCCCAGGGCTGCTGGGCACAACCTAAGGGAATTCCGTCTCCCCAACTTCACCCTACAAGTTTAAAAGTGAAACCCCAACTAGTAGGCCTAGGGCCTTGGACTTTCTGCCCTGGGACTTGATCCCCTTTCTCTTTAAATCTGTGAGGATAGGCACCTCCTGACCTTGACCTTTTTCCCAATACACATTACCAAAGTGGTTGATGGATAGGGAAACACCACTTCATAAACTAAAATAGCTAGATTTGAGTATATAATTACTATAAAGAAAGATAACAAAAAGAACAACTCCCTGAAGTAGAATTGCTGAAAGAAATGATCCCAAAATGTAAAATAAATATGCTGAATATAAGGAAGAAGATATGGGGAGAATTATTAGCATTATGAATCAAGCATAATAATACAAGGGGGAGAAATGAATGACAGTAGAAGGGGTAGAGAGAGAAGAGGGGAGGGGAGGGGAGGGGGGATAGTAGAGGATAGGAAAGGCAGCAGAACACAACAGACACTAGTATGGCAATATGTAAATCAATGGATGTGTAACTGATGTGATTCTGCAATCTGTATATGGGGTAAAAATGGGAGCTCATAACCCACTTGAATCAAAGGGTGAAATATGATATATCAAGAACTATGTAATGTTTTGAACAGCCAACAATAAAAAATTTAAAAAAAAGAAATCAATAAATAATGCTAAATGGAAATATTACAGGTAAAAAATATAAATAGCCAAAGTAAACACCACAATCAATGGAATAAATAAGAAGATGAATTTGATGGAAGAAAAATGAATTAGTAGGTTGGACAGAGGAAATGATAAAAAATAGAAAGAAAAACTAAGATATTAAAGATAGAATTTATTAGAAAAGTACTGTGAGGGATTGAAGAACAGAGTCTCTAACTCTGGGAAATCCAGGGAAAAACTAGTCTTTTTTTTTATACCAGGAATAGAACCCAGGGATGCTTAACCACTGAGTCACACTTTCAGACAGGGTGGCACTAAGTTGCTTAGGGCCTCGCTAAATTGCTGAGGCTAGCTTTGAACTTGCTATCCTCCTGCCTCAGCCTCTGAAGCAGCTGGGATTACAGGCCTGTGCCACTGTGCCTAGCTAAAAATAAGTCTTGATCAGAGACATAAAGGATTGTAGGGGCTTGCAGGTGGGGTATGGAACGGAAACACATCGCAGGCAGAGGAAACCAATCCCCTTCTCTTGCATAGAGGCATGAATAAAAGTGACAACTGCGATCTGGGAACACTGCAGAGTTTCAGGTGCCTGGAGTGAAGGCTTTGAGAAGGAAATTCATGAAAGCTAATGTAGAAAAGCAAGTAAGGGTCAGATGAGGACGCCTCTTAGAAGGCATGTAGTATCATTTCCCCCCATTTTGAATACGGGGAAACTAAGTCAAGCTCAGACGGGTTAAATGAGCTGCCCAGGTCAGGGCTTCCCACAAGAGAGCTCTTAACTCTTTCCTGCACCCCTTCTCTTCCCAGTCAAGGTTGCTCTGTGTTTACTCAGCTTGAAGCTCTTGGTGTTTGGCAAAGTCAGTTAAAATTTTTAAAAGCAAATTAATTCAGAGCTGGTGTGGTAGCACACGCTTGTAATCCCAGAGGCTAGGGAGGCTGAGGCAGGAGGATCATGAGTTCAAAGCCAGCCTCAGCAAAAGTGAGGTGCTAAGTAACTCAGTGAGACCCCGTTTCTAAATAAAATACAAAATAGGGATGGGGATGTTGCTCAGTGGTCAAGTCCCTCTGAGTCTAATCCCTGCTACCTGCTGCCTCCAAAAAAGCAAATGAATTCAAGATCAGGTGGGTTTTTCTGAAGTGGGGCAGGGGGGCATCTAGTTCACAATTGGTAGTTCATGGTTAAAATGAAGATCAAGGCTAAAAATAGAAATTTGGGAATCATCAGTATACAGGGGTATAGTGTAGCCCTGGGAGTTGATGAGTTTGTGACAGTAACTACCACACTCCCCAGTGCCATATAACATTGAAAAAATGTTTTTTTTAGAATAGAAACCCAAATCAAGAGGAGGTACCTTAAATTCCAGGTACCCAAAGAAGAGTCCTTTTATCCAGGAGGTAGATCTATTAAATGTTAGAGAGGTTAATTGACTTATCACACAAGATCACACAAGGAGTAAGGCACAGAGCTGGGATTCAAAGGAAAATTAGGTTGGCTCCAGAGCGCAGGAGATGGAATGCTGAGTTCCCAGCAATGACTCTCACTCTTGCTTTCTCAAAGCTTACTATTCAGAGTGGCTCGGCAGGTGAAATCCTTGTCCTTGGTTCTAAGAAGCATGAGACTGGAACTGAGCCTTTGATGGGGAAGAGCAAACCCTGGACTTCAAGTCAGAACAAATGAGTCCCAACCTGAGCTTTGCCACACTCCATACATGACTGGGCCCAAGTCATTACTCCTCCAAGGTCTCCATCCTCTATGCATATGGGAGACTCCAGGATCCAGGTCTCTGTGCCTGGAAAGGGGGCTTCCCTTAGACCTCAAGCTCCACCCACCAGAGCCAACAGCATCCATTTCTCTCCTCTGGATGCCTTTCCTCCCCTCCACTCATACCAGCTTGGGCTTTCCAGCTGAGGGCCGGGTGTGGATTGTTTGAAAAGACATATGGCATCCCAGTGCAGCCGAGAGTCCAATCTCGGGGGGAAACCATTGTTCATTCATCTGGACCAAGTGACATTCTTTATGCAAGAATAACTCTTGATTAAAGGGTGAGTTTTAATGGAAACTAATTAGGCAAACTCTTTAGCCTGGGCATAATGATCAAATGAGCTGTCACACCATACCTGATACAATGATCTCACTCGCTACAAGATTTTATTCCTTAGCAATTACACTCCCACATGGCACTGCGTGCCGTTATTGCCTGGAGCACACATGTCAAATTAAAGAGCAACTTATGCACCTGATATTTAATTATTGCCTAGTACTACAGACACCCGGGGAATGTCAAAGTGAGCAGTCCTGCTTGGGAGAGACGAAAACTGAAATTTTCTTTTGCAAGGAAATGAAAAAAATAGGGATAAAATATGTATAGGCAACTATAGTTTCTTATTCAGCCATCTTACAATTCACGGTTACAAAACCTGCTCTCCCCAACCTTGAATAATTCACCAATTTTTTTTTTCTTCATCCAGAAAATTCAGTGGAAGGAGAGATGCAGGTGAAGGCGCTGGGGCCCTACTGGTATTTGTTTACTTCCATGATTGATGTGCTCTGGACCTAGTCAAACTGAGCTCTTGTGCAAGTGATTCTTTCTCTAACAGGGTCTGACAGGAAAGAGGGTGCCTTGTAGCCTTGCTAGCCCAAAGGGAAATGTTTGCCCTCCAGGCCGAGTGCTCAGAAAGCCCCATCCTGCCACTTCAGGCATACTTGGCAACAAATTTAAAAGTTGACCAAAGTCTCTCTCCAAGGCACTATCCAAAAGCTGGGAAGGTGGGAAGCCATTGAGATGTCAGGATTAATCTCACCTTTGGCCATGAATTTAAATTACCTGGAAAACTTTTTCAAACATACTAATGCTTGGAGTACCATTTTGCAAATTAAGTAAGCTACAGTCTGGGGAGGGGAACTGGGTAATTTTTAAAAGCTTCTCAGATGGTTCCATTGTTCCTGTGTTGTTGAGAACCACTGGTCTGGATAGCAACAAGCCAGACAGAGGGGTGCCTAGTGTCATGGGAGTTGCTTTCTGTCCTCCAAATGACAGACTTCTGTGCCTCTGTGCCTTTGTGCATGCTATTCTGTCCTCTGGAATGACCTCCCCATCCCTCTTTCTACCTGGAAAAACTCCCTCTGACCTCCAACATCAGGTACAAACGTTGCTTTTCCCAAAGGTGACTCCCCTGATTTCCCCAGGAAGAGTTACTTCAGCACGGATTAGGCTTGCTACTCCAAGGACCATCAAACCAAACTGCCCTCCTCTGTGGGAGTTCAAGAAGGGAATCCCTGTGTCTCCAGCAACCATCTGTGTCCCCCAGCTGAGCAAATTCTAAGAGTGTCTTGGTTCCTTTTGCTCCAGATAAAGAAATTCAATTACCAGTTATCAGAATGGCACCGCCTAATACTAAAAGGCCTTAATAAGAGTGCTTTGTATTTAGTAAACTGCACAGCTTGGGAAAACCCCCTCCAAACATCTGGCAGGAGGCCCAGCAGAGGTAAGGCTGGAACCTCTAATGACGGCAACATGTAAACAAGTGTTTTGTTTCAACTGATAGTCATTAACTTGCAGTGTCAGCCTTATCCCCAAGAGGTCTGGCTCCTCAGCCTTTCAAAGAAAGGCTTCTGGGAAACAACGGGGTGAGGCCTGTGTACACCCAAGGGTGGGGAGGGAAGGTGAGGCAGGATGCCTCTGATGAAAGACAGCAGATCTACCCTCCTTTCAGGGACTTTGATGCTGAGCAAGGATTTCCTCTCAACTGTGCCACTGGCTGGCTGGCTGACCTGGGGCAGCAAACCTCAGTTTCTCTGTCAAACGGAGTCCACAAAGGTCTCTACCTCCCAGGCAGCTGTGAGAAACTGTACCCGCAAGCCTCCTGACAAAGCATTGCCGCACAGAAGGCCCTCATCAGAGGAGAATTCTTTCTCCATTCACATGTTCCTAATTGGCACCTGGACCAGTTAGAGGACCCCTTTTGCTGGCTCAGTGTGTAATGTCTACTGGACCCCATGCTCATCGGGCTGAGGTTTGTGGTGTTTGTGCAGATGAATGCTTCGAGGAAGACCCACAGGGGATCACCTGGGTCTTCATCCTCTCTGATCACTAACAAATACCAGCCCTGAGTAATCCTCCATACTCTAACTCAAATCCAAAAGCAGTCCATCCCATAAGCATCAACTGAATAGCTGCTGTGCCACACTAAGGCCCTCTACACACTAGAATGATCTAGAAGTGTGTCCGCAGCTTGGGTGTCCTGAAAGGAGACACTGAGGCAGATATTAGTGGAAGCAGGTTAGTAAGGAGTGTGTTTAGGATGCACATCTGTGAACGGGAGAGGTTATAGACTGAACTGTGTTTCCCCAAAATACATATGCCAAAGCCCTAACCCCCAATGCATCTATATTCAGAGATAGAGCCTTTAAGGAGGTTAAATAAGCTCAATTAAGGTCACACAGGTGGGACCTTATTCCCCTAGGACCTATGTCTTTATAAACAGAGAAGAGACACCTGAGATCTCTCCCTCCATAGAGACACAGAGGAAAGGTCATGTGAAGACACTGCAAGAAGGCTGCCATCTGTAAGCTGGGAAGAGGGGCTTCACCAGAAACCAATCCTGTTAATGTCTTGATCTTGGACTTCCATCCTCCAGAACTATGAGAAAACACATGGCTCTTGTTTAACCCTAGTCAGTGATAGTCCGTTGAGATGGCCCAAGCAGTAAATACAGGGGATAAAGGAAGCAGGAAGGGGCAGGGCAGACAGTGAGCTGTGATTCAGACTCATTGAAGGCCTCAGCTGACTCCAGGTGAGCCAGTCAAAGCATCTCCAGTTGGAGAGAGGGGCTGGCTGGGCCCGTAGACCCCCTGGATCCTCAGATGCTGACCACAGGTTGTCCCTGAAAGAGGCACAGCCCCAGAAGAGCAGCGACCCTTGGCAAGGCAACCCCCAGTAAGGCAGACAGGACTCAGTGTACCACAGGTCCCCTCTGAGGTCGTGAGTGCTGTCCTTTTGCCAGCACCCTCCACGTGCCAGAGCACTGGGCATCATCTTATTTGATCTTCACAATTCTCCAGTGAGATGATACCCATCTCGCAGAGAAGGTTAAGTAAGTTGTCCAAAGACACAGAACTGACAAATCAGAGACTGAAGAAGGCCTCTTTTTCCCAGTGACCTTCTCTTATCTTGACATTTGCTGACCTCCTAGGGGAAATCTGGAAGGCTTCCTGTACAAAGCCTAGCAGTTCATTGTCCCCAGGAAGCAGGGGGACAATGCACCTCTCTCCACAAGGCTTAAATCACTTTTCCTTATAACAATCTTATCGATAGACACTTATTTGTCCTTCACCTGTCCCAGACACTGTTCTAGCTCTTTGCATGTATTATTAACTTAATCCTTCCAACAGTCCTCAGAGAGATCATTTATTTTCTTTTTGAGATGGGGCTGGTCTTGAGCTCCTGTGTGCAAGTGATCCTCCTACCTCAGCCTCCCAAGTAGCTGGGACTACAGGCAGATGCCACTATACCCGACTCTTAGTGGTTTTTAAAGCTTAAAATCTATGGTGGCAAACTTTCTTTCTATTTCCTGCCCCTGTTATAGAGTAGACACCTGTTACATTTCTGGTTGCATTGCTGTGGGTCACGGGCTTCCCCAGGCCCTTGAGATGTGTTTCAAGTCTGGGACTCCATGCCAGCAGTCATACTGTACATACTATAGAAATGTACAATGACTTTCTGAGAATCCCATAACCAGCTCTAAAATGAAAAGATCAAAACTTCCATCACCACCACCTCCCTGAGGTGACATTTGAATTGAGAGCTTACTAACAAGAAGTAGCCGACCTCATGACACATTGGAGAACAGCACTTCAGGCATGGGGAAAAGTAGATACAAAAGTACTGGAGGAGACGAAACTTAACTGCATTCCTAGGGACAGGAAAAAGCCCAGTATGGTTGGACAGATAAGCATCAGTCAAAAAGCATGAGGAAATGGTAAGGCCTGAGGAATAAGAGAGAGAAGGTAGACCATCCAGGCCCTTATAGGACACAGTAAAGGCTTGTATTTTATTTACAGCACAATGGGGAACGATTGGAAAGCTTTAAGCAAGAAAGAAATGCAGTGTGATCTAAGAGTAAACAGGCCGCTGAGTGCAGAAAGAATGGTCGGTTATGAAAAAATGGGAGCAGGGAGGCTCAGTTCACCTTCTGCCGGATGCCTGGCCCAGTGATTTGATTCCTGTTGCCAACCCCTAAAGTTCCTGCTCAGCAATTCAGATTCCCTAGTTCCTTCCACCCATTCCATTCCCCAGTCTCCCAAGACTCCACCTGTTCTGCTGTTCGCCACTTCAGCCACCCTCCCAACTGCCCAGCTGGCTCTGCACAAGTGGGAAACAGATGGGTCTTCCAGATCCCCAAAAGGCCGTGGTTTGACTTATAAATGTCACATGTAAAAACCCAAAAGATGTTGCAAGATTCATGAAGGCACATGATAGTATTGAGAGTGTTCATCAAGTCCTGGAGAATGGGCACTCTGAAGATGGGGTTTGAGTGGATGGATAGATTTGATGTGCTAAATGCTATTGTCAGACTAGGACAAAAGGAGCTTCCATTGATGGGGGAATCATGAGAGAAGGTTGCAAAGAAATTGTAGCCCATCAAACATCACCTTATTTTCCAGTTCCCATGCTGGCCAGGGTGAAGCTGCCCAGGGTCCCCTTCCTGGATCAGATGAAACCCATTGCCTTGCCAGACTGGTTCATTAGTGGCCTGACATCACACATCTGCAATTGGATAATTTCTATGTTAACTACTGCCTCCTGGCCATAATGAGTGCTCATAACTATGTTTTATATAAAGCGGGTTATGCATTGGCACAGAGCTCACAAAGGGGAAGCAGTTATGAACTGTGCTGGGGAGTCCATGATACACCCAGCACAGCTCCAATATTCACTTGCGATGAATCTGAATTGACAAAGGATAAGTAAATTCAGAGGGGAGGGACTGTGGGTACAGGACTTGCTGCAGACCAGAAAGGGTTTCTAGGATATGTCCCTCTCCTAAAGCATTCTAGTACCAACTTGTCAGAATTCAAGGCAGACTGGAACAAGAACAATAGGTCTAGGGGAAAGTCATTTTTGAAGTTCCTTTACATCTTCTTAATCTCTTACTCTTTCATTTTTATATATAAATGTACAGTATTTGATTCTACTTTTATTTTTTTAAAAATTTCAATGCCATTTCTCATGCTTGAGCTTGGTAATGGGAAAATAAAGGATTTTAGAAGACTGGCACAAGGCCTCAATCTAGAGACTCGGGTTTTAGGATCATATCCACCAATTACTAGCAATGTTACCCTCAATCATTTACTTCACCTCTCTGAGTCTCAGTTTTCTCATCGATCAAATGGGAGCACCATATCACCCATTTGGGGAAGGAACGGAGGACTAAAAATTAAAGCACAATAATAACAACACATATTGAGACTGAGTTTCAGGCACTTTGTGTTTAAACATCTCACCGACCCTTCATGGAGTGGAGAACTAGTGACATCTCACGTCTTAATGAAGAGACTAAGAGGCTAGCAGGTTGGCTTGCTTCATAGAGCTGGTTAGTGAAAGAACTGTCACTGCAGCCTGAGCTCAGAGCCAAGAACCAGCCCAGTAAAAGGGACAGAGTCAACTGGAATAAAAGGTCATGTCCCTCATAATTTTACTAGCTGCAGACCAGCTCTATGCACAAATCTCTGTTACCATCACCAGACCTTGAGTCGGGATTGGGTATTAAAGGGCATAGAGATGACACTGAGGGCCTTGGTAAAGGGAAGCCAGTGCCTGGTGCCCCCAGAAGCTGGATCCCCAGGTTACTGAGGGGGCAGAGTAAGACTGAAGCAAGAAGAGCAGGAAAGTTACACCAGGAAGAAGACCAAAGACCTGGACTCTAGTTTCCAACTGTCACCTGCCTACGACAGGACCCAGAGCAAGGTCAGCTGCCCTCTGGGGCATGCCAAGGCCAGTCTGGGCAAGTGCTGGGATTCTCATGTGATGAGTGAAATGCAGGGAGAGAAGCCAGGAAGCCCACACTGAAATCACTTGGCTTAGACCAAACAAGTGATCCTGGACCCCATTTTGCCCAGGTTCTCTCCCAAGAGGTCATTCTGCCAGCTCACCTCCTTGACCTAAGGGAAGCCCCAGGCTGAACACAGAGACTTTGGTAGAGGGAGTCTGGGGGCCACATATATGGCCCGGCCCTCCTGAGCCTGTGCATATCCCCCAGCCCAGTTAGAGCCCCTTCTGGCCTCAGTTATCCTCCTGTGTAAAATAAAGATGTCGATTAAACAAATTTTAAAGCCCCTAACATCTTGAAAATTCCACATCCCTGAGCCTCCCTTCACCTATAGCCATAGACTAATATCCTCAGGGCAGAGAAATTTCATTTAGGTCAAATGATTCCCTGCACATAAACAAGAGTGAAACAAAGGTCCCCATTCTCCGAGTTGTTAGCTTGCTGGCAAGCTCTCTGTCTCTTTCTCTCTCTCTCACTCACACACATACACACACACACACACACACACACGCACACACACACACACTAGTGCACCCTCATAATGCTTATACAGCCCACCCCCACCCCAGTCATGCACAAAGGCACACACACACACACAAGTATGCAGAGGCACAAACACCTGGACTCTCTAAGCTGCTCCTTCCCCCACCCCCACTTTTGCTCACTCCCCACCCCCAGCTCCCCTGCTGGGAAGCAGAGGGGGCCTTGATTTCCACTGTCAGTTACCTAATCTGATGGGCTGGTGCCACCCAATGGTCAGGATCGGAAGTGCAACCTTGGTTCCAAGTCCCAAAGGGGATTGGACAGAGTCCAGGGTCATTCAATCCATCCCTCTCCCTCTAATGAGGCGGAATCCAAAGCTGCCCTAGATGGATCAGTCTGTCTGTGGTCTTAAAAGCTTTCAAACAAGTGTTTCCTTACATGATGCTCCTAGCTCTTTGCAAAGGTCAAGGGATTGCCACTGACACTCAGGGCAGCCTTGGGCTAGGCGAGGGCCTAAAAATATTGGGTGCAAACTGTGTGCTCAGCACCATTCTAGAAGCACTATCTACAATATCTGTTTGATCCTCACACCTGCTGTCTTTGCAGGGTATGTATTACTATTTTTATTTTAAAGAGCTACAACCAAGAAGGATGGCTCTAAGACATGACTCCTGCTCTGCTCTTCTTGGTCACCCTGGACTTTGGTTTTGTCATTGTACATGATCAGTTTTAATCATTCATTCAGTCATTCACTCCTTCAATGATCATTGACTGAGCACCTATAATGGGCAAGGATCTGTGTTAAAGGCTGAGAATCAGCACAGGGTAAAGCCCCTACTTTAAGTAGCTCCAAGATTTCTAGAATCAATTACCTTCATGTCCTCCTAGGTCCCTGACTCTATGACCTTAGTGGATCTTCTCTGCCAAGTTGGATAAAGGCTTGGAAGAGAGAACAAGAGGGGGAAAGTGCACAAGCTCTATCCCAGAGTGACAAAGCACCCAGTCCAGAGAGGAGGAAGGCAGTGTGTGTGCTAGTCCAAACATACCAATCCACACCCTGGTCATCTGAACTGCCTCACTCTAGGGTCCAGACACACTCAAGAAGGAAGTGGAAGGAACTGGGTTATCTGGCTTCGGCACAGTGCCATTTGTGCCACATCAGAGAGATCAGATCCAGAGGTAGAGATGCATGTCAGGAGCTGGAAGGTGAAGTGATCTAACAAAGCTTCAGCTATATTTGCACAGCCTGCTGTTCTGACATTCACAACCTCTGTAACTGACTGCAATCTCTGTTCTTAGTCTTCTGTTTCTCCAGGTGTTCACACATTGATTCACACCACCCTAGAGTCACCTCCTATGCCCCAAACACCTCACAGATTACCAGTTCCTAATCTTTGCTCTTTTTCTTACTAACTAATGAACAAAGAAATAAAATAGTGAAATCCTGCAATGTGTCAAGCACTGAAAGAAATTACCTAGTCTAAGCTTTATGGATGAGGAAAATAGGACCAGGGAGGAATAGGACTTTTTCAAGGTTGCACAGCAAGTATGTGGTATAGTATACCCAATAGAATAACTGGGTCTAGAGTTCAGGCACCTCTTTCTCTGTGAGGACCTTTTTTGTACTTTTATTTTCTGTGCACATGAAATTAAACACTGAGGAGAGTCTACCTTAATTATGAAACATCTTTCTATCCTTTCTCTCTTCTCTAATTCCCTAATTCAAACTTTATGAAAGGACAAGCCCCTTAAAAATAGAAAATACCTTTACCCCTTTCCGAAGTCTTGTTTCTAGCATAACTTTTTGAGCAAGTAAATGCTTAAGTTTGGATGCATGCATAGATGGAGAGACAGAAGGAGGGATGGATGGGTGGATGGATGGAAGCATATGTAGGTGAAATCTTTTACACTGGGTGTTTGCATTCACATCTTAACTAGCCCTTAACTATCACCCCTTATCCCACAACCTGGCCTGTCCTCCATGATCGTATCAGAGTAACCTTCTTAAAAAATTAAACTTTCCTTATTTTCTTTGTGCAAAAGCATTCAAAGACTTTCCTATTATGTAATGGATAAGTTAAGACCAGTATCATACAACTGTCTAAATGGGTATTTTACCCACCATAACAACTTCAAATGCTACTAATCATTTAAACACACTAATCATATGCACACCCTAAACTCCAAGAAAACCCACCAACTTGTCATTTCCTGAATAATGAATACAAGTCCTTAACTCCAGGACTTTCTTCTGCCATTTCCATATCCTCATATTCCTTTTCTGCCAGCACCAAAGTCAGTTAAAGTCCCAGCCATCTATCACATCACAATTCAAATGCCACCTCTATGAAGCCTTCCTAATTCCCCTGGTGACATTGCTCGGCTCAGAGCATGTAGTCCTTCTGGTTTTGATAACCTCATTCTGCCCTTCCAGAGTGATCTTTCAAGACCTTTACCTGGGCATCAGAGCTGGTCATTTCCTATCCATCTCTCCCATCAGACTCTGGGCCATAGATCTGATACACAAATGCCAATTCTGCATTTGTTGAGCGGGTATTCTTATTACACCATATGTTCTCTTGCCCCTGAGGGTTGAGTTATATTTCATTCTAAAACCACTCAAGTTATTTCCTAGATCATTATAAGCCAAAGCTGGACACAGTGTCTCCAAAGAGCTGCAGCACTAGGGCAGGGGGCAGGATGGAACTGAGCTGAAAATGATGTAAGCAAAAGTCTCTTTTAGGTGTAAAGAGGGCCCAGGGAAAAGAAATGGATACCATAGATGGGAGACTCAAGAAATCAAGTTTTGAATCAACATAGAGATCTTTTTTAGGGTTAGAGCTGTGTGGCAATGGAATAGTCTGCCAGGGGGTAGTGAGACCTCTGGTCCTCAGGCTTCTATATAGTAGATACAAACCACTACTGAGGAAAATCTGAGGCTATGGGACAGTGAACAGGGGAGTGCAGCGATGGTCAAACCATGATTTCCAAGGTCCTCTCAATCACTAAGAATCTGTGATTTCATCAAACCTCCAGGAGTGGCCAAGCAAAATTACCAGAAGTTAGAATTGACTTTAATTACCCATTTCTACCCTTGGTCTCAGTGCCTCTCCCACCCTAACTTTCCAAAATCTGCCACCATAGTTGCTGCGAGTAGAAGACACTCTTGCTGCCCTTGTCAGGTCCCCTGAATCAATCCTGCCTGTGTCTTGGTGGACACTTCTCATAAGCACCGATTTCCCAGAAGTCCCAGTGGGATAGAGACCCAGGTGCCCGGCAGAAGCCCACTGACTACAATGCAACTTTTATTAGCCTCCCTCCTTTCCTTGTTCCCTTATCCAGTATCTGCTGCTTCCGGGGATCACTTTACAAATAACTTACTTGAACCCAAATTTTTGTCTCAGGGTTTGCATCGGCGGCTATCTTTGTTACAGAGTCTGTGTCAAAGCATTTTTCCTGGTAAGGACTAAGGTAAAAACTTTGCCATTATTCAGCCCTAGAAAAGAAACCCAGTTTAGCCTTGGGAAAGGTAATAAACCTCTTTCAATTGTGTAAATAGAGGATAAAAAGACCTACCTCCCAGGTGTCATAGCATTGTGACACGGCTCTCTATAATAATTAATATTATAATCTCAAAATGAGAACATCCTGAATTACACAGGTAGGCCCTAAGTCAAAGTCAAATGAAAGCAGAATAGAAGACAACACAGAGAATGCCATAGGAAGGAGTTACCCAGCATCACTGTCAGAAAATGACGGAACTTGAACTTGAACCCAGGTCTACCTGACGGCATGCTCTTAACCACTCTATCAAGCAAAATAAGTGATATGATGAGCCCAACACACGACAGATGCTCATTCTACCTGAATTTTCCTTTCCTGTTGCTCATGCTACACTCTGACCATTGTTAGGTGATCAGGAGATCATCAGAGAACCCTATTCCTGCCAGTCCGTGGCTGATGCAGGGCCTCTCCTGAAGTGGGCATCCACCTGGGACACAATTACACACGTCTAGAAGGTCCTTCAGAATCGACTTCTCTGATAAGTATTCCAGCACCATGGCAGCTGGTGGAAAAAGATAGATTGGGGCCTGTGCCTTGAGTTAATGTCAGTCTGAATTGAAGATGCGCCAGCCTCATCAGGACAGATTCTTTAATTAACCTGCTAATCCTGTCAGGGATTGGGTTCACTCTCTTTCTCCAGAAATGTGTTATGTGTCTCCTCTTTCACCACTTTGTCATTTGCTCTATTTCAGATTCAAGGTGTCCTTTCAGCTGTGCTGAAAAAGATTCCGTCCTCCAAGTCAGCAGCTGTTGGAAAAGTGGCCCCTCAAACACAATCTCATTGCCTAACCGCCACAGCTAAAACCCAGACCTTGCCTTCAGGCACTTGCTTTAAAATGAAGCAGGTGACTGTCATGTTTCCCCATCTTTTCACTTTATGGTAAGCCCAGAAAATGATAATAATTTTAAGTACAGAAAGGGACAAATTCATAAGGCTGCTTGTGGTCAGAGGCAATCAGTCCAGGATCTCCAGCTCCCCAGACCCCTCTAAGCCACCACACAGATGAGGGAAATGAGCATCTCCTATCTTAGTTCATTTTCTGTTGCTATAACTGAATACCACAGACTGAGCGGTAGAAATGCATAGAGAAATGCATTCACCTCATGGTTCTGAAGGCTAGACAGTTCACAATAAGGCAACCACATCTAGTAAGGTTTTTGCTGGTGGGATGCAACACAGGACTTCAGATGGTGAACAGCAGGTTCTCTCTCAGGTCTCCCCCTCCTCTCCTTATAAAGCCACAGGCGCATTAGATTAAGGCCCCACCCTTATGCCCTCATTTAGCCTTAATTACCTCCCATAGGTCCCACCTCTAAACCCCATAGTGAGATTAAGTTTCTGCCCTCTTAATGCCTCACCATAGGGATTAAATTTCCTCTGGAGTTTTGATGGGAACATCCAAACTTCAGCACATCACACACTAGTAATCCATTACCTTTTACCAATGGGAAAAACTATGCTACAGAAAACCATAGCTCCCATCTTTCCTCTTTGCAGGCATTTCTGTTCCACAAATGGATTCTGGAGCTAAAATCTAACATTGCCAGTACTTTTCCCACATGTAGAACATACCATGTGAATGAGGAATATTTTTTCAATGGCAACATTCCCTCCAACACACACACACTCAACTTTTTCTTTAAAACTTCAGACCCAGCACCAGCTACTCCTAGATTACTAGACCAGGTTCACAGGAAACGAAATGAATGGACCAAGAACAAGGTATTAACAGGAGAGCTCAAGGGTAATTGATAATGTTTTAATTCAACATCTTTTTCACTTATTTTACGTGAGGATTTAGGGAAGGGGAAGGTTTACAGTTTATTTTCAGTTATATTCATTGAGAGAGTGAACCTTTCAAAAATCCATAATAAGGGTCCAGATTTCCAGGATCTGAATAGTTTTTGAAAATCATTGACACAAAGCAAGAAGCTAATTAATCTGTCCTCCACAAAGAACAAATTGATACTCTGGAGATTATAAAACTTCTGGGTGATGAAAGAATGGATGAAGACACATTTTTTTACTCTCAAAAGTTATCCTTTGTTGTACTCAATATTAACCTACTGTTTTTGTGTACCCAGTAGAGGGTGTTGGGGAGAGGAAGCAGTGAGACAGCCCAACACCATCGTGTGCAAGGCAGGACACAAGGAACCTCAGTGGTCCCCTGAGAGAAATGCATAACATGATTCCAATCAGGAGAAACCGTCCAACAAATGCAAAATGAGGCCTGGTCTCCAGAACATCTGACCTATATTCTTCAAAATATGTCAATATCCTCAGGCTAAGGAATCTTCCCAGATAAAAGGAGATTGGAGATTCATAACAGTTAAGCATGATCCTAAATTGGATCCTGAACTGGGAGTGGAGGGAATGCTATAAAAGACATTATTGAGACAATTGGCAAAATTTAAATAATGTCTGTCAGTTATTACCAGTATTAAATTTCTCAATTTTGATCACTGTATTGCAATTAGATAGGAAATGTTCTTAGGGAGCACACTGACATGTTCAGGAAGAAAGGAGTGTGGGTAGAGGTGACAAAGGAAATGTGACAATGTGACAAACAATGATAATTGGTGAAACTGGATGAAAAGATGTGAAAGCGCTTTCACTATTTTGAAACTTTTCTGTAGGATCAAAATTATTTAAGAAGGTAAAGAAGTGGAAGAGCTGCTTGGAAAATCATGATGAATGGCATCTTGCATTGCCCTTTGTCCCTTCTTTCTGTATTCTTCGCTCCCTTCCCTTTTTGCCTTCACAACTCCCTCCAAAACAAAGCAAAAGTCACCCCCAAATAGAGAAATTAATTCTGACATCCCCTAAGACTACGAGTCTGAGTAACAAAGTCTGAAACATTCATCAGTGCTCTGCAAATTCATTAGTTGAGGAGCAAGGGAGAAGTGTAGCAAGGTGACTTCTTTTTAAAACATATCCTTTATCATTGTTTATGTGTTTCTTTCTTTCTAAATATTTCCTAAACATCCCTAAACATTTACATTTAGGGAATGTTTTTCAAGAAGGAATCACACGTGGAGATCATGTGGCTTCCCCAATATATGCTCTAGTGCTGAGATTTTTCATATTTATTCAAGCCAGGTCTAAATCATCTACCCCCTTGCCAAACAGGGGGCCTGGGTACTGGCCAGATTTCGACCTCAGTTGACCTACTGTATTAGC
Organism: Marmota marmota marmota; assembly: GCF_001458135.2. Lineage (NCBI taxonomy): Eukaryota > Metazoa > Chordata > Mammalia > Rodentia > Sciuridae > Marmota > Marmota marmota. Next base: position 27,990,186 of record NW_026000174.1, on the reverse strand, counting down.
TCGCTAGGGCTGCTATAACAAATACAACATGCTGGTTGGCTTAATAAATGGTAATTTATTGTCTCAAAGTTCTGAAGGCTGGAGGACTGAAGTCAAGGTATTACATAATTGGTTTTTTTTCTAAGAGCTGTGAGAGAAGGATTTGTGCCAGGTCTCTCCCTGGCTTGTAGATGGTCACTTTCCTTCTGTGTCTTTCTGTGTCACCTACTCTCTATGTGTGTCTCCATGTTCAAATTTTTTCTTTTTATATAGACACTGGTAAAATTGGATTAGGCTCACCCTCACAACCTCATTTTAAGTTGATGACCTCTGTAAAAACCCTATTGCCAAATAAGGCCACATTCTGAGGTACTGGGGCTCAGGACTTCAGCATAGAAATTCAAACCATTGAAACAAAGAAAAACCTAATGAATCTGTGTTTTCTACATGTCGGAAAACAAATATGAATTTGGGAAGGATATAATCCTACCCATAATACAACCTGTGAATCTGGAGTTCTGGACTTCATTATCTCTAAGGTTCTTCTAGAATTAACCCTAAGGAATTCAAGATTCCCAATGTCCAATCAATGTTCAACTGGCCAAAACTCAGATCCAATCTGTACTAAAGATATGGAATTTCACTATCCCAAATCTCAATTGAGAAGATGAACAAAAGTTTAGCAAAATCGCATTAGCAGCCCAGCTCTACTGTCTTCTGAACTGTCGAGGTTGTTGGATGGAGATGTTCAAAGAGACCCTTAGAGCCTGATAGCCACCAGAGTCTTTCTGGTTGCATATCTCCTGTGGCTGAAGCTTGAAGGATTGGCAAATTCTTTTGAATCATTCTTTTCATGAATATTTCCTGAGTGCTTACTGTGTGTCAGGGGCAGTTCTTATGCTGAGGCAGAGGTGAAGGAGACCAGCATTCTAGTGAAGCTTCTATCACATGGGAGCAGATGAGGTCATGGTTACTGTGAACTAGATCCTTCTATTCAAATGGAATGAAGAAGAGATGGGGAAGATAGGAAAAGTGGGTTAATACTCAAACATGGGGTATTCCACCCACAATTAGGGTGTACCCTGGAAGAAGCCTGAAATGGGATATTGCTATGAATCTACTGCTCCCTACCTCAGCTGGCTGAGCCCCACAGGCCTTTCTTTATGGAGCTTCTCAACCCTCTTATTGTGATTCTATGGGATTCTCAAAGCTTGTTTTGATTATGAGATATTTACCTTATACTTTGGAAACATATCCACATTCCCCAAGGTGAAATCAACTGTCATGAACCAGTTCATGGATTTATGATCCATCCCAAGTTTGGTGGTTAAGGGTAAGAGGGAAAGTGAACAGTTTTCAAGAAAGAAATTGCAAACTAACACATTCTCTTTTCCTTCCTTGATTCCCTAGACTAATGTTTGCTAGTTTAGGGAGGCAAAAAGCTGTGCTCAGAATAGAGGCTCCATCTATTTACGGTGCAGAAGGACTCCACATCCCCCCAGTATAAATTACAAGGTGTATGAAATGCAATCCTAACTGAAGGCCATACAAAATTTGGACGAAAATGAAATCCCGGCTTTTATCTAAAAGGCATCAGGCTCTGCCCCAGTCCCAAGTCCATAATAGGCCCTCGATTACAATCTGTTGGTTGGAAGGAAAAAAAAAAAAAAACTACTTTTCATTATGATGCATGTCCTCGTTTTTCTTCCATATTGAGAGTGACAATTTCCATTTGTGATGATCAGCCACAACATAGATGCAAATGTGCTAAGTAAAATTAGGTGTATCAGAGCGACTATCTTATAAAAGACCATTCTACATCCTAACCCAGCAAGCGGGGAATTACTCCTGTTCTATGTACTATATGCAAATGCTCAGATTATAGCTAATTATATTGTTGCAAAGCAGAGCCAAGAAACTGCTACAATACTCCTAGTTTCCTTGGGGAGCATGCCATGAAAAGAACTTTTTTTTTTTCCTCCTTTGTAAATTACACTATGATATAATTGGGTCTCGCTGTTCGTGTAACACTCCGCTCAGGGATAGCGCAGGAGAAACGAACAATGTCTTACTAAGTCCCTGTTAAGATCATTAAATGAAGATCACAACACACTAGCAGGCGCCCAAATCTTAATGTGTCACAGTAACAAAACCGGGAAAAGAAAAAGGTGACAAGTTGCGTCATATTATTTTTCTCCTACAATGGAGTTTAAGGTAATAAAGTGTTAATGAATTCGGCCCCGTGTAGTTGGCATTGTGAAGGAACTTTTTTAAAAAAATTTTTAGTACATTGTAGGAAAAATTGTCATATTCTGTTAGGCAGCTGTTTGGAGAAAAGCTTTGACAGTGTATAATTGACTCAATTTACTGCATTTTCATATGGCATTGTTAGGGTTATATACTGTACTGAGTTCTGCTTTTTGCTTTTACACAGTAAGAAAATTTTTTCTTAGACCATTTTCCCTGGGGATTAACTAGAGGCCAGCTACATAGTTAAAAGGGGCCCAGCCCCAGCTTCTCCCCTAGGACAACTTGCTGGGAGTTACTTGAATTATCATAGAGATGCTTTCAGCTAGAAGGGACCTCCAAGATCAACCCTCTAATCAGACAGATGAAGGAAGATGTATTTCTGAAATTATAGGCATAGAGCCATGAAAGTAGTCACAGTGTTTCTCAGACTTATTCCAGGATATATGACTTTTAGAATTGTGAATGATTTTTTGTTTTTGTTTTGTTTTGTTGTATTTGCCAAATATTTTTTTGTTGTTGTTTTTATTTTTTGTTTTTGCTTTTTTGCAAATACCATCTTGCTCCTGAGAGGTGGGTAGCTGTTTTTAAGAAGTCAGCTCCTGTGGCTCATATTCCTGGGCTCCTTCCCTTCTGCCATGCTGATGAAATGTTACCAATACAACGTGACCATTTTACTCCTAAGATCTTGTGTGTTTTAAAATTTAGTTTTATTTCTCTTTGATCCAAATCCCTGTCTAAAATATCTGACATTTGTATTTTTCTTTCCCCTACTTCTGATTATAAAGATGTGATATTGTGGGAGGGTTGAAAAGAGCAGTCACAGTGGAACTGTTTGACAGCCAGTGTGATGTAGGGAATTACCCATCAGAAAAGACAATGGCTACTAATAGCCTGGGCCAGCCAGCACGTTCTGGCTGGACATCAGCTACAGTGAAGACCATTGCCTTTTGAAGTCAGAGAGGTTTGTGGTTTAGTCTTGGCTGCATCACATGCTGTCCAGTGACCTGTCAGCTAACCTCTTGGAGTCCTTTCAAGTGATACCAACATCCTAGGGTATTATGAGGATTAAATGAGAATATGAATTTAGAAAGCACTTAGCAATATGCCTCCCCCACACTATGTATTCAATAAGTGATTGCTGTAGCTGTTATGATCCATGATGGACAAGGTCCCAGCACATTAATTTTTTTAATAAAAAGGAGACATTCATACTCTTTCTCTTGACAAACTATAAATTGATTCTGTGACTCTCCACCCCTTGTGCACATTCCCCTTGTCTATTCATATTTTTCTGTGAACTTGCAGTTGCTGCCAAATGAGTAGGACAAAATGGGAACTCAATTTATTTTAAAATGCATGTGTCAATGTCACAATGCAAAAAAAGTACCATCTCTTGGTCCATCGTTTCCCATCACATATATCCTCAGGAAAAATGCACAACATGTATCTGGGTTATCCTATGGATCTTAAAGAAAAGAATGCCTCTCTTTCTCAGTAGAGAGGTGATCATGTAAGTAAAATGATTATTTTTATAAATAGTGATATGGATAGCTGCAACTTGCATACAGCATTGTATATGTTTCACAGTAACAAAACCGGGAAAAGAAAAAAGTGACAAGTTGCATCATATTATTTTTCTCCTACAATGATTGTTATATTGTTATATTCTTTTCGTCTGTCTTAATGGATTTCTCTCTCACAGAAGCCTTACATATAGACAGTATTAGGATACCTGTTTTATAGATGAAAAGGCTGAGGCTGGGGAGGTTAAGGACTTGCCTGAGATGAAGAGAGTAGGGGGCTGAACTGAGAATCAAACCCAGAAGCTCCAAAGAATACACTTTTATTGTTCTCTTATGATCTAATGTCTACCCTTTGTGGACCATTTCTTGCAAGCTGGATATTCTGTGTTTATGATATTTCATTTATCCACCTTTACTTGATATTATGACGTTAATAAAGGATAGCATCCAGCTCCAAACCTAGGCCATCTGGTTCCAAAGCCATGCTGACAGCATCTGGTCTGTACTAGGTCACAACAAAAGGCAGGCTTTAGAGGAAACTCTAGGAGACTCAGCTAAAGTGCTGCCTCCCTCAGAAATGCCTCCAAATCAACATCTGCCCCCTTTGCCTCACCTTGATGACAGTCCATGCAATACTTAGCACCTGCGTCTCAAGAGCTGGTGTCTTCAGGTTCCATAATGATGTCATGTGAGTTACTCCTTGATGAGTTTGTCACCTGGAGGCCAGGCTCCAATCTACTCCCTCTTATATCCCTGTACTTGGCACAGATTTAGGCACATTGTGGGAGGACTTTATGTGAAATCTAAAAGACGGAGATACCACAGGAAAAGTTTTGAACAATCTCTGCACCCCAAATTCTCACCTTTTGTTCATGCTCTGATGATCTCTTTGTTAAGACAGACCCTTGTCACTTTGCATGAACAGCAAAACTCACATAGCAGCAGAGACAATGCCAGGCTCAGAATAACTTCTAATGGAACAAGTACGGAGTCAGGAGGCACCACGGGTTCAAGATTCTTTTTATTTACAAGATTCATCAAATCAGTGCATGATGATGTGACTTTAACTTCTGGGTTGGATAATATTCTTCTCCAATTTTCTCCTAAAAGCCCTATAGCCACCCCTATTACCTTGGCACTAGTTCTCATTATTCATCTAAGTGGTTTTCCTGTTTCAGTCTGTGCCTTTCCCATACTGTCTATGGCAAGAAGAAAAGGCTGCTTGGTCACCAAATTCATTTCCTTTCATTTCTGGGCACACAGAGAGATAATATTTGCCATTTGGTGGGGTCCTGTTTCTGATGACTGAAATGTAGGTCAACATCATGCATGTCATTTCCATGGAGGTTCATAAAAATCCCTCACTTGTGATCATTTATTCTCCTCCTGTTTCCCAGTGACCATGTATCCATGTTGACAAAGGAACCAAAATGGAAGAGTGCAGGTTCCTGAGTCACCAATTGACAGAGAGCTGCCTGACCCTCACTGAACTGTGAGAAGAGGGGGAAAATCTTATTGGATTATGTCACTGATCTTTTGGGGTTGTTCATTACAGCCATTAGTGGTAACTTACTTAAATTTTCTCTACCTGATAGCAAATTAGAGCTCCAATCTTATCATTTCCAGAATGTACTAGGCCTTTACTATCCCCACAGCAGAGTGTTCTGGCCAGGGACAGTGCCTTGTTCATCTCTACGTCCCCAGGACTTATCACAGAGCCTGACCCCAAGAAGTCAACCAGTAAACCTCTTTATTCAGAAAATATTGGAGCGCCTTTGCAGTATACCTGACATTTTCTTGTCACTGAGACCTGGTGAACCTAGATTAATTCCATGATTTCCTAGAGTTTATATTCTGGAAGGTGAGATAGCGAGTGACATATAAACAAATACTTTAATATAATTTCAGATATTTTTAAGTAGTGTGCAAGAAATGAAATTTAAAAAATGGCACAGAGACTGACTTGGGATGGAGGATTACTATCCAGAGGATGACTAGAAGAAGGCTTCTTCCAGGAGATTACATTTAAATTAAGACTTCAATATTTCCACTTATTAATTTTACAGATATTTCTTGAGCAAGAACTATCTACGACTCAACTAAAGTGCTGCCTCCCTCAAAAATGCCTCCAGATCAACATCTGCCCCCTTTGTCTCACCTTGATGACGGTCCATGCAATACTTAGCAACTGCGTCTCAAGAAATTGGTAGGTGTTTGCTGAGTGAACTACTACATTGATCATGAAATCCCATTCTTTTGCTTGGCATTTATAACCTAGCTTCAAATTACCTTCAGAGAAAGAAGGATCAAGACAAAGAGAAGGGCGAAAAAGAAGCAAAACATCAGTCTCAGTCTGTTAAGGCTACGATAACAAAATACTATAGAATGGGTAATTTATAAGCAAAAAAAAAAAAAAGTTTTTATTCACAGTTCTGGAGACTAGGAAGTCCAAGATCAAGGTACCAGAAGATTCAATGACTAGTGAATACTCCCTCTCTGCTTTAAAGATGCCACTTTCTCACTGAGTCCTCACATGAAATAAGCTCCCTCAGGCTTCCTTTGAAAGGCCACTAATCCCATTCATGAGGGTGGAACTCCTCCCTAGTGTCCTCCCTAAGGTCCCACCTCTGGACGCCATCACTTTGAAGGTTAGGTTTCAACATATGATTTGATGGGAGACAAGTTTAGATCATAGCATCCACTTCTAGTCCCCCAAATTCATACCCATTTCTCATGCAAAATACCTTCATTCTATCCCAATAGCCCACAAAGACTTAGCTCATTCCAACATCAACTTTAAACTCTAAGTCAAAGTCTCATCTAAATATCAGCACACTGTAAATACACACCAGACTCAATGTGTGATTTATCCTGAAGTAAATGTTTCTCTGGTTGTGAGCCTGCAAAATCAGTTCTGAGCTTCCCAAATACAATGGCAGGACAGGTGTAGAATAGACATTTCCATTTATGGAACTGCAAACTGGTGGCTCTACAGTGCTGGATCTCAAGGTGATCCCACTCCCACCCACCCCAGCTCTTGCTTTTGCTCTCTTGTGCTTCCTCTCATTTCTAAATTTTTGAACGTACTGTTCCTCTTCCTAGAAAGTCCGTTCCACCCCTACTCTTTATCCCATTGATTGGTTTTATGGACCAACTCAGTAGCTCTTTTTGAGAAAATGTATATGTACCAGAGTTTCTCAATAGCAACACTAGTAATATTTTTGGCTGGATAATTCTGTGTTGTAGGGGATTCTCCTATGCATTGTAGGATGTTTAACAGCATCTGAGCCTCAAACTCCTAGATGCAGTAGCAACCTCCATCCAGCTCTGACAACCAAATACATCTCCAGACATTGTCAAATGTCTCTTAGGGTGAGGATTATCCACAGCTGAGAATCATTGCTCCAAATAGTGAAGGATGGCCCTTCCCTGTGTCCCCATAACACAGAAAACTCCTGCAATTTCCCCCACACTCCATCTTAGTATTCATCCTACTGGGTTATAACGGCCAACTTCCTCCAATTATATTATAAGAACGTGAGGAAAAGGATGTATACCACCACATTGCATATCATTGGCACATAGAAGACTTTTAATAAATGTGAGTGAATAAATGAATAAGCCAGAGCGAGACCTCAGGAGTAGCATCATTGCACCTCATGTCCCCACACTTCCCTTCAGAGCTAGTCTGAACTGACTTGCACCATCCATTCTTCCTCATTCATGTTCCTTCTTTGGCAGACTCTCTGAGAAGTTGGAGTTCTATGATAACAGTTGCCGCTGCTCCGCCTAGACCTTTCTTCTGTCACCATCCCAGCACCAGGAAAGTCAAAATTTTTGTTTCTTTCTCAGAGGTCACAACAAATTTAAATTCAAGCTTAAAAATTTTCCCCAGAATGGCATGGTACTTCAGTTCCTTGACAGAATTTGCCCAGTTGTTCTTACTTCTGTATCTTTGCCCATATCCGCTTACTAACAACTGCCTCTTCTGTGTGCACATGGGAGGTCATTAGGGTGATATCTGCTGAGTATGTGCATACACATGCCACTCTAGACTCTTTGAAAGCAAGGATTGTGTCCATAGGTGAATCCCTCAAGCTCTTAACAAGGAGAAGGAAGGAAGGGAGGAAGGGAGGGAGGGAGGGAGGGAGGGAGGNGAGGGAGGGAGGGGTAGATGAAGCACTGTTCTAAGTACTTCACATCCATGTTTCATTTACTCCTCATGGAAAGTCCATGGGTCAGCTCTAGTAAATCAGCTAAGAAAAACTGGACCTCAGAGAATATCACTTGATACTGAATCAAACAACTAATAAATGCAATCCCAGGTCCCTGCAAACTTTGGTCCAATTGACTCCAAATTCCATACTTTAATTATTTGTCAAGTGAATTGAACTGAAATGCACCATCTAGATTATGATAACCAGTTATCCTGACAAGACTGGAGGACCCTAGTGCTTCCAGGAACTTTCTACACAAAGGCCCACTGGTTTTAAAGGCACTTGGAAGGCACCCCTTGGACATAACGACTCTCTCCTGAAGTATGTTTTCATCTCTAGGCTGCAACTAGAGAGGATAGGGTGACGGACTGGAAGGCACACTCGAAGAAAGCAGTCAGCAAGCTTAACTTGTCTGAGGAAGAAGACAAGACAGGGAGGGAGCTTGGCAGGAAGTCAGAGGAAGAAGAGCTGAGGCTGAAGGCTCTGGAGGACACATGGCGTCCACACTGCAACCTCTGCAGGCTGCCCCTTGAAAGGACGTTTGGGCTTTGTATTGTCCCAAGAGGCTCACAGAGGTTGAGGGTCAGTAATAATGAAGGGTCTTTGTGGCCCGCACTGAGGAAGAAGGATGGAAAAGGGAGGAAAGAAAGGAGGGGTGGAGGAGGGTCAGGAGCGGGACCGGGAGAGAGAGCTGACTTGGTGGGTCTTCATTTCCCATTACCTATCATGTCCCAGGAAAATACTTTCTTGTGAGGCTGGTAGACGCTCAACACAGAGTAGCTACTATTATAGTTATTGGTGGGACATCTGATCTGGAAAGTCCCTTCAGCCCCAGGAGTCTCTGATTCTCACACAGAAGGCACCCAAGTGTGATGTTTCCCTTCTTGGTAGCAATCTTGCCGTCTCGCTTCCACTGCCCTTCACTGCTGTCTCTTCAATCTTTCCACCTCACCAATTCAAAATACTTCCCTAACACATGACAATAAAGTGCAAATAGCAAAAATCAAGTCCCAAGTTTCTGCCAAACCAGCTAATCATAAAACTGCCAAAGTCAAATGCAGAAAGTCTGTTGATTAAAACTCCTTATTACATGCCTTCTCCTTTCCGGGCCCCAGGATAACAACAAAGAACAATGGACACAAACCTCTAGCCCATAGCTGGGAGTGATGTCGACCAGCTGAACTCTGGACCTAGCTAGGCAGTCTTTCCAGAAATTCCTTCTAAAACACTGACCATTCTCAGGCCTCCACAGTGGCTGTCCCTCACCAACAGAGACTGACTAACTGGGCAGGCCTGGGCTTTGGGGGTTTTCTTTTCCCTGTCAAAGGACAAAGGGTGGATGAAACCTAGACAGGTAGATGCTCAGGGGCAACCTGCAAACCAATGTGCAAGCCCTCTGGAAGGAATGAAATATGAAAATAATCCCCATCACAAGTTCAAGTACAGCCAGGAAATGTTTCCGCAGAATGCTATCATGCATAACTTATCTCTCTTTCCCACATTGTTCTCCCTCACTGGTTGCGCAACAAACATGCACACACGTTGTTGTACTATAGTATACTCATTCAAGAAATATTGATTGAACACCTACTATGTGCCAGGCCAAGTCACATATGTGTATCATAAACCTACCTACATGACTTTATCATTACTAGGATTAGATGGTATTTACTATGTTTGTACTTGGATATATAGATACACACATTCCAAAAATGGGGGCACACAGATGAATCCACACAAATGCACACGCAAACACATGGCAGTGCAATACACACACATATATGATCATACAAAATCATGGATATTAACTTTAGAGTCTTGATGCAAGTAACAGAAACCCAGTTTGCCTTGACTTTACTTACAAGGGGTGCTTATTTCTAACAGAATCAAGGAGAGAGATAATGAATCTGGGGACAAAACAGGGAGGAAGCTGAGCCTTACGATCAACTGAGCTCAGAACCAGAGACTTTATTAGTCTCACAATCCACTTTGGCCTCTTATTCTCTGACTTCTATTTCTCTCTGTACCGGCTTCACATTAAAAGCTTGTATATAGATAAATGTGGGAAACATTGTCTTTCTCTATGTATGGCAAACATAGCCACATATCGTGATTTTTAGCCATAGATTGTGATGGACAGAGATTACTACAAGTGTTTTCTGGTTGCAAGATCAAAAATCCAAGGGAAGGGATAACTGACTTCAGTGCCCACATGTTTTAGTCAGCTTAAGTTAAGTTATGCTGCAGTAATAAAAGAACTGAAAATCACCATGACTTGCTCCCACAAGGTTTATTTCTCATGTATGTTATGTGTTTATCATGGGTGGATTGTAGCTCTTTCCCATGCCTTCTCCTTTCCAGGCCCCAGGATGACAGAAATGCCTTTATCTAAATATCGTAAGTTTCACAGAAGAGGAAAAGGAGAAGAGGTGGCAACCCATGCAAAGACCCTTAGTTCAAGTGTGACACATATCCATTAACCAAAATAAGTTATTTGACCTTATCTGACATCAATAAGAGAATGGAGGCAATAAATATTTTGAAGTGTCATACCATCTACCACACCATCTCCTGACCATCTTTGACCAACTCAGTGATTACTGGAATTGAGTTGTTCCTTGGCTAATTAGGTCAGGAAGCAGGATCTAGTTGTGTTACTATTGTGGCTCTAGAAGTAATGCTGAGAACAAGGAAAGGAAAGAGGCCCAAATGGGGGTTACTGAGCAGATAATACCAGCAGGTTATAAAGCTATCTTAAATAAACTAATGTGCAAATGTGTTTGGTCCAACAAATACACAGAGTATACACAAATATGTACTTGATGATTTCCACACAGAGAAACACAAATGAAGACATGCACTCACATGTGCACACATATGAATTTAGTCGTGCATATGTGTGCACACCCTCTTGCACAATGCACACCTTGGCATCCAGTGTACTCTCATTTACATGTTAACCCACACGCACATGCCACCCTCAGGCACACATGCACACTCTAGCTCAGCAGGGAGTGGCTGCTTCTGCCGCTGGAGAGATCAAAGGCAGCTGCTCCCTCTGCATATTTAAGGAGCCCCTGCTGCTTCCCTGCAGCTCATAGCTGAGCCCCCTGCCTAGCCTAAGCCCCACTCTGGGAAATGCCTCCCACCCCCAAACTCTACCCTAAGGGAAAGGCTTGGGGATCTAATCACTTCCTTCCCCAAGCCTTTTGGGAAGGGCCCAGAGAGAGGCCCCAGGCAGGCCTGGAGGAGTGGCCTGGCCCCAGCTGCAGAACCTACTGCTATAGTCAGGGTATCAGGCAGAGTGAATAGCCCCACTGGGCAGCCAAACTCTGTCCCAGGAAGGAAGGACTGACATTGGCCATTCACCAAGAACTTGTATTTTCTCTGGATGAACACAGATACCACCCAGAAACTTGAAGTAGGATTTGAGTCTTTGTCAAACAAGCTCCAAACAAAAAGACAAGTCCCAGGTTGTATTTGTACCTTTGCCATAAACTCATTCAGACCAGTCAGTTTCCCCACTGAAACAGTTTCCTAGAATTTCCATAGAAATTCAAAACTGCTAGAAACCATCCAATCCAGGAATGGCCAACACCTGGCCCATCTACCCCAATCCATAACATGCCTTGGCAGAAGCTGCTAATCCATTACTTCACCCTGTCAAATGGTCTCTGGGTTCAGTCTCTGAATAGTTTTGCACAAAATACTCTTTGTAGAGTTACTAATTCAATAAAGTAGACACATGAAAGAAAATCTATCAACAGCCCTGATGTAATCTTATGACTTCTTGAATCATTGAAGAAAATGAGGCTCAGAAGAGGGAAGACTCTTTTGCTAACCTTCCAGAAGTAAATTGGGAGGTTGAACTAGGTGAACTCATAGCCCACACCCACTTTTCAATAAGAAGTAGTAAACAGGTTTCATCCTTACTTGGCACCTCTGATCAATTGGCAATGGCTACAGGAAGCATTGTATTGAGAAGAATCCAAACATGGCACCAGGGCTCAGTAGGAAAGATCACCATGATCAATTTTAAACATCTGTCATCAGCATAGGCATGCAGATGGGGTATCAGGCCCCATTATAGGCTAAGCCACATTTATAAGAGACAAACCCTACACTTTCCTGTCCAAGCAAGGTCATAATCCTGACCAGTTTACAAAGGGAAATATGCTTGTCCCCAGGAGTACAGATACTTTGGGTTGAGCCTTAGGAAATGTGTAGAAGTCTGTTAAAAATGCTACTGCCAAGGAGGAGATAAGTCATGGGATCAGCAGCCAACTGGCGTCCCTTATCACCCACAGGGCCCTACCAAAGTCTGTTTCTGTTGCTGGTCCAGTCTGTCCATCAGAAAATATGAGCATAGTATTCATACTCTTACTCTTCATATGATAATAATACAAAACAAAAATAATAACAATAATTTGGGCTGGGGTTGTAGCTCAGTGGTAGAACACTCACCTAGCATGTGTGAGGCACTGAGTTAGATCCTCAGCACCACATAAAAATAAATAAACAAAATAAAGGCATTGTGTCCATCTACAACTAAAACATATATTTAAAATAATAATAATAATAATTATTATTATTATTTGTTGAGGACCTACTATGCTTGACTATTTACACACAAATTCTCTCATCGGTGCTGCAAACTAGATATTGTATATTCATAATTTATAGACAAGAAAATGGGTTCTCAGAGAAGTGAAATGACTTGCTCAATAATACTTAATAAGAGCATAGGATTGGAGCTAGTATCCATTTGGTGCCAAACTTCTTTTCCTTTGTAATAAATAATGCTTAGATCTGTTTTGAATCACTGAGTAAGAACCCCAGATGACTTTGGTAGTGGGTGGAAGGAATGAGATCTTGGTATTTCATCCACTGTTCACTTCTTAACTCCTGCATCTATCTTTCCATCAAATTTGAACTGACTGTACATGTCAACAAGAGTTCCAGTTTGGCAAACAGATATTGTGAAAATGTATTTAAACTGCTCAAGGAAATTTAATATGGTTCATTCTCCCTTTTGTTTAACTAAAAATGTATCACACCACCAATGAAGGAAATTTTTTAAAAAGCAAATGAATATACAGAAGAGAATAACAAATACTCCTAATTTCCTAATCCCTCGCCAGAAACAGACATTGTTGACTCTTTAATACACAACCTTCTGGAATTTTCCCTCACATACATTGTTAATGTGGTGAATTCATACCACCATACAGTTTTTAGGATCTATATTTTCTTTTAATGTCATCTCATCCACAGTATCGTTCTAGCTCACTGGTTACTGTTCTCTGTGTGGATGTATCATGTTGTATTTCATTGATACCTACCACTGGCATTCAGGTTGCTTTCAGTTGAATACCACCATCATAAAAATATCATAACTAATCTTTGCACATCTTCCTGGAGTGTAATTTCCTTAGAATAAATTCCTAGAGTTTGAGTATTAAATCTAAAACTATCTTTCAGAGTTTCCTTACTTCATTCAAATTGTTCTCCATAAACATATGTGTCCATTTAGTAATTCTATCATCTTCTCTAGATCAGTGCCCACATGGAACATTTCATTTTAAAATCTTCGCTTCTTAACACTTGTGAACACAAAAATGGAGGGATGCACTTTGGAGGGTCCCAATGGGGCACCCCACAAGGCAGAGGCATCGACTGTGGAAATGCACATGTTGATTTATTTAAGTGGACAAGTGTCAGCATCACTTGAAAAGAAGGTGCTGATACACCCGATCATATGATGACATGTACCCTGTGGTTCGACTGGATGAGATTCAGCACGCTATAGAGCGCTGCCTCTCCAGTCGGAGAGCAAGCCCTGTGAAGGCAGAGTCCTGTCGTACTTGTCTCTGAAATATACTGGGGCCTAGGGCAGGTCCCCGGTTCAAATAGTCTCCCCTAAATACACTGTCTTCACCTCTGTCAGTGCTGAGACTTTGGAGGACTTGTGGTACCCGGCCAGTGGTTCTAATGGAAAACTGGGAAGGAAGATGGCCTGGCTCAGGAGAACTGGCATTGGGTTTGGGATCAAGCGTTCTGAGCTCCAGTCCTGGCTCCTCCACTTCTTTTGGGAAAGTCCTTTAACCTCTTTGAACCTACTGGGATACTAGAAAAAGGGATACTAATATCAACTCCACAAAGCAAGGATAATTAAATAAGACGATTCAAGTAAGAAAGCCTGGCAAGTACAGACAAAGTATTGCTGTTCTTTGGACAATGGGTGTATAGTAGATACAAACACTTGGAGTTATTTTATGGGTGCCCATCACCTGAGGCAAAAGTGAAAACCTCCAAATTCATCAAACATTTCTCCTTTACAAGATCTCAAGAAATGACCAGAGTCAGGGTGTTCAAGTAGATAGATCTGAGTTTGAATCCCGGCTTTATCACTTACTAACTTTGTGATCTTAGGTAACAATCTAAACATTTTGAATCTCAGATCTTTTTGACTTAAAATGGCAATGATAACACACGCGTGTGTGCACACACACACACACACACACACACAATTTGGTATGAAGACCAAAGAAGATAAGATAAGTGCCCAATCCAGAGTGGAGGCAAGAAACTCAAGAAATACCCCTTTCTCTTTTCTATCAACTACTATGAGGAGTGCTCTCCTGTCCATCAACCTCAGTCTTTTGTATTTTGGGGTTGTATAACAAGTCACCCCAAAATTTATTAGCATAAAATAAAAACCATGCATTTAGCTCATAATTCTGTTGGCACAGCCATTTGGGCTGGGATCTGCTGGATGGTTCTTCTGCTGGTCACTACTGGGCTTATTTATTGTTATGGCTGCAGTCAGCTAGGAGTTAATGTCCACTCTCACATGACTGGCAGATGGCTGAGTATCAGCAGGGTGAAAGAAGTAACTGGCCTTGGCTCTCTTCATCCAGCAGGTTATTTGGAGCTTATTCATACACAAGGTGGGGGGGGGTGTAT
>NW_026000174.1:27804860-27975093 GCF_001458135.2 Marmota marmota marmota | reverse complement strand
GGGGGGGGGGGGTGTATATTTCCAAGAGGGAAAGTCACTATGCTCAAGTTTGCTAATATCTTCCTGGCCAAAGCCACCACAGAGCCAAGCCAAAATTCAAAAGGTAGAGAAATGGATTCCACCTCTGGGTAGGGAGTAACTCCAAAGTCACATTTTAAAGGAAGGTACATAAGGGATGGGAAGAATCTGTGGCCATTTTTGCAATCTACCGCAGAGGGGGAGGGCTTCATCAGGGACTCTCTATACCCTATGGCCCAATCGCTCACCCAGAAAGTAAATCTCTATGCATATCAGGAAAATTTTCCATAACTTTCCCAGGGTTCCTTCAAATCAGTGCCAAAATGGTGCCATGATCTCCAGCCTAAAAGCCTGCCGAGCAGAGACGGAGACAAAAGAACAAATGCTTAAATTATCTGATGAATGTCAGATACATTAAACTAATTTATGTAATAATGTAAGCACAGTGATGGGAAGGTAATATGAGAGACATAAATTATACATTATTATTGTCAGCTCTAGCACTTATCTTAGTAGCGTGTCAAAATACATCCTGATATGTTAACATTTATAGAAATGAACAACAAGTGCTTGTGCTCAGGGCTCCGGCAGTGAGAAGCTGGATGTCATTTGCATGTGTGCATCAGGCCGTCATTGTCTTTCTCAGGACTGACAAGGTAAGGAGGAGAGGGCGCCCTGTGGGCTCAGTTTCTCTCGAGAATTCTGGGCCAGATCCTCCAGGCCTGGGCTCTGGCTGCGGTCAATGTGGGAAAGCATGAGAGACCATCCTCTCAGGGTGTGTTCTTTTTTCCAAGTCATTTCATCTCTCTATACCTCAGTTTCCACACCTCTGAAATGGTAAAAATAAAACCCGTCTGAAAGATGGCTGTAAGGGCAAAATGAAATTAGTTTGTTTTTGTTTTTACTGAGGCATCTCTTCCCATAGGTAGTGGCGTGAGGAGGTGACTGTGAAGCGATTTTAGATTTGGAAGCTTGAAGGAAACCCACCCCAACTAGTCCCAGCACAGCTGGTGTCTGCCCGACTCTTGTTTATTTATCTCCATTCTATGCACAAGTCACGTTTTGATTTCCCCCATTCCCTGTTATTATCTTCAGACTTAGCATTTTTAGGGGATGGCAAGTTCTGCAGGGAACTGTGGGTTGATCTTGGGTACAAGATCTGGCCTCTGTGACAGGTGAGACTCGGAGTCTTAGACATCTGTAGACATCAGAGGAATCTGTGAGTAGTACAGAAGACTAGTCAAGGGTGCTGGAAGGGGCATCCACCTCACTGGGAACTCATTCTCAGGAGTGAGCCAAGGTAAAAGCTATGGGCCAGGAACATACCCCAGCTTTAGGGCCTCCAGCTCAATCCAAACAAAGCCCTGAGCCCAGGCAGCCCAGCACAAGGGAACTGAGAGGAGAAGCAGACAGACAGAAGCTCAGTAAAGAGCTCCCGAGGGACATGATAAACAGCACCCTGAAGCTCATCATCTTCAGCAAGGACAGAAGCAAATGGAAGCTGTTTGAATCCTGCCTTATCTGTATCCATGGACCTGGACATGAAAGCAAAGGGGTTAGGGAAGGTTATGACCCCTGAAGTGGGGAGTTGAAGAAGCAGAAGCTAGACATGGGATATGGAAGTAGCAACAGTCCTGAGGCTAGAACCTGGGTCCCTGCAATATACCGCCCTCCTCCTCTCTATCCTCAAGACCCCCACTTTCTAAGCCTGTTATTCCTTCCTTGAGCAAGTTCAGAATCCCTTCTAGACTTCCGTTTGTCCATTTCAAACATAAGCCAAAGAGACCAGGTCTCTTCTGGACCAGCTGGGCACTTAAGAGTGGCACTTCCTAAAATATTGCCTCCTGGCTACCCTGCTGCCTTGCCCTGGCCCTCTCCACTTCCCCGGGCCTGCATAACGCATTGGGTTGTATCAATGAGCATATTGGAAGTTTTCTGAGAAATCCTCAAAGCCACACATGCTCTTTTCTAACACCTCTGGATATCTAGTTCCACAAGCCAAAGTAAACAAATCCTTGCCCTCCAACAGTAGACTCCAAAGGAAAAGTTTCCACCATTGGAATGTGACCTCCTCAAGCTCCTAATATTCAAAAACCAAAAACAAATAAAGAAAATCTGGTGTCACCACTGGCTCCTAATACTAGATATGAAGGTCAGAAAATGTTTGATGACTGAGAAGTCCCAAGTCCTCTTGTTGGATGTATTCTCTTTAGTGTGGCCAAACCAAACATGACATTCAACTAGAGCAGAGGCCACCAAACGATGATCCTTGGGTCAAGGATGGCCCCCATTCCTGTTTTCATAAATAAGATTTTATTAGGACATAGCCACTCCCATTTTCTGATCTGCAGCTGCTTTCTACAGCTGGCAGAGTTGAACAGTTGCACATAGACTGAATACACTATTTTTCTTTTACAGAGAAAGTTTGCTGATCTCTGAACTAGAAAACCATGGAATATACTCCTCTTCATGGCAGCTTGCCATGTGAACAGATCCACAGGCTGATAAAAACTCTCGTTTACAACATGGAGCCTTTTTTTGACTCAGTTTGCCCAAGAACTATGTTGATACAATGACCACAGAGCCCTTCACCACCAGAGGGGACAAGAAAGTGGAGATACCCGAGAAGCAGCCTCCATCTGGTAGGAAGGCCAATCCTCTCTTCATCTTGTCTACAACCCCCCTGACACCCGAGGAGCAATATCATTTTCCCCCATCTCCTAGCAAAGCCAAGCAACTTTGCCCACCCATTTGCCATTCGACAAAGTCTTTTAAACAGATGACTTTTAATAAGTTAATCCATTCATTGTCTGGAGCTCCGAAAACTGACATAAAAGCACAATGACGCCTAATTAAACTTGTTCTGTGAAAACTAATTTGTCAAACCCAGAAGCACAGTTCATAGATAAATGCTAATATTTGAAAGTCAAATTAAAGTTGAAAAGGTTTGTAATAACAGTTAATTAACTCTTGTTTTGTTTTCCTTCACTGCAAACTTGAACCAACTGCATTGCAGGCGCCTCTTTAACATTTTGGACCACAAAGATAAAATTCAAAGCTTTGAGATACGCCTTTGATGTTGGTATTCTCTGCAGATTTGATATTATTTTAAGTCTCTTTGTTTAAAAATTCATTTTTATTATCCCTGCATGAAATGCATGGCAATTCCCCAAATAACGAGCCATCAGTGCAATTAACATCGTCGATCGACACCAACGTCCTGATAATTAATACAGACGCGCTGCCTCCCCAGCGAGAACTGTGAGGGCTTGATTTTTCAGAGCAACTGTTCATTTACAGACTCAGCTTCAACCTAATGAAAATGGATTGTGAAACTTTAATGAACAAGACTTTGCTGTCATAATAATAAAGACTTTGAAACAACGCGGAGGCCTCCATAGCAAGCGTCTGGCGCTGTGCTTGTTGCTACGGTACATCAAACCAATTAAGCCATATGATGAATATTTACACCAAGTTTTTTTTCAACTCTATGACATAAGATAAACTCATAAAAGTGAGCATTAATTCTGCATCAACAGTTTCTGACATTACATCGTAGCAAAGACGCATCCACCCAGCCAAGAGGCTGTGTCTGCCCACCTCTGTTTTGTCTTAATAAATGTCAACAAAGGATTAGAACGGTCTGAAAATCCAATTTGCATACACAGGTTGTGAGTACAAGGGAAAGTGAAAGGAAATTACCTTCCTTGAGGAGTGTGTGTGTGTGTGTGTGTGTGTGTGTGTTTACTTTGCTTATGGCAGGTGAATAATAGTCCTCAGGGAATCTAAAGGTGCTCATCTTGTACTTGGAGGAATCTGTGCTTGCTTTGTGTGTGCATCTATCGGTGTGTACAAGTAACAGTGCACAAGCTCATCTCTCTGTGCACATGTTATATTTCTGTATGCATCTATATCTCTGTAAATATGTATTTGATGGTAGTTTATGGATAGGTTTGGGTTTGTGTTAATATTTTTTGTATCCATTCAATAATATTTACTGAGCATCTAATACATGATAGTGTGGATTTGCAATGCTTATGAAGTCTTTGAAAACATCTCTAGTCTGGGAGCTATGGTCCAGTGAGGGGCTCTCTGTTGTCAATTAATAACCAAACACAATAAGCAGGATGAGTGCTAAGATGGAGGAAGAAGAGAGTACTTTAGATGTGTATAACTAGGACATATAACATATATTAAGAGAAATTAACACAGCACTTAAGCTGGGTCCTGAAAATAAGGAGGAATTAGCTATAAAGAAAGGGAGGCTGGTGAAGAAGACACATCAGGTGCCTTAGTGCATATGTGTACCTGTGTGCATGTCAGGTGGATTTTGTGCAGGATCTGAATGCATGCCTATGTGTGCACACACACGCACCTCTGTATACTCAGGTACAACATCTGGGCATCATGGCACTCCCTGGAAGGCAACATCTCAAAACAAGAAACAACTTTCCCTCTGCATTGTAAATGACCAAGTGGAGAGCAAAGGGACATGTTTCAGAAAGACTGAAGGAAACAACTGTGGACCTGAAAATCTGTTGCCCGCATAGCTGATCTCAGCCAAGCTTGCAAGCAAATCATTGCCTGTGGTGCTTCTGTAGAGAAACGTAGAAGGTCCCAGAAGTTAGTGGAAGATGAATTTACCCTCTAATTTTGAGCATGTGCTCAGTAGCTTAGATTTTTTTCAAATCAGGGATTTCCAAGCAATCTCCTAGAAGTAAGAATGTCAGCTATAGACAAGTCAACCAAACTGGAGTAACTTCTGAACCTAGCTGTATCCTCGCCCCACACAATTGTACATGCATGAACACAAAAGAGCAAATCCTCACATTAGTATGGCAAAAAAGAAGAAGAAAGGGAGAAAGTCAGTGAGTTAATTTTGCTGCTCTGCTGCTCCATGCCTCCCAGACAAGCTATATCAAAGCAATGTACGATTCCATAATTTGTTTTCCAGTCATAGGTTAGGTCATAACTTACACCATGTGTGTCCAGAGCACATTCAGGTACAAGGAAGGAAGTAATGAAGATCTGATGCAGCCAAAAGAGCTGTCACAAACCGTGTGGTTTATCCACAGAGAGCCCTTCAGGCATTTACACACTCACGTTACAACATTCTTACATGTTGTTTCCTCTGCCTACTGAAGAGCAAAGGCAGTCAATTCAATTTACAGAGAAAAGCTCCAGTTCACAGATGCACCAAGAGAAGTGATGATGCAGAAATTTCTTCTGGAGCCTTCCATCATGGAGGCAAACTGTCCCACTCAGTTTCCCAAGGACCTCACCGAACAGTGGCTGCTGACCCTGTATCAACCCTGCATCACCAAGAGAAGACCGGTCCTACTCAGCTGGCTCTAATGAAGAAGAATGTGAATATCTGCAGCAAGAACAATTTTTATTAGTTATACCTAACATTGGGATTGATGTTGATGTTTTTAAAGATTTTAATGTTCACAGAGGTAGCCCTCGGCCGTCCAGAAAGATCAGCTCTCCAGGTTCAGATTTACTAGCACATCCTGATGGCCAACCAGGCTGTTTACACCAGTCATCCCAGAGAATCCTTATCAAAATCCTCAGGAATAGAATTAATTACCCCCATTTTAGAGACCAGAAAATAAATGCAGAGAGAACTTGAGTAGTAAGGGGCTTGGACAGGTGTTCTGACTTTTACCCTTTCTCTTCCTGGCACTTCTTACAGGCCAATAAGCAGGCCAATAAGCAGGACAATAAGCAGGTTCTAGAAATCTTACAACAGATGCTTAAAATCTTTCCATAATCAACCAGCAGGCCTTGAGCCTCAGCAGCCCCTCTGGATCACACCCCACCCTACACCCCCAAGAAAGTGTCCCATCCCACCGGATAGCATCTCCTCTCCATCCTCAATGTTGGCACCCAGGACCCTTGTGAATCCTCACCTCCAGGGAATTAAAGATTTGCAAAATTTTGAAAGCAAAGTGCCTTGGAAGGAGTGGCAACTTAGTATATGTTATGATCATTACTCTTGCTATTGTTGACACCCAGAAATAAATATTACAGTAGAATAAGCAGTGGGAAGGCCCTGGAGCTCACCAAAGACTCAACACTGCTTCTATGAACATACATTATGCTGATATGAAAATCTGAGTTCTAGTTATGGTTCCGTCATTAAAGGTAATGATGATCATGAGGAGGATAGTGATGGTTTTTATAATAAGAGCCAAAAAAAAAAAAAGAGCCATCACCATTTCTACCATGTTTATAAGCATCTGACATATTGTCGTGAATGCTTACAACCACCCTGTAATGTGGATACTATTATTTGTTCCCATTTTACACATGAGGAAACTGAGACTTACAGAGGTCAACTAACTTACCAAGATCACAATAATTAGGATTAGTAAGTGATGGGATTAGAATTATGTTGGTCCAAGACTCCCTGATCCCTGGCTATTAGCCACCATGTGGTGTTTTCCCATCACTAAATTGTTGTGAGTTTGGTCAAGATGCTTCTCCCAGGGCCTCAATTCCCTAGAACCCAGGGCTTTTACAGTTGCAGTAGGCAAAAGAATTGGCTTGAGAAAGACAGTGGAGGTTCCTGGGGAAGCCAAATCTCCCCCACTGGGTATACCACCCTCCTCCTCCCTGCATATGAATTCCCTCCTGGCTGCCAGGGCAGCTCTCAGGCTCATCTGAACATGCAAATCAGAATTAATTATTCAAGATCAGGCCTACTTTGCATACCAATTCCATTTTCTTCTGTGTGGGAAGGTTCTCACCCCTTTTAACAGTTTAGAATAATGTGCATCAGACCTTAAAAATAAAAACAAAAGTTAAAAAAAAAAAAACTGGAGGAAGGATAAGCTGGTTTCTTTTCCTGGTTGATCTCCCTGGCAGGTTGTGCCTCCGGGCTGAGGCTAGGCTGAGGCTGGCTACCACCCAGGAGGGCAGAGATGCCAGCAGGCCAGGATCATTGTCCAAGGGGTTCTTGAATTTCTAGATCACGGATATCTTTGAGAATCTGATAAAAGCTATGGACTCTCTTCTCCAGAAAAACTGTAAACATGAAATGCAGCATAAAATTATGGGGTGTCCCCTGAGAATATGAAGCTCAATCATGAACCTCTGGTTGAGTCTAGAATGTTTCCAACCAGAACTGTTACAAAGATGATTTCTGTACATGCTGGTGTGTCAATGAAAGTTAGGGAAGATCACTGAGGCAGTGGCCCCGATCGAGTCAAACACAATGTACCTGAGCTGCCTAGAGACTCCTCTATCTAATTGAGATAAAGGTGGACCAGGGCTTATCCACAGCCTTGATTTATTCACCTGAATGAATAATTTCTACATGCTTAAAAGAAGATGTCTTCAACTACATTTCTGCAAAAGAAGTAAAATCCTCTTCTAAATTATAATATTTTATATTACCAGACTATAAAAATAACTACATAGAAACAAAGATAAGACGAAAATAAAATTGTCAAGGCAGTTACCTTCGAATGACATCACAATGGATCCTAATTTTCTTTTTGCTGCTTTTCTATATTTTTTTTCTAATTTTTCAATAATGAAAAGTATTGTCTTATGATAAAAAAACACATAAAGTTGACACTGAAAATTTTAAAAGGAAGTGTGGATGGTCCATGATTGGTCTCCGAGAAACAGAAACAAATGAGTTCCATTATGATAGTTAAAGAAAAATACCATTAAGAGTTAGATCAACATGTTGGAAGAGCTATGATGAGCTAAATACAAGAAGAGAAAAGAAAGCTGGTCAGAGAAGAAATAGAAGAATTAATTATCCACTCAGAGAGAGCAGAGAACAGAAAGCAGGGTGCCCACACTGTCACCCAGCCACTCCCCTCCACACACACAGAGAAATAGAGAAAAAGTCACATGCTGGCTCCCGGCACACTCAGGAGACTTGGCAGTGATTCTATCCAGAATCCAGAGTTCTAGGTCACAGCTTTAATCTTTCTAATAAAACTCCCTGTTGCTAAGCTGGTTTGGGAGGGCTTGGTCTCATGTAACCAAATAATACTGTGTCTACCCCAGGAGTGCCTGGGACAGCTGAGTGAGTGTGGGTGACATCTGAGAAATTATGTGTAACATCTGCATGGGTGTGTTTGTGTAACAGGCTGAGTGTGTGTAACATTCAAGCGTTTGTGACATCCTGAGAGAGTGTGTGTGAGAGATCAAAGTAAGTGTATGTAGCACCGGAATAAGTATGCATAGTTAGCTGGAGTCAATAAATGTTTAAATCTGTGACCTGTCAGTTGTAATTTTTATCAATTTCCCCTCCACAATCTGGTCTTATATTTAACCCAAGGGTCCCATCTTTGCAAATCTCATGTGAGACCAGGGTGGACTTTCTCTGGAAGCTTTTTCTGTTCAGGTTCATAGACTAGCAGACAGAAGAACAGCCCTCAAAATCCCTCCCCTCCCCGTCTTCAGCCTCTGTCGGCTGATTTTCTGCAGCCTCTATAGAAGACTCCAGTCACAGATTAAGAAGCAGCTCCTCCTTGATCTTAGCATTGGGCCAGGATCTCATTTGATGCTCAAAACAAAGTTTGAATGTATTCAGAGCAGAGATGACTATTCCTGTGTAACTCCAGATCCCCTTTGGAGGGCTTTGGTTGGGCTTTGAAGGACATTTTTTTTGAGGCTGCAAAATGGACAAGATATAACTCAGAAGTGCTGGGGAAGTAGACTTGATCTGATGGCTTCTTGGCATTGCTTTTATTTGGACAACCAATGAAATGGAGATAGATGCATGATAAAGCCCTACTGGAAGGGCTTCATCAGCCTTCTTTCATCAAGGCAGAATGCCCAGGAGATGGATGACCTAGGCAAGCACAGCTTATAGCAGAGAGGTATTTCTGAAGCTTTACCAAGAAAATGGGGAGACTCTGGTGGTATCCAGTGGACACCAGGAAGGCATCTGACTTACCTGAAGCCTAGAAGAAGTATCTATTATTTCAACATGTGAAGAGGCCACTGGGGGAGGGGGCACTGGCAGCTGACCCTGCTTAGTGATGCTTACTTCCCTGCTGGCCCAATGAGAACTAGTCAGCCTCTGGCACCATCTTGTAGTGGCCAATAAAATTAGCTTCTAATATATTCCCCCAATATTCTCCTCTCTCCCAGATATGAATTCCTACAACTGGGTTGAAACTTCACTGGGGTTTGTCCTCTAAAGGGAACTCTCTGGCTCCAGCCCTATCCTCACCCAGGGTTCATCTACAACAACGTCCATCCTTGATACCTCATTGTAAGTTCATCAGAGTCTTTCCTGGGAGCAGGATTTTAGGAGAAGGATGTGGGGAGTATATACAGAACCTGGCTAAGGTGGGAAACAGGTAGAGAATGTGGAAACATAAAGCTGGTAAGGTGGAAGCCCAGGAGATAAACTGTACTAAGATTTCAATTTGCAGAAGGCCTGTCTACTCACCTTCAAAGTGGTAATCCCTGTGGCTGAGCCCTCATGAAATGATTTCTGGGTGTTGGGTACAGTTTTAAGCACTTCCTATATATTAACTCTCTCAATCTCTTTTCTCCCCAGCTGTTGGACTTACTACTTTGCACCAATAAAGTAATTTACAGGCCAAAAGATGACCAAATGGGTTAAGATGAATAGATGCCATAGACAATAAGAAAAAGAAAGAGAATATCCCAAGTGACAAACCCTTTGTGTCACTGATACTAGTTTAGAAAACATTTTCCTGCTCATATTCTCCATAACTATTTTCAGTAGATCTATTTTATCCTGGAAGAATTTTTCCCACTTGGCTAGGAAACCATCAAATGAAAAATGGTAGATTTCGATTAGAAATAGAAGACAAAATCATAAGCACCACTATTAATGAGGTGATTTAAAAATATATATATTCAATCAAGAGTAATTGAGGCTGAGCATAGTAAGTCATAGAAAATTATAAACTATGCCCACTCTAGGGCATGACTGACTATTAAAATCTTTTTCACACCATTGCCTACAGAAAGCAGCTGGGCACTATGCCACCAGGGAGGTGGCAGCAGAATGGCCTCATTCCCTAAACAGGCTTGCAAAGAAGAGGACAATCAGATGGATTGCTGAATCAAACTTAACTCTTTTTATGCCACGCCAAATGGATTTTTGGACACAGAATGTTAATAGTTGATTCCTCCAGAGCAAGCCATGAAATGGCTTATTTATTAGAAAAACATTTATTGAATAAATGTATTAAACATCCACTATGCAGTTATACCACTTCATTTAATTCTAAAAACAATTCAATGTAGGGGCTGGGGTTATGGCTCAGTGGCAGAGCACTCGCCTTGCATGTACAAGGCCCTGGGTTTGATCCTCAGCACCACATAAAAATAAGTAAATAAATAAAATAAAGTTTAAAAAAAAACTCACTGTAGCCCATTTTATCCAATCTTGTGCTCAAAGACAGAAACTAAAATTCAGAGAAGTCAAAGAGATCTATCTGAACAGCCATCATTACAGTTGACCCATATTAGAGCTGCCATTGTATATTCTGACTCCACTACAGAGCTCTGTTAGCATCCCAAAGTTGCCCACTTTGGCTGTACTGCATCACCCAGCCATAGCTCAATAGAGACCAACAAATATCAGTTAACCACTTCCTATATATTAACTCTCTTAATCTCTTTTCTCCCCAGCTGTTGGACTTACTACTTTGCATCAATAAAGTAACTTACAGGCTAAAAGATGACCAAAATGGGTTAAGATGAATAGATGTCTAGCACCCGAAAATTTTCTTTAACATCCTTCCCATTTTTCACTCAGAAAATCTTCTATCTCAATCCTTGTCGTTGATAAGCTTGGAACCATGCCTACATCTTTTTTTTTTTGGGGGGGGGGTGCTGACCAACGTGGAGTACATGGTGAATCAGAATATTTATACTACTTGCAGAAATGATCTCTTGGAGAATATTTCTGTCTTTGGATAGTGGACTTGGAAGCATGGTGGGAACCCAAGATCAGGATGCCAAAATTTCCAAGTTCTCCTATCCTGCCCCTATCTTCTTACGGCTCCTTCCTTTTGCCCTGCACACCTCCACCTCACCTCCTTCCTGAATTATAGATTAGGATTTAGAAAGGGACATAGCTGACTTGGTTGTGGGGTAGTCTTAGCATATATCTTGTGTTTCTCTCTAATTAATTCTTACTATGATACTACATTGTTGTGTTATACCCCCCACATTCTAAAAACAAAAACAAAAAAGGAAAATAAAATTCTATTTAGGTGATGTGTTTTATTTGGTAGAGCCTCTTTTGTCAAGGATTGAGGCCACATTGTACGACAAAAGAAACTCTGAACCAAGTATTAATTAACAAAGGTTCCAGCTTGAAATTCACCCTTTATTACTGGGGCCACCCTGTTTATTTAATGTTTATTTAACCTAAGTCTCAATTTCTTCACCTTCAGGTGGAACTAATGATACTCATCTGCTTTACAAGATGTCTGCATAATGAGTATGAAAGTATTTGGAATATTTAAAAGTGCTGTAAAAATTACGTATGCCTTGTGCTTGTGGCTTGTCCCAAAGAATTTCAGTCTCTGATAGATGCAATTCCAGCATTACCTGGGCCATAAATTGAACAGCATGAAGAGAGCAAAGGCTTTCAGATTAGACTGAGGTTGGTTCAAACGGTGACTCTACCACTTACTAAGTGAATGCCCTTGAACAAATTAATTATCCTCAAAGAGCAACACTCTCCTCATTTAGTTGTAGAGACGACTGCAGTGATGTGATGGAAATTGTTTAACAACCAGAATTCTCTACGCCGACAAAGCCCTGGTTTTAGCATTTGCTGGTTTCCATGGTGTAAATACTCTCACAGAGGCAAAACTTCAAGTTATCAATATGTCACAACCGAATGCCAAATTGGGAAGAGACGCGCACAACCAGCTCACAGTCAGCCTGAGTCAGATTAGATGAGTTAATGATTATGAAGACGCAGAACAAGTGTCCCACTAACTAGGATAGGTATTCATTCACCTCACTTTGCTTAGACCCTGGCTTCCGACACTCAGAATCTCAGGCATATTCTGAAGCAAGCCGGAAGAAAAAATCTACAAGCAGATTCATTGCTGGAATAAAGAAATTAAGGGTTACAACTGGAAATATGAGGCATCCTAGTGTTGCAGTAAGGACCAGATAACTAGAGGAAAATAACCAGAAAAAGGAGATTATTTTCCCCAAAACCTGAACACAGAAAGGGTCCTAGAATTGATACCCACTCATCCAGACCCTCTTCACTTCATCATCTCCTAGGAAACTGGGGTCGTGTGGGACTAGTTGCCTAGCAACAATGCCTACCTCTTTACTCTTCTACATACCCATGTGTCCTGACCTCTAGTGACCTTCCCTCCCCAGAGACCACAGAGCAACATATCTGTCTACTACAAGCTCCCAGGCAAGACCAAGGGCCATTTAACCTGAGTACACTTGCCCTAGAAATCCAGAATTCTCTCTGCTGTCATGGAAGAAAAGCATCAAAGGCGAAGAGCTCAGACCAGTAGCCAGGAGACTTGGATTCTACTCTCAGCTCCATGCTGGACCAGCTGCTGTGGGACCTTGGAAAGTTTGCTGGACTACTCTGAGTTTTTGTTTATTCATCTGCCAAACAGAGATTTTCGTCAAATCTGTACAATGGGGATTTTCTTTCATCTGCAGAAGTCCTGCTGGGCCTCCACACTGAGTGGTCTTCAGGTCCATGCACTTGACCAGTCCTCTGAAGTACATCAAGTGCAAGAGGAGGTGACCTCCAGCTTCTCCAGAGTCCCCCAAAGCTATGCTGAGGCGTTGGCATAAGGAAAACCAGAGTGGAGCCAACTCTCCTCTAGGACAAAACAGGTGACATGTTCTAGTGGACTCTGAAGAGGGTTTATGTTCCTGCCCTTAACCATTGTATACCCATTTGTTCAGGCAGCCCGGAATCCTGCCCAAAGCTCTTTCTCTCCAAGAAGGAAATTGGCAGCCAGGGGGAAGCGAGCGGCCCTCAGATTGGACTTGATTAGGGACCAATTTGGGCCTGTTAGCCAAGTCTCCAGTATCATCTCAGCCAATTACTGGCCTACCCTGGCCTGCAGCTGGCTGCTCCCTTCCAAGCTGGACACATTCACTTCCAGCAGAGCTCTCCCTTGTGCCTGAGGCAGGAGACCCCGGTGACTGTGGCCCATTAAAAAGAGGGCGAGAGAAATAACTCACTCAGTAAGGTAATGGTGTGGGCGGGGCTTGAGCCACTGCCTTAATTAAAAAAAAAAAAAAATCCCCAATAAACAGTCTTGTGGCTTGTGTATAATAAGTATGGGAATTTATAAACTCTCCCCAGCTATGGGGCTCTGATGACTATTAAACTTTGCGTCTGGCAGAGGAATTTTTGGCTTGATGGGCTAACAGCTCCTCCACGTCTGCCAAACCAAACAAGCGGGCAACCCAGGAGGGAGGCCGTGCTCAGACTGCCCCTCACCCTGCAGGGCTCCTCCAGGTGGGCCATCTCCCAACCAGGGCTGGCCCTCAGGAACACCAGGGTGAGCCTCAGGACTCCCCTTCCTGCTCCCTTCCACTGGCTCCTGCCTCCTTTCAGGTCGCATCCCCGCAGGAAGGCAAGGGAAAAGGGTCAGCTCTCCTAAAGATGCCTCTTCCTGGGGGCGGGGGCTGCCTTGTCTACCAGCCCCCACCTTCAGCCTGGCCCCTTCTTACCTTATTTCTCGCCAATCCCTGTTCCCGCCTCCCCTCATGCTCTTGGTTTGTGCCTCCTTACCTGCCTGCCTTTGCTTCAGCTGCACTCTGCCTCCCCCCACCCTGGGCCCGTGCTGAGCCTAGAGCTGGAATCCCAGCTGTGCCACTCAAGTTTCTTCACCTGTCAGGACGCTTGATTCCTCCACGAAGAAATGGGGATTCTGACCCTACCCCACAGGGTTATTGGGGGATTCAACAAAGACATGCGTGCGCATGCGTGTTTGTGGTATTGTGCTTGGAACATAGTATTATATAGCTATTTGTTATTATCATCCTTTAAGACGCGTGTCAGCAGACCACCTCCTCTAGGTAGAATTCATCTGTTTTCATCAGTTTTTTTATGGAGCATGGCCACAGTCTGCTACATATTGTCCATGATTGTTTTCCTGCTACAATGGGTAGAGTGAGCATTTGTCACCAGGTTTGTGATAAAACCCTAACTATTTATTATCTGTCTTTTGGTGAAAGAATTCTGTTGACCCCTTATGACTCAGATAAAGAAGATGGCAACTCTAGTATCCCATCCCCAGGCTGTGACGGGCACTCTCCTTCTTCAACTTTGCCCCCTTGGCTTTCTCTTTTGCACACTTACCATAGTATCTCAGTGACCTGCTGGGGTATCTGCTTCCACCATTGACTGTGAGCCCCTCAAGGGGAGAAACCACATTTTCTTCATTTGCTTTTCTCCCATAGAGCATACAGGATGAATTATGAATAACAGGTGAACCAGAGAGGGACTGTACCTTGAGCCACCAGGAGACCCAAGCACAAACCTAGTAACTGAACAATGTTGCGGTAGTAAGACCTCAGCCTTGTCTTCTTATCTGTGCTTTCCAAGACAGAGCCATTTCAGAAGGAAAGGCTTCAAAAACATGAGCTGACAGGGAGAAGGAAGGTCAGCCTTGATATTCCCACCAACATTTGCAATATTATTAATTCTCAGGATTTCAAAGTCTCATTTCTTCCCCCTTTGCCCTCTTTCCTCGACTTCAGCATGGTGTTCAGAGGTGTCTTGCCAAGCTACTTACGGGAGGTTTGAGGGAATAGGTGGTGGTGAGGTAGGAACAGGACTGAGACTCAAGAAACACAACAGGAAACAACGTCCCCAAGTCATGTGGAAGCTGAGAGAATGGAACCATGGCCAAGACAGGTTTCCTAGAACTTTCTTCTGCTTAGACTTTGGTCAAGACAAGCAGGGAAGCTAAGCTTGAAGCTAAAGGTGTGGAGAAGAAGGATGCTATGACCTAAGGTACCCCCAATGTCACATTCACATCAGGAGCTAACTCAGAGCTTCCAACGACTCAGTCTCCACATTAGACATGGAAGGTTTTCAATGCTGCACAGGGGAAGAAGGGAACTTAGCTAGGGGCAGGAAAACCAACAAAAAAAGGAACCTCAGTCCCTGCCTTCAGGGAGTCCATCATCTAATGACAGGTTAAAACCAGTAGGATTGTAATTGTCCTTGTAAACCTGAGTGAAAACCCAACCAACAAGGTGTAGGACAAACCCCAGGGACTGGATTGGATCCTGTTACTGTGAAATCTCAGTTTCACCGAGGATTCCCAGCCAGTGACGCACTTACCGTAGCAATATTTAAAACAATAAAGTCTCCCATAGCAGGGAAAGAATTCAAAGAAGCCCTTGGGGTCTTTGTAAAAAGGTTTGGCTTATATAAACAATCGCCTCATAAATTAGGTACCAAAGAATACCGAGCAAAAAAAGATCAGGTGAGGTGCAATTTTGACAGCTACCAGGAGGACCAAGGGTAGCTGAAATCCTAGAACCAGAAAGCACCATAAACTCAGCATTTTCTGAAACATATTCCTTAGGATGTTTCTAAGTATTTTACCAACAATAGGCATTATTGTTGTTGTTGTTTTTAGGAGAGTCTTTGCCGTGGAACTCTTAGTATGTTTTTATGCAGTGTGATTCTTATAAAGGGATAAAAGCTCCATCATTTCTTGCATATTGCACATTTATTGGACCAGGAAGCATCCTTTCTACAGAGCATCACTGAGCTCTCCTGTGCGGCAGAGCATGGTTAGGGATAAGGTGATGCCCATATTGTGAGCTCTTTGAGGAAAGAGAGACTGGTCGTTTTTGTTTTTGTTTTTTATATCATGAGTGGTTAGGACTGAACTTGGCACAAACTAGGTACTTAGAAAATGTTGGTGGATGGAACCCACCTACACTAAGTAGCTGATGTCCTGAGCTCAAAACATGGATCTTTCCTAGCCTCAGGCCTGCATAGAAACTAAATAGCCCAGAGACAAGTTTAATGAGGATGTTTCTCTGATTCCCAGACTCCAGTTAAGCTCAACTTAGAATACTGGCGTTTTTCCAGACAAAACTCGGCTATGGGCTGGGGTTGTGGCTCAGTGGTAGAGCACTTGCCTACCATGTATGAGGCACTGGGTTTGATTCTCAGCACTGCATATAAATAAATAAATAAATAAATAAATAAATGTCCATTGACAATAAAAAATATTGAAAAAAAAAACCCACTGGGCTAACCCAGGTACTTGTCCCATCAGCTTTGCATAAAGGCTACTCTTCCTTGGGAAATAATTTAGTCACACATTCTTCTGAAATGGCAAAGGCCTATGAACCCTGATGTGACCAGCTAGCTCATAACTACCCCAAAGAAGCCACAATACCAGGAAAATGTCATGTGTCAATTTCATCTGAAATAGCAGGTTTTCTAAGCTGGTAGCAGTCTAGAAAATGTTTTAGCAGAAGTGTTCACGCCAGATATAAATAAGTTTCTAATGATCTCCATGAACAAAATTCTATAACACTTTTGCTACTCCTTTACATACACTATTAAAGTGCCTGAAAATTATAGAAATTATTTTATCGGCTACATTAATTTCCTCTTGAAACATCTCAACATATCAACTCAAAATTAAGCATCAGAATTCTGCAGTTGCATTTAAATATGTTAATAATCATAGATAAACAAACCTAAGGCTGAAATTGTCCACAAAGAATGGAGGGCAGCTTATTGGAGGTTCACAAACACAATATAGGATAATTATATGCTGAAACACTTAACCTTGGGAACACACAGAAAATTTACAAAGATCAATTGCTCATAAAAAAAAGAAAAAAGTTTTTAATCAAATGAGAGAGTTATCTAGTAAATGGTTAGAAAATTGATGGGAATTCCTTTGATAACACCATTTTGATTTGATTAGTTGTACTATTTTTATATCTTTAGTAAACAGGGTTTGATTATACCATAGAGCTCCTTTTCTGCAAAAATATTACAAACTCATTAGTGGCTAAGAAGAAAGCGTAGAAGGAGGATTCAGAAAACACTTTTAAAACCGCAACCCACCCTGATCTCTCCCTCTCCTTGTTTTCTAGTTGAATTAGTTTGCTTGGGCTGCCCTAACAAATACCACAGATTGGAAAGGCTTAAAATGTATTAATTTTCTCATAATTCTGCAGACTAGAAGTTGGAGATGACGTTACCAGCAGGGCTCGGTTCTTCCGAGCCTCTCTCCTGGGCTAGTAGTTGCTCCTCTTCTGTGTCTTCAATGCTCTTCCCTCTGTGGCCACTGGTGTCTGAATTTTCTCTTCCTATAGGGACACCAGTCACACTGGATTAAGCTTCTCCCTAGCAGCCTCATTTCAACCTAAAATTCCTCTTTAAAGCCCCTGACTTCAAATACAGTCACGTTCTGAAGTACTAGGGGTTAGGAATTCAATATGCAAATTTGGGGGCAGGGGGACAAGCCCTGAACTCTTTCTCTTCTTCCATTTAATAAAAGTCTATTGCTGCCTTAAAAAACACCCTTAAAATTCCACTTTTCTCCCACTTGACTTTGTCACCCAGACCAAATCACAAATGTTTCTGTTGGTTGCTTCTCCCAGGTTTCTCTTCCTTGAGTCCCCATCACCCCTCACACAGGGTCTTACAGCAGCTTTCCCCTTGGCTTCTCCTAACACCAGCCGCCAGAATGATTCTTCTATGTGGAAACCTTTTAACTACTTCCCTGCTGAAAATCTGGCTATTTAAATACCCCAAAGTTCTAAAAAGTTGTCAATTATATTTCTATAGATTTGACTACAAGAAAGAATTAGAATATTGCACAAGTACATATTCACATTGTTTTTATATCCTTAGTAAACAGGGTTTGATTATACCACAGAGCTTATTTTCTGCAAAAACATTACAATCTGTTACCAATTGTTTACAATGGAGAAAACTGAAAATCACCCAAATCTCCAATAATGGAAGATGGTTCAATAAATTCTAGGAGTGTATCCACGCATTAAAATACCATGTGTTTTAATACCACAAGAAAGATAAGGCCATGTTTGTTAGCAATGAAAAAGTATTTCATCTGTTAAATTAGAAAACAACAACAAAAATCTGAATAAACAGTGAAGCATATGTATATATTTTAGATGTATATGTTCTTATTTAAGATGAGAATCCGGTAAGATGGATGAAAGATGGATAAAGAGATAGAGAATGAATAATCAGCTTGATTGTGTTGGGGTTGTGGATTTGTTTTATTTATCTGAATTACCTAATTCTTAAAATACACCTATACTGTGCATGTAATAAACATTAAGCTCAAAAGGCAAAAACTCTGCCAATTCCTGCCTTCCTCACAGTGATAAGTTCAAGCTTGTTTTAGCATGTTATCCAAAGAGCTTCACCTTGGAGCCAGGTGACTTTTGAGGTACACCTCCTGTCACCCCACCCCATCTCTCACTCCACTACTCCACATGCCCCAGAATGTCACACTGTCTCCCACATCTGTGCCTTTTCAGGTGTTTTCTCGCTGACAGATGACCTTTCCCCACACTCTCAACCGACAAGCTCCTGTTCAATCGTTAAAGCCCCGTCCAGCATCACCTCCTCTGTGAAGTTTTCCCACACCCTCAGGACACAGCTGCTCCTTTTTCTGGACCCCCATAGTTCCTTGTTTATGCTACTATCACAGTTTCTCCCATTTTGATAGATTTTGAATGTTCTTCTCACTAGTTTCTGGGAACCTCAAAGACTATATCAAGGTGTTAGGAGTTAAAGAGCCCATGGAATGTTGGTCTCCTTGGCTAACGTGGAGCAGAGTAGGCGCACTGCAGGAAGTCTGAGCCCCAACACAAAGTGGGACTTCATCACCTTCCTCATCACCCTTGCTGCAGACTTTCAGATCATGGTTCATGGAAGACTCCCTAACACTGCACCCACTGCCCATCACATCTGGTAGGAGGAGGAAACCAGCTCCCAAAACCAGCCTCCTCTCATCCAGTTTCCCACATAACTTGGGAACCATTGAGAAGCACCACCCAGCGTCA
This sequence comes from Marmota marmota marmota, assembly GCF_001458135.2. Classification (NCBI taxonomy): domain Eukaryota; kingdom Metazoa; phylum Chordata; class Mammalia; order Rodentia; family Sciuridae; genus Marmota; species Marmota marmota. The sequence continues at coordinate 27,956,028 of NW_026000174.1, read as the reverse complement.
CCCACACACATCTCACCACCCTGCCCTCAAGTTACACAGTCTCACTGAATCAGAGATGGGTTTTTTTTTAATCAGAAGCAGACTCCCTGGCTGCCTGGCTCAATCCTCACCTGCTGCCATTATCCCGGCCTTCCACAAACTGATTGCTGCCTCTTGAAATGAAGGAACATTATTATTATCCCTCCTTTGTACCATAGCAAACAAATGCTAGCACCGCTCATCACCTTGGTCCATGTGTCTGTATCTTAACGATTTTGGTCTTCTCTTTCTACCAACTTTTCAAGTCTCCTTAAGATGAAAGTACAAGAAAAGGACTTACTCACTGGCAACAGTACAAACATTGAGTCTTGGTTGGCTTGTGGACCCCAAGAGCCTTACAAAATCACCAGATGAATCCTTTGCCATCATGAAAGAGAGAACAAAGAGTTTTCTTCTCCCCCTTGGCCAGGCAGCCTTCAGAGACATCTATGGACTATGGCTTCAGCTGTCCCCTAAGGTGAAACTGAGCCAAAGTATCTGACACATCACCCTAGGGGGCTGGTCCACGAGAAGCAGCTGGGCCTCAGGTCCAGCAAACTGGTATGAACTGTCTTGGAAGCCACTGGCCATGGTTCCAGGTATAAATATGGGACCATATGCATGGGATCAAGAAGCAAGAACAGCAAGGAAAGGTCATTGGTCTACCATGCAACCTCATCATCTTACTCTCCCTGTGTCAGAAAATCAGGGTTGAGAGGTGTCCCTGGGGAGTTGATGCACAGAGAGCCACTGGGGTTGGAGTCCTCTGCACTGTGTGAGCTGAAGTGAAAGGTGTTGGGTCTCAGACTAGGGAGCGGTTACCCTTGCTTTCTTCTTGCCCCATGACCCTCTCTTCTCCAGACCGCCTTTAGGAAACTTGTCAAGGCCTAGTCAAGTTTCATCCCCCGCTTGATCAACAGGGACAAGGAAATGAAACGGAGAGAGAGTGACACTGGAGTAGCCACACTATTCCACTCTCACTGCTTATGGGCACTACACAGGTCCTACCACCCACAGGTCCTACGCACACATAGGAAAACTGCACAGAGAATAGCCACTGAACCCAAAAGGGAACTGGAGAACCGTAAGAAAAAGAATAAAGTTAAAAAAATCACTTTAATGGGAAACACAAGAAAACAAGGTATTTGGGTAGCTGCTCGGCTGTGATCTGTATGGTAGACACCTGTGTGTGATTCACTGAATGCCAACAACAACACTGTCAAGGTATTATTGTCCCACATTAAAATTGAGGAAACTGAGGCTTTAATAGGTTGCCTCTCAAAGACTACTTGACCTCTAGTGCTCACCAGAATAGGTAGGTGGGGCCCAGAGCCTGGTTTATAGGCTTCAAACCTTATTCTTTTTCCAGTTCCACATGCATGTTCAGAACAGTTGATACCAGGAATCACAAAGAGATTAATTAGCTACATTGAATTTTTGCACACTCTGTACGTGGGTGTAGGACTGAACTAGGGCAAGGTTGAACCTTCAAATCCCTTGGGCTCAGTTGTCACTCACCTCTTGGTGACGTATGATAAATAGCCACACTCTCTGCATCCCCTCTTTCTCCCTGGGTTGTAGAGCCCCTTCTGCGGCACTAAACAACGGCCCCAAGGGAGGGTTTCTGTGTTTGTTTGCTGCAAGGGAGAGGTTCCAAGTCCTCCACTGGAGTCCCCAGTTGAGCATCAGAAGCGGCATGTAAGAGGCTTGCTAATGGACCCCTATCAGCTCAGAACTGCTCTTTCCAGTGTAGTTGACCACAGAGGAATCCTTAAAGGGCTCAAAAGCAGCAATGCTTCCTCACAGAAAGGGAGAGATCCAGGAAGAAACTGGATATAGAATAGCAAATGAAACTGAAGGCCACAGTATCAGGCAGACCTGAGTTCAAATCATTGTTAATTCAATCATTTTGCCTCTTTATGTTTCATTTTCCTCAACTGCTAAGTGGAAATGTTAATAATTCTGACCTCAGGGCACTGTCGGTGAGCTCCAGTGAGAGAAGATGTGAATGAGCCCAGGGACACCTGTCCCAGACTCCAGCTCATTAATAGAGGATCATTTTCTAGATATTGAGGAGACACACTGAGCTCTGTGTTTAGGAGGAAAAACAAATCTGGGTTCTCTTTGGAAAATCATTCACTGCAGCTCCTTTCTGTTAAAAATAAATTAATTAATTAAGGGTGTTCAAAATAACTCTTCATTTTTTTCACAAAGAAAGGGTTCACTGGAACTGCCTAGCCCTATGAACTGCAAGCCCTAGGATGTGCTTTGTCGTTGTTTTGGTCCGTGAGAACTGGTATCAGAAGTGATCACAGACTGGGGGCTTCTAGACTCTGGGCATTTACTTCTCACCATTCCAGAGGCTGGCAAGTCCAAGATGAGGCAGTGACAGATCCAGGGTCCCGGTGAGTGTGCCTTTCAGAGACGGTGCCTCCTCACATGGAGAAGGGACAAGGCAGCTCTCAGGACCTCTTTCAAAAGGGCACTGGCCCCATTCATTAGGCTGGAGCTCAGGATCCAGTCTCCACTCAGAGTCCCTACCTTTTAATACCATCATCACTTTGAAGGTGAGGATTTCAACCCAGATTTCTTTTGTAGGGGGAGAAGGAAGGGAGAGGCAAAAATCAATTGAACTGTAGCAGTCATCTTTCTCAGCTCTCAATTTCCTAATTTTTTTTTTCTTTTTGGGAGCTGGGTGGGGCCTGAGGATGGAACCCAGGGGCACCTGATCACTGAGCCACATCCCCAGCCCTATTTTGTATTTTATTTACAGACAGAGTCTCATTGAGTTGCTTAGCTCCTTGCTTCTGGCTGACTTTGAACTCGCGATCCTCCTTCCTCAGCTCTGGAGCCGCTGGGATTATAGGCACAGGCGTCTGCCACCGCGCTGCGGGTTTCAGTTTCCTAATTTGTAAAAACAAACCCAACCCTCATAGGACTCCTCATTCTCTTCTCTCCCTCTTCACTTCCCCACCCTAGAGTAGGCGGTCTTCATCATTCTCCAAGACCAAGGAGATATCACCAAGCACACTGCTGAATTCCGCTGGTCCCAGCCAGACTTCCCAGTGAAGAAGGAGTTCACCGATGAAGACTCTGGAGTAGACCCTTATCTACTTTTCAGCGGTGACAATCAGCTTACAGAGCAGCATCAGCCCTCTCAAAACCTCACTTGTCTTGAGTGCTTATTGAACATTTAGAGTGGTAAGGTGTATTTCTTCAGTTAGACCATTCAACAAAGTATATAATGTGAACTGATCTTACCGTGTGCAACTTCATGAAATTTTACAATATACACTTACAGTATCACTATCTGGAAAGAGGCATTTTCCAGTACCCGACTAGATTCCTCTGAGACCCTCTCCAGTGACCACCCACCTCTGGATAATCGCCACCCAGACTTTTACTGACATAATCTAGTTTTGTCTGTTCTTGAACTTAACATAAAAGAATCCTATTCTATGTATGTTGTTGTGTCTGACTTCTTTAACTCAAAATTAAGTCTGTAGTATTCACCCATGTTATTACATGAACGATACTAGTTCATTCTTTTTCCAGGTCCTTAAATTTGTGTGCATCACTCTCCTCATTCCCTCTCGATTGTTATCTGTCTCTTCTTCCTGAACATGTGATGCATCCTCCAACTAGAAATGTTTGCACAAATTCTACGTTTTTCTTAGAATATCTGTTTTAGTCAGCTTTTTCACTGCTTGTGACTAAAAGACCTACAAGAACAATTTTAGAAGAGGAAAAGTTTATTTGGGGGCTCACAATTTCAGAGGTCTCAATCCATAGACAGCCGGTGCCATTCCTTGGGGCTTGAGGTAAGGCAGAACATCAAGGTGGAAGAGTGTGGTGGGGGGAAGCAGCTCACAAGATGATCAGAAAGCCGAGAGAGACTAAGCTCAGCTCAACAAATATATACCCCAAAGCCACACCCACAATGATCCCCCTCCTCCAGCCACACCTTACCCACCGTCAGTTACCACTCAGTTAATCCCATTTGGGGGATTAATTCACAGGTTGGGATAAGGCTCAATTATTTCTCCTCTGAACCCTCTTGCATTGTCTCACATGGGAGCTTTCGGGGGACACCTCACATCTAAGCCATAACAATAGCCTTTTCCCTCTCCCCTCCCCAACTCCACTTTACCCTTTAGAGCTCAGACCCAATCCTCCTTCCCTAGATCAAGCTTTTCCAACAACTCCCTCCCCGGCTGAGGTTTAGACCAGGCTCTCCATTATATTCTCAGGTTGTTCTCTCCGCTGGCTACCCTCAGCTTTTTCCCAAGATGATTTTCTTTCTGAGACCAAGGTCTATGCATGCTCTTTGAACATCTCCATCACTGTGGACTTAAATCAGTGAATCAGTGAGTAGAGTGCCCAGCTCAGTACCTCTAGGCTCACAACAGCCTCTAGGCCTGGAGCTGTCTCCTCCTCCCTTCCCCACAGTATCAAGAAGTCCAAGTCCACAGTCTGTGTTCTCTGCCTAGGTAGTTCCAGACTTCGGAGGAGGCCCTGGGGAAATCACCTTGCTGCTCTTTTTTTTTTTTTTCAGAATGATTTTTGAAGTATTTGAACCAGAGAGATTCTTTTGAGATGGAAGCCCTGGTTCATGTGTCACAATGGACTGTGGCATTTCTTGAGTCTTTTTTATGGCTCTTCTACGAAGGACCGTTAAGAAGAGTGTGAACAAGGATATAGGTATAGGGGACAAGAAAAGAAAAGAAAACAGACCACGGCAATATAAAATAAATGTGAACCTTGGTCTTCTCAGGGTGGCCCGACAGGGCAAACTCTTCTTCTCCATATTTTACTGTGATTTCTAAATTTTCCACATTGAACATGCATTGTGTTCATAATAATACAGCATTGTTTTTACAGAAAAGGGAGTCCTGGTACATCTTCAGTAACACATGAGGAAATCTCAAATTGCATTCTATCATGGATTCACACAGTAGTCCCACAGCCAGAGAAGTGGGTGCTTTTGGACAGCCTGGTGGGAAGTAAAGGGAGCGCAAATGAGGGGTCAGCCTCCTTCCCAGATCATGGGATTCCTGCCTGTCTGGGGACTGACCAGAAAGCCTAGGCCCAAATAATCCAGAGATAATGCCTCTGCCCAGAGAAACTCCAGGGACCTCAGGAAGACAGTTGCTAGGCCCCTAGAGACAGCTCCCAAGTTTCTGCAGATATTTGAGAATAATTTTCCTGGCCTCCACTCTCAGGTTGATGGGTTTTTTTCCCCCTGAATTAAACCTCCTCTCATGAGCCAACAATCCTCATGTGATCTGATTTCCAGCACCTTCACCTGGGCAGCTCCCAGTATCAATAACTATCCTCCTTAGAATGCATTCCCATGAGCAGAACACAGCATCCGGACCTGATTAAATTGTGGGAGGCTGAATCATCATCCCCTGGTTCTGAACACTCTATACTTATTATTAAGATCTAGCTACAATGGAAAGGTTAAGGGTAAAGAGTTTCAACCCAGACTGCCTCTTTGAAGTCCTGGCTCCAACATGGGCTGTGTGATATTGAGCAAGTTCATTGACCTCTCTGTGCCTGAGCTTTCTCATCTATAAACTAGTGGTGATACCTTCCTCAGAGGGCAGCGAGGAGGATTAACATGGTTCATCCACGAAAAGCACTCAGAAGCGCTCCCAGCCCAAGGAGAGCTATGCAAACACATACTGTGATTATTTTGCCACCCAAACAGCACCAGCTTTTCATTTTGGCCCTTCTGTTTTGTTTTTGTGACGAGAGAGGAGTTTAGCTTCTACAATTCCTCACTGACTGATACTAAGATTAGAGTTAAACCCCTCTGATCTTGGACTTCCCCCATCCAGGAATCGCGTAATTGATTTTTGAACCTAGAGGCAGCAAAACGAATTTGCATTTTTTTTTTCCCAGAGAAATTCCAGAGGGAAAGTGAGAGACAAAGTGAGAGGGAGGCAGAGAAAGAACAGTGGCAGAGAGGAGGGAGAGAGACAGAGACAGAGAGTCATAACAGATTGAAACTGCTAGCCTGGCATCAGGAGTGAGGGCCGCAGAAAAGCTGTTCATTTCCCAGCTGGGTTTTGGGTTTTTTTTTCTTCTTCTTCTTTTTTTTCCCCCCCTTTTTCCATTTGTGTTCACACTTCCCCCTCTTGTGGCTCATCAGAAAATCACAGGTACTTCCTTGTCTTTTGATGGTTTGCAAAACTGGGGAAGACAGGCTGGCAGCTCTGAGCATGTCAGCTGGGTCAAACCCGACCTGAACCTGGGGATGGGGAGGAGGAGCCAGGCTAGGTAGTAGCCATCACCTGTCTGTTCCTTATCCAAGCGCCAGATGAGCCGCTGTTAAAAGGAAGAGCTCCAGGAGTGACCCAGAGTGCCAGGTCCTCTTGAGCCTACTCTCAAAGACTTAGGGAAGACATGGGGTAGATTCATGCAGGGACGGGCCACTAGGGAAGAAAAATGAGATGCAACCAACAAGTCCAAAGGAGAGATGTCTCCATCACCGCTCCAAGTCAGCTCCATGACATTGGTCCCGCTGTAACCTACACCAAAGGTGCCCACTCTTCAAGGACTCAGGAGATTCATCTTTTTATACCTCTTGCCAATTTGACCCTAGGCCCATGGGCCTAGTGGAAGTGGGCTGTCTTCTTCTCTGCTCAGCACCTCATCCATGTCTGGGACACTAGTCCCATCTGCTTTCCATTGCAGCTATGTGTCCTCATCTTATCATCCCAGGAGACCGTGAAAAATGAAGGGAAGAGAACATGTTTCGTACTTGTCCAGAGAGACCTGGCCTCCGACATAAGGTTCTGTCTAGGAGGTGTGCAGTCAGCATTGGATGGGTGTGACCTTACCCATGTGTAATGAATGTCCCGGTTCCATGATGGAGGGACCAGGGGAAACCAGGTTCTGAGGGTAGAGTAACCCCAAAGGGCATCCAGACCTTTACATAGGACTTTCCAAAGGCAGTTAACATCTCCACTTCATGTTATAGGCCCCCTGCATTTGAAGATTATTAAATGATCTCTGCAACTTATTTTCAAATGTTTCAGAAAAAGAGAAAGAAAAAAAGAAGGAAGAGAGGGAGGAGAAGGAGAAGATAGATATGAAAGAGGAAGAAAGTGAGGGAAGAGAAGAAGAAACAAAAAGATGAAGGAAGAGGGGAAGGTGGTCAATGTGATCATGGGCAAATCTCGCTGCAAGCAACATGAATATCTAGTTGAACTTTCTTTCCATTTTTTCCACTATTATTTTTCTGGGTCTCTTGTGGTTCCATATGAATTTAGGACTCTTTTATTTTATTTCTGTAAAGAGAGCCATTGGTAATTTTGATGATTATTGCACTGAATCTATGGATCCTTTTGGGTAATATGGTTATTTTAAAGATATTTTTTTTTTCTGATCATGAACATGGGATATGTTTCCATTGGGGGATAAATGCAAAAATGTATTTAGGAGAGCTTACAAGTTTAAAACTAAGGTAAATGCCAGGATAAGAAATAAAATCAAGACACAAATCAAAATGACTTTCTCACCAAGAGACCATGAATGGGCTTTAGATGTTTCAAACCTCAGGATGTTTTAAGCTCAAGTTCTATGTTAGTGCATTTTTCTATGGAGAAAAATACCTTTCATCAGATTCCCAAGGGGTTTGTATACCATATAAGACCCCCCACCAAAATGTTTAAATAGTAACCTAGAGGGAAGTAAAAAAATTGCTATAACCAAGCACATGAGTCTCAATGGCATTTGAGTGACAGACTGGCCGAAACACATTTGAGAGGAAAGAAATACCTTGAAGATCATGTGGTCCAGACCTCTACATCCAGAAGTGGAAGCTAAGCCCAATGAGAGGTCAGTGAGATCGACTCTAACAAATTTGACGTGTTTCACTGGTTCAGTGACAGCCAAGCCCACAATGCTTCTCTTGCACCATGGGGAATTTTCTTCCCCCATAAAAGCCATTCTAAAAAGCATTTCTAGACAATGGCCATCTTGTCAGCCCCCACAGACAAGGACATGCATCTTTGTTCTGAACCAGATGACCACATTCTAACAGAGCTGACTGCAAAGGAAGCTTTGTTGAGGGGGTTACATGCATCTCAGTGGGACCAGAGACACTCTCAGCTGTGGGGTAGAAGGAGCAGGCCACTAACTAAGATTGATGGATGGTGCCAGCCCTGGCAGGATGAACACAATGCGGGGATGGCCAAGTGGGGGAACAAAATTAGTTTGCAAGATTAGAATGTATTAACACAAGTCAGACAACTGTCATGTCACAGCTCTTCACTGTAATGCTGATTGGCAGGCAAGCATTTCTGATTCTGATGGCCACAGAGGCGAAGCGTCTGCAATCTGTCTCGCATGACATCCCGTTGGCTGGCAAATCCCCCCTGCTGGAGAAATCAGCTTTTCTTAGAAAACTGTGTCCCCTGGGTCTTGTTTGGCAGGGACCCAGGCCAAAGGTACAGGTCCAGGTGGGAGAGGGCAGGACGGATATAGTAGCTGTCAAGAACTTCAGCTGAAGAGGAAAGGTGAGTTTTCTGAACTCAGTGCAACTAGTACCTTCAGATATCTTGCCAGCCTGGTACCAGTAGGAAGATGGCAAGAAGATGCAAGAGGGACCATAATCCCAAGGAACGTTTAAACCCACTGGGCAGCTAGACCTACCCATGTGGCCAAGTTCAATAATGATGTAGATAGAGCAGGCCAAAGTTAGCAGGGCCATCCTTTGGCTCGGCCCCATCCCGCTGATTCTAATGAATGCCCATCCACTTATCTCTGCCCAAATCACTCTTCTCTGGATCCTACAAGACATCAGTAGATCAGCATATTAATTTTCATTACCTTCCCAGCTAGAAGAGTTTGAAAGTAAGACCAACTTACATTCAAGTCCTGGGTGGCGCTTTTCTTTTATCAGTTTGCATTTGTTTGAAATTTTGAATGGGGGCCTTCTAAACTGACTTTATTAAATATTAAGAAAATAAAACAGAATATTTTGTAAAATATATTTATATATTTTATATAAAAATATATATGTAAAAATGTATATGTGTATGTATTAGTCCAGGAAGTGTAGGTTATATTACAATAAAAAAGAACCCCAAAATTCCATTAGTTCAACCCAACAAATGCGGATTCCTCACCTCTGCAGCATCAGCTAACACCTTCCTTGTAGAACTCCTCCCCTTGCAGTGGTCTGGAGATCCAGGCTGCTGCAATCTTTTGGCTCCTCCAAGTCAACCTGAAGCTACAGAAGGGAAAGAGTCAGTGGGAGGGTCACACATCAACCTTTTAATCCTTTGGTCCAGAAGTAACGGTGTGTGAGTATGTGCACGCGCACGCGCACACACACACACACACCCCAATCCTGCCCATGGTCCATTGGCTTAAACCAGCCATATGGCCTTGACTAACTTTGAGTAGTCACAGAGGGGAAAACAGATGGAACACTTTTGCCACAATGTGTGAGCACAGAACAAACATCCTCATACTCACTAAATTTAAGGAAAAAAACCTGGTTTTAGTCAGCTTTTTTACTGTGCTGGCTTAAAGACCCCACCAGCAAAATTATAGAGGAGGAAAATTTATTTGGGGGACTTAAGATTTAAGAGGTCTCAATCCACAGATGGCAGGCTTCAGTCCTTAGGGCTCCAGGTGACGCAGAACATCAGGGTGGAAGGGTATGGCGGAGAGAAGCCGCTCACACGATGATCAGAAACCAGAGAGAGAGAGAGAGAGAGAGAGAGAGAGAGAGAGAGAGAGGAGAGAGAGAGGCCACTCACCAGATACAAATATATACCCCATAGCCACGCCCCAAATGAAACACTAACTCCAGCCACACCCCACCTGCCTCCATTTACCACTCAGTTAATCCATCAGGGATTAATTCACTGATTAGGTTAAGGCTATGACCCAAACATTTCTCCTCCAAACCTTCTTGCATTGTCTCACACATGAGCTTTTGGGGGACACCACATCTCAACCATAACAATTACAATTACACGTGTCCTACGTGCCCTTCTCAGATGCCAGCCCCTTTCCTTCCCCCTCAGCAGGCCAATCATCCTGAATTTTGTATTTGTCACTTTTTGTTTTTGTTATCATTTTACTATGTATTATTGTTTCTTCAAACAACATGTTACTCGTTTTTACAATTTTGATCTTTATGTAAATGCAATCATGCTACCTGTATTCTGTGACTTCTTTTGTTCAGCATTCTTTTGATAGATTTATTCATTTTTTCCGCAGAGCAACAATTCACTCGTTTTTCACTGTTTTATAGATTTTTCACTGAAGGAATATAATGAAATATTTATCCTTTATAGTCTTGAATGGACACTTGGGTTTTCTCCAGGGTTGGAGGTTATAGAGATACTATTATGTGCTACACACATCCTTTTACGTGTATTCTGATAGACTTGAACAAAAATTTCAGGAAATTATCTAAGGTGGAATGACTGAAGTAGCAATCAATAATGAGCAGAGAAGTTAGTGAATATGTGAATCTAAACAGATTTTGACTATGTAAGATAAAATAATAATGTTATATGGGTTACAAAAACAAACAAGGATAAATCAAACAATATCAAACAATAGCAGTTCTCTGGCAAGAATTGATTGAAAGTAAGATAGTCTAAGGCCCTGGTAATGTTTGGAAAGGTGGTAAATATATTGTTTAAGTTTTGACTTTGATAAGCTAATTATGCATGATATATTTCTTTTGATATAACCATCAAAAGAAAAGAAGTTAAGTAAAGATTTAAAAATACAATGAGAGGGAAGTGCTCAGTTTTTAAAACAAGGAAAATGAAAGAGAAGAAGTAAGTAAAGATAAGACACATCCAAAGTACAAAATAAGGGGGTAGACAAGGATGGTTATATTAGATGTAAATCGACAGGGCCTATTTTAAGACAAGTGTGTCAAATTAATTTCTTTAAAAATCCAACAGCATAGAGAGACACCAACAGCAGCATAGAGCCCCTAGGCACAGCCCTTGGGGACTAAGGTGTGACCCCACATGGGAGATGAACACTCAGGCTGGGGGTCAAAGCTCCTAGGACTCCATATTAAAGACTCTCTGTAGTAAAGAAAACTCACACTCCCCAAAACTAAGGTGAATGTTTAAAGGGAACTTAGAGATAAGTATGTTGCTCGTGAACTAGACCTAGGCCATGAGAGAAATGAAGAATCAAGTATTAATTCTAGGCTTTTGGCCTGAGCACTTGGAGGGAATTGTGGCTGTCAGAGATGAAGACCACCACAGGAACACAAGCCCAAACCTCCCTGGAAATGCAAAGACATCTGGTCCTTTTCTCTGATCTAAAGGACTTCCAGCTCATGGAAAGCTGTGATATATGTGTCTCTGGTGAAGGATTTCAGAACAATGAAAAAGCTACTGCTGAAAATCTAAAGACCATTCCTCTCAAAGAATTCCACAAGGTTGATTAATTATATAAACACGCCATGATGATTTGTAAAAGTTCATGAGCGCTGATCATCAACAATTTGGCTCTGGAGAATGTGAGAATAACCCGGTCTAAGAATGTAGTGTATGATGACCTTGGGGAGTACCGCTTAACCAAGCCACAGTGCCCTGGAAACATTCATCCCAGCAGCTCTGACCTAAGCGGTCTAATTCAATCTGGAAGAGTCCTAGAGAGACAGAAGAGGTGCAGGAGGTATGTAATGCAAGCTTCCAGGTAAACGTGATCTCTCCTGTACTGAAACTTGCCATGGAATCAAGTCTGACATTGCCATGGAATCAGGTCAGGTTGATAGAGGACCTCCTGATTAATAGTGTGGAATACTTATAAGCATATTCCTGGAAAATTCACAAATCTTAAATTATAGGCAATACTTTGATTTCCATGGAGCTTAACAAAAAAAGACATGAACAAAAGAAATAGACAAGAGGATGTCATGTGGGATGCTGCTCAAAAGATGATATTGGGTTGGGGAGAGCTCCGTGATAGAACATTTGCCTGCCATGCACAAGGCCTTGGGTTTCCTCCCCAGTGCCATAAAAAGCAATATTTTAAAAAAGAATATAATGTCATTTATCCAGTGCAAACCATTTTCTTTACACAGTGAGGTCCTCTTCTTCACTTGTTATAGGAAGAATTTCCACAAGAGTCTTTGAACAAAAGGAAATAAAGTCCAAAAGATACCAGGAATTCTAATAAGCCACAGATGGAGAAGAAACGAAACATATCACTCCTAAGGAAGGACAAAAGGCCTCCAAAATATGGAGAAGTTGAAAGCATTACACTATAATTACCTAGTGATAGTTAGGAGGCCTTGGTCATTTGATTACAGATTAGGAAAAGATTCATGCCTCAAAAGGAGACTCAGAATATACAGGGAAAGCCATGCTATCTCCTAACTGTGACTAGTAGAACATTTAATAGGTTACTTTAATATACAATAAACAAAGATTTAATCAAAGTGTTCAATCAAAAAGTATAACTGAATATTCTGCATGAGCACCTGGAAGGAAAAAAAAATTACTTTGCTGATAAAATAATAACTGCTAATGAAATATATATGCCTTTGAAGATGAAATTGTTGACATACTGAGTATCATATCATTGTGTCACAAGCAGTGACTGCTAGTTAATTGGGATATTTTATTATAAGGAATTCAGATTCAAATGAATGCAAAAATATAAAAATCACAGATTACCCTGTATTTCTCTGTATGAATAACAGATGTTACATTTTCTGTACCAATTTGAGATTGGTAGTGTAGGTATTTATGGTAATTCTTACTTTCCAAACAGCATTTTTTTCAAGAAACTAAAGCTATATATATATATATATATAAAAAAAAAACCCTGCCATAGTGTAAAAACTTCCATAACTACTTCAGAAGGCTGAGGTTATAGTATTGTGCTAAAAGCCGTGAGTAACTAAATTGTCACATGGACAGACCTTGAGTAATTGGGTAACCAGCCAATGCTGGTATGAACAACAAATAGCTTGGAGCATAAAGTACTTACTTAATTTCTTGATATCTTAGTAACTCCTATCTCTGCAGTATTGTTTCTTCTGGGTGACTGAAGACAAAACTCTCCTCACAGGCTCAAGTATGGTTGATATCTCAAATCACTTGTTTTCAAAATTATCTGATATTTTAGAGACTTGTCACTTCTGACATCTTGATTTGTGGATTCTTGAATCTATTTCCAACATGAAAAGATTAATGATCCTTAATACATAAGAATCGTATTAATTTAAATGGAGCAATTGAGTCCATTCCACGGTCATCACCCAAAAGATATCAGCGGTGTTTTTATTATGTATTGAAAGATACATAACAGCAGCAAGAAAGGATTTTCTGACTACATAATTTTCCTTATAGTTGATGAATAGCTGAATTCTGTAATTAATGGAAAGGTACTTTCTGGTTTGGGCCAAGAAGTAGTAACAGGGACTGGACTTAATTTCATCTAAAGTAAGTAAAAATTTGAACTAAACATATACATCAGTTTTTTCAAACACTGGACATCAATCAATGTGAGATAAAAAAAAGTTCTCTGAGAGAAGAGGAGCAGAGTGAGACTCTTGATTGTTCTTTATTATTACCTGGTGACTGTTTCCAGGCCATGATACAAGGAGATGGAATGCAGCCAGAGGCTGCTAGTCCCCCTGAATTGAGAAGATGGAGTTGATCGTGTGAGACACAGAGGCAACTAGAATTCAAAGGACAGACCGATTATCAAGAGGAGAGGGTTGTGCAGAGAAGGATTTCTGGAGATTAGCAGGTCCCTCTCAAGTTTTTAGTTGCATATTGATCAATATGAGCACATACAGAAACTACTCAGAACTGGGGAAAGAACTACTCAAAAGCATTAGAGTAAAAATGTCTAGTGCTTCCACAGAGTGAGGAGTCTTCTGTTCCCACCAGACAGAATGGAAATAATCTCATAATTCATAAGATACAAGGATAGACTACTAAAAAAAGCATTGTCTCAGTAGTGGGAAAAAATGTGTCCACAAACTAAAGGTTAATTGGATTCTTCCCAAAAAAGTTATAAGCAATCCTAGAAAGACCAAATTATTTTCAAATAACTGAACTACATTGTAGCATAAAATTTAGAAACAATTATAGGTAGACTAATAAATAAATAAATAAAAATAAAAATCCTGTATCCAAAAAGTAAAATTCACAATGTCTTACATCCAATGAACAATAATCTGGTGCTCAAAGAAGCATAAAACTAGGACTCATAATTTAAAAAAAAAAATCAATAGAAGCTTATTCCAAAATGGCACAGATGATAGAATTAGTATGGAAGGATAGTAAAATGGTTCTATAAACATATATATTTAAGAAGAAAAAACACATAAAAAAGAGGAAATACAGAGCATGTGAATACATGTATTTTTAAACTACTCAATTTGAACATCTAGAGATAAAAATCTAAGATAAGAATATATTGAATGACACTAGGAACAGATTAGATATTGCAGTAGAAAATAATAGAAATTACCCAGAACACAACTCTAATTTTAACAAAAACGGAATAAAGAGTCTGAGTAAACTGTGGAAATTTTTAGGCAGAACAATATGCAAGCTATTGGGATTTTTAAAGAAGACAGGGAGTGAACCAGAAAAAAAGTGTTTGAAGAAAGAAAGGCCAAAATTTCCAAATTTGATTAAAACAATAAACAGACCCCAGAAGCTGATAGAACCCAAATAACAATAATAATGACGAAAACTAAATCAAGGCATATCATAATATGATTGCTCAAAACAAATGACAAAGAAAAAAAGTTTTAAGTCATCAGAGATAAAAGAAACATTTTATACAGAGAAGCAAGATAAGAATAGCAGCAGACTTTTAATTGAAAACAATTTTATCCAGAAGACAGTGGAGGAAAAATAAAGTGTGGGGGAAAGAAACAAAAAAACAGTCAACAAAAATTCTGTGTCCTATAAGAAAAACTTTCTCAAACACACAAAAATGGGAAGAATTCAGTAATGACAAACGTATGCTGAAATAAAAGCAAAAGGAAGTTTCTCAGAAGGAAGAAAAATAATAATTGATATCAAACTTATACAAAGAAATGAAAACTGAAGGCCACAGCGTGTATATTTCACTACATTGATTAACAGAGACTCTGATGTAGCATAAAACCCTTCCTCTCTGAGTGTCTTCCCACCTGCATTCTTTGACCCAATCATAAAATCTTCCTTTCCTAAACTAACTTGAACAATTGTGTGAAGAGATTGGGGAACAATTGTGTGAAGAGATTAAAATTGGAACTTCTTAAATGTATGAATAAAATTATACATTTCTTTTGAGACCTTTTCCACAAAATTCCTATCTGCTATGTGTGCTGGAGCATTCCATTACTTACTAATTTTGGATATCATTATCATAATGTACTCTTATACAAACGGTTGAACTTAATCAGATACCTTCTATTTTGGACATGAGATTTTATATAGATGAATTATATGGGGAAATATTAACCTTCCTTCTGACGTCTACTCATTTAAGAAAAGTTCTACTTGACTTTCTTAGCTCACTCCCTGTATAATTTAGTGATCCATCCATAAATGATTATTTTACTGGTAAGTCTATGTTTAATTAACTATGCGAAACAATACATGCTCTGAAAAATTCTTACAAGGCCCCTGAAAGCCAGTAAAATTCCTAAGGCATCTAGAAAAGTTTCTATTCTGGTGTGTGTTCATGCCTTTCAAATATTCAATAACTTGCAAAGCAACTTTTTTGAGATCACATCATGTCATCTATTGTTTTGAGTTCTAGTCCTGATTAAAGATGAGCACAAGTGTGACGTGTCCCTTTGACTTGTAATTTAAAATGTGAGTCAATAACTGATTTGGAGAATGCAAAATGCTTCCTCTACCTCTTCAGGAACATCTGGAAGTATATGAATCCACGGATGCCTTTGTCTATTTCAATGCTTCCTTGATGACTGTTATCCACATCCTTTCTTGGGCACACTCCCTATGAACGACTGACTGTGCCATTTGTCATCAAAGCTGTATCCAATCCTGAACTTTCCTTTCACAATAAATGTGCCCAGAATAGAGGCTGGTAAGGGGCTTCCCTTTATTCCAGTGGAGACAAGAAAAAAACCCTGCCTCTTATCTGTTCTTATGTAATCTCATTAATTATGCTTATTCTACATATTCCAAAATCCCATATCACTGATATAAAAATGGAGATATCTCAAACTTCTCTTGGTTGAAAAAAAATCAAGAAATTCTCTGGACATATTATGCTTATTACATGGCTCTTCCCTTCATCCTATGGATTTAGCTGAACTAACTCATAAAACATCTTACATTTTTAAAAAAATATTTTTTAGTTGTAGATGGATAAAACATCTTATGTTGATTTGAAACTCAACTTTTCAATTTGATGAAAAGTTGACAACATGCTGCTTTGGGCCTTATTTGGATGGAATAAAAGGTAAAATTGTGTCATTTCCCTTTTCTACTCTTAATAATATAAATGTGCCTAAAAATGCTTATAAACAGCCTTAAATTTATCAAACTGAGCTTTGAAGAACATCAGAGGATGCTTCACTGGAGAGCAGTGGTCTTTTCTCTTTTATCCCATCTTCTATTAGTACTGGAATATCTCATCTGCTTATTAATCATGTGAAGATTCTTCTGAATCAAAAGGGCATGTCTTATATTTACTATGAGACTATAGGTTAGACTCCACACAAGCTTTTATTTTAATATTATATTTTAGTTGTTGATGACCTTTATTTGTATATTTATTCATGTATATGCAGTGCTGAGAATTGAACCCGAGGCCTCTCACACGCCAGGCAAGTGCTCTACCACTGAGCCACAACCCTAGCCCCTCCACACAAGCCTGCAAAAGCAAAGAACTATCTCCACCTTCAGTCAGAGATATGCATGGAAGAGGAAGAAAAGGGCTGCAGGAAGGGGGAAGTCTGAAAGATTTCTAAACATAAGAAGAATTTGAGATCCTATTACTGGCTCTGAGTTACAGAGACCCACGTGGAAGGACCAGAGAAGCCTCTAGGACCTGAGAGCTGTGTCAGCCAACAACCAGAAGAAGAAACAAGAACCTCAGTCCTACAAATGCAAGAAACTGGATTATGCTATCAACCTCAATGAGCTTGAAAATAGATTCTCCTAACAAGTTTCAGCTTTGTGAAACTCAGAGCAGAGAAACCAGCTAAGCCCATCTGGAGTTATTACCCACAGAACTACAGTATATTTGTGTTGTTTTAAGCTGCTAAATTTGTAATAATTTATTATGACAACAAAAGAGAATTGATACACAGTACATTGAAAGCATCTTTTCACTTAGAGCTTCCAGTTTTTCTTTTGAGAAACCAATTATTGTCCCAATGATCATTTCTTTTAAAGCAACCTAGTTCTTTTCTTCTCTGTCCACTTTCAGGATCTGGTCTTTGTCTTTAATGTGCTGCAGTTTTTTAAATATGTCTATACGTAGGGGTTTCTTTCCCCTCATTTTGCTGGGGGAAATCATTAATTTCTGGATGGAGAAATGATAAACTTCACAAATGTTTGAAGTCAATGAACTCTTACATCTTTTTTTCAAGAGAGGAGATACTGGGGATTAAACTCAGGGTCACCCGACCCCTGAGCCACATCCCCAGCCCTATTTTGTATTTTATTTAGAGACAGGGTCTCACTGAGTTGCTTAGCCCCTCAGTTTTGCTGAGGCTGGCTTTGAACTAATGATCCTCCTGCATCAGCCTCCCGAGCCACTGGGATTACAGGCGTGTGCCACCATACCTGGCGAGCTCTTTCATCTTCAAACATGTTCTCTTCTTAGTTCTTTCTTCCTCCTCTTCTGGAATTCCAGAACCTACTGACTGTATTCAATTTTTCTTATCCTCTCTTCCACATCAGCCACAAGACTCAAGGCTGTATGATTCCTTTAACTATGTCTTCTAGTTCATCATTCACCATTCAGCTGTTTCTAGTCTACTTCTAAAATGCCTATTAAACTCACAACTATTTTACTTTAAGAGTTAATTTTATTGCTTTGTTTTAAGCCCATTTGGTCATTTTTAATGGGCTTGCTCTTCTCAAATCTTACGACTGGGGGCTGGGGATGTGACTCAAGCGGTAGCACGCTTGCCTGGCATGCGTGCAGCCCGGGGTTTGATCCTCAGCACCACATACAAACAAAGATGTTGTGTCCGCCGATAGCTAAAAAATAAATATTAAAAATTCTCTCTCTCACTCTCTTTAAAAAAAAAATCTTATGACTCCTCCTTTCATTTCTCCAAAAATTAAATATTCTTATTTATAGTCTGAATCTGATGAAATGGATATCTATATTCAATATAGGCCTAGTTCTAAATTTTTCTTTCACTTCTTTCTCAGATATTTTATTTCCTTTCATTTCTCATAGGTGTTTTGGACTGAGTTTATATGTTTTGAAACTTCTATCTGTGGAAATGCTTGGAGGCCTTTGAAATAGTCCCCCCCCCATAAAGAATTGTATTCTTACCTGATTAAAGTGCTACTTTAATCAAAATACTTGGCCTGCAGTTTTTGTTTTGTTTTGTTTTGTTTTCTAGTTTCTTTTTTTGATCACTCAGCTAACATGAATCCAGACTGAACATTCACGGGAGGGCCATCTTGTGGCACAATTTCCCTCTCTTGGCACCAAGAGACAAGATTGGCAGTTTTCCTTGCAGCCTTTTGGGTCAGATGTTGGGATTTGTTTCTAGCTCACCCTTACACTGAGGGTGAAATCCTTTAGAGCTCCAACTTTTTGCTGGGGCTTCTCTTTATACTCTCCACCCTCAGTTGGTTTTGGACTTTGTATTAACTCTATGGTAGCCCTCAGGGCCCTGAAAACCACAGCTGTTTTTCATCTGGCTTAGCAAATGCCCTCGTGCTGATAGCCCTTCTCAGGTTTCTACTCTCACCTGGTTCATGACATCTTATTCTCTTGCCAGGCTACTAAACCCTTTAACAAGATGTAAAATGTATTCACTGTTTTCAGCAGGAGTCAACCAGAGGACCTTTTGTCTGTCAGAAACTCTAGGAAATGTGTCCTGCAAGATGAAATTCCCAAGAGGAGGTTTAGCTACCATTTGTCTCTTTTCCTCTCTCCCGGATACTTTCTGAGGAACTGGGACCCAAAAATATGAAAGCCCTGTCCTGCGCTCCAATAATTAGATAGTCTTACTTGCCTGCTTCAGGCTGGGTAATTCTGATTGTCCTCTTCCTGGGGCCCAATCCCACTGTTCATACCATGACGAATATCCTGCCATGCCTTCTCTGCTATTCTGAATCTTCCTCACCCCGATTCTGCTAACAAAGACTAGTCCAACCTTAGTTCCATAACTACATAGCATATAGAAGTAGATTTGACTATATATCTTTGACTGCACTTGATTTTTAATTGACCATTTCCTTTTGATGAGTTCTACCCATTTTCTTGTTATTTCACAATCTTTCCCAATATTATTTGGCACAAGCACTGCAAAGTTTCATAACTTACCTGTGTGAGAACCAAATGCTGATAATAGGCCCCAGAATACTTCATATGCTAAGAAAGAAAGAAGCTCAAAATTTGAAATCAAAAATAGTACATTTTATCTTCCAGATCTTTTATTCGCAAGTGACTATTCAAATTCCCATGGTCTCCACTTCCTCATTTATAAATATATGCTTTGTCAGATTATTATAAATACAATAAATGATGTATATTAAGTGTCTAATTCAAAATAGGTGTCTAAATAGGTTATCAGATAGTGGGAACAATAAAAACAAAGTTCATGGAGTTTTTGTGGTCAAGATTGTGTTATTGTGTACTTTGAAGACCAAATCTGAGCAACTGCAGAAAGAATGAGTTGCTGCTATTGCATATCAGTCTAAGGTAAGAGCTAAGGCCAAAAATGGGTCTAGAAGGGGCACAGAAGGACTTAAACCAAAACACTGAAACTAAAACTCAGAATATGCCAGAAAAATAGTTTGTATAAGAACCAGGAAAAAATATCTTAGGAACAAATATGAGTACTTTTTCTTAAACTTCTCTTGACTCCTTACTACTGGCAGAGATTTATACACACACACACACACACACACACTCACAGATACAAATATATACTGTATATAGCATATATATACTAATTATATTTATGGTATACATAGTATATATATAATTAATAATGACAATAAAATTATATTGAAAGCTAAATTTGGTACTGTTCTCAGCTTTTATTGAATTAACTCACATAATCCTAATAACTCTATGATAATGGCACAAAAGCACAAAGAACCTGAGAAACTTCTCTAAGTTTAAGCAAGCAACAGAGAAGTTTTGCTTTAGAAGCCACACCCTTGACCTCTTTGATACATGGCTTCCATAGTGTGAGCATATTTTTCTTGCTTCTATCAGAATTCCCACCAATTGAGACCTGGAGGAAATCACTATCAGCAGAGTTGACATGAAATCAAATCTAATTTCCATCTTTGGCCCAGAGATTTCTGGCTTAGGGCCTTACCCTCACGAGGCATTGGGGGAAGCAGTAAGTACCGGTATACTTAGTTCATTATTTGTATCTCCTATGTAAAATTATGCATAAGCCAACTCATAATAAACTATTTGCAATGATCCCAGAGCAGTTTGCCCTTGCCTCAGTCATGGAATCTCTAATTCTATCATCCTTAGAGTTTATATGTCTGACTCCAGGACTGGATGTGTATTTCTCAAAGCCAGGGGAAGTTCCTTATTCTTGTATTTATCTGCCCCCAGATTTATTATGGCCTCTACAACATCAGTGTAGAGAAATGTGCAAACAATAAAAGCAAGAATAACAAGCATTTTGTTTTGTAACTTCACTGTGTGAGGCTCTGTGCTAGATACATCCCATATACTATTTCTAATTCTAACAACAACCATGTTAGCTGGGTATGTTTCTCATTTGGCAGATTGAGTGCAGAGATGGTAAGTAATAGTCTTAGGTTAAATGGAAAGTGGCTGATTATAGTTGGCATCTGAATCTAGATAATGTCTATAAGTGCCTTCTGTCTTATGGCATTGAGAAAAGATACTGGATAAACATTTACAGGATGAATAAATTATATCATACAATTCATCTTGAGAGTGCTTCTCAGCTGCATTCTGCTACTGTCTTTTAAAGATCCCAGTCAAGAGCACAGAAGGTAGATGGACCCAGATGCCATCTGCAGTCACTACCCTGTGTCTAGGGAAGGCAGGATATATCCTATAATTATAACCAAATGTAGACAGTATTATGTAAGGCAAAGATCATAAACTTTGGAGTCAGATAAAACTGAGTTTCTATCCTGGATCTGCTGCTTACCAGTCATAAAATTTGGGAAAAAATATTTAACCTCTTTGAGACAAAAGTTTCTCATCTGTAAAATAAGCATCATTATATCTGTGAGAATAAAATTGTGCATGTAAACTGCCCAGCACTTCAGTAAATGCTTATCTCCTCCCCCATCCCTTTTTCTGTCCTGGAAGAATCTTAGAACTTTCATCTAACAATGGACAAATAGAAGTGAAAGTTGCTTAAAAGTCCAATTTCAATTCAAATCATACACTTCTACTTGTATTGGGAGAGTATAGGGTAGAAGAGATAAAAATGTCAATATTTATGCCATGATCAATAGTTCCTTTCTAGGAGAAAAAAAAATATGTAATTCCATGATTAACTCTAGAAATAGCTTTTACTATTTATACCACAATGGAATACTTTGAATTATTTTAAAGATAATCCCACTCCAAGAAAAATGTTTCTTGCCAAACCAACTGCAGTTACTAAGTAATAATTCACTTTCTTATTTTTATTAAGCCACAAAAGTCAAATGGCTGCTAGACCTCTGTGAACAGGCATCCAGCTTCAAGCAAAGAAACTTGGTGTCCATCTGAACTGCTCCTTTTGGTTCGTGGCTCTGTATTACATTTTTACACACAAACTGCCACCACTACCACCAAAGGTCCAGAGAACCAAGTAGGATTGGAATTCGACTCTGAAGAGATGTTTAAGCAGTTAACTTGCATTTAGGGCCAAATGAACCAGGACCCGACCAGATTTTCTTTTCTGCTTCACAAAGGACAGAGCAGTTGCCGAGTTGCGCCCTGAAAACAAGGGCTTTGTTTTGCATGGTTATCACATGGTCCCTTCCTCTCTCTTTGGAATTTGACAAGCAAATTGGCATTTGTGTTGCTGAGACTGTCATAGAATAGTGATTGTTAATTATACCCTAGATGTCCTGCCTCATTCTGCCATGGGTGTATTATGCTAAATGTGTGCAGTGGGCAAAAGATCTTAAATTTGATTTCAAGTTGCAGAGCTCAGCATGCTGCCAGACCCGCCCCAGGTCAGAAGGCTCCTAAGAGGGCTGTTGGGTATTCTCTTGCTCCAGAATCCCTGGTTCTCACTCAGGCCAGGAAGTATTCAAAGGGTCCAGCAGATGTCAGTATGAATTCTTGAGTCTCTCCAGGTTGAGAATTAATAGATCAAATCACATCATCCACTGCCCCGAAAGCTCTCTCTGGAGAAGGTATTGTAAGAGCATTAGCTTCAGAGACAGTACTTTCCATAAGAACCCTCTCCTCTAATTGGTAAGAATCTGACCTTACATCTCAACCCCAAAGCTGGATGAGTGATACAGCCACAATTATAACAAAACTTTAAAGGATGAGACAAGTGAATAAGGAGGCTATTTCCAAAAATAAATCTGTCTATGCCCACTATGTGGGTTCCTCTGTATACCCAGTCTGGATTGATTTCTAGCATCTTCAGTCTGTGACCCAGGAGGCTGTTCCTTTAAAACCAAAGTCAGGCAGGGCTTCAGGTTGATTGCAGCTTTAGAATCAGCAGCAGACACAATATTGCCATGCCGGACAGACGTGTGTTCATATACTCCTTTGAATGTCTTTTTGATTCATTTTGGGATTTTTTTAATATATTAAGAAAAGTACAGAGAATAATAAAACAAACAGCTGAACAATCACTACCTAGATTTAACTAGTGACATTTTACCATATATACTGCAAGTCTACTTATTGATGAAATTAGTCTCATATACACCGCCTCAATCCCATTTCCTTCCCTCTCTCCCCAGGGGCACCTGTTATCCTGAAGTGCCTGTGTATACCACCTGTATTTGTTTCCTGGATTGTCGTATCAAAGCACCACAAAATAAGTGGCTTAAACAAAAGAAATATATTATCACACAGTTCTGAAAGCTGGAAGCTGTCGGAGGTGTTGACAGGGCTATATGCTCCCTCTGAAGGTGCTAGGGAAAGATCTGTTCCAGGCCTCTCTCCAGTGTCTGACAGTTCTTGACTTGAGCAGCAATACTCCAACTTAACATGACATTCTGCGTATGTGTGTTTCTGTGTGTGTGTGTGTGTGTTTGTGTGTGTATCCAAGTTTCCCCAAAAGGGGTGAAGACACCAATCATATTGAATTAGGAGTCCATCTTACTCCAGCATGACCTCAAGTTATCTAATTACATCTGCAGTGACCCTATTTCCAAATAAGGTCCCATTTTGAGGAACTGGGGGTAAGGACTTTAACCTATGAATTTTAGCAGGTTGAAATTCAACTCATAACATCACCTATGAATTAATACTTTTACCACTTATGATTTTGCCATGAACATGTTATTTTGTGTATGCTCAACTTTTATATAAATGCATTGATCTGTATCTCTTTCATAACTTTCTTTTTACCCAATGGCATTTTTGAGATTAATCATGTGATAAAAATTTTCCAATTTCCATATAATATTTCATTCTATGAACTTACCATATCAATCTTTTCTCTATTCTAAAATTTTAAATATCTTCAAGGCTTAAAAAGCCACCCAATTAATAAATAATAACAGCATGTATCTTGGGCTTAGGCTACAT
The DNA here is from genome assembly GCF_001458135.2 of Marmota marmota marmota. NCBI lineage: Eukaryota > Metazoa > Chordata > Mammalia > Rodentia > Sciuridae > Marmota > Marmota marmota. The sequence continues at coordinate 27,932,115 of NW_026000174.1, read as the reverse complement.
GAGCTCTCTGGTTCCAGACCTTGCCAAGATTATGTGCTTCTAACTGCATTTCATGATCTTTGAATTCCATGATTTCAGGCCTCAGCAAGCTCATTGTTAATGAAGTCTCAGGTAGAAAGGGGAGAGCCATTGAGCCATTAGGAGATGTCATTAAATAAAAAGGAAAGGAAGATGTTTTAATGGATGAATAAGATTTAAAATTGAATTTGGTTTGGAAGAGTCCTGGGATAACAGCCGAACATCTCAAGCTAAAGGGACAGAACTTTAGGAAACAGGTGTGGGACCTGATCTCTAGCTTCCCTGGACTGGTCTTTAAGGAAGAGACCTACCCACTGTCCTTTGATCATGAGTCTCAGTGATAAGTCAACCTGCAAAGGGGGTTTAATGGGTAACATTAAAGCTACAGAAAGACTCCCAGTCCCTCCAGCAATGAACAGCCTGCAACCTCATGGGCCTATCTGGAGTCTCTGCTTTACTAAGGGCTTTAGCCATGGATGACCTGCAAAGGGAAGGAAGTCTCTATCTTAAAGATGGAAGATACAGCTTGCCTGGGGTAGGCTTCTGTAGCCAACCTGAGGGAAGAAAGGAAGGACACCAGCACTTCCAAGTATTCCACAAAGCTCTCCGACTTAGTGCCAAGAGATGGACAAGGAAATGGCTTCACTGAGCAAGTTCTTAGAGAAAGTGAAGACATCCTCTGGTCTCCCAGCGTAGATAGAGTGACATGGGCTTCATGAGGAGCAACCCTAGAGAAAGAGATGCTGACCACCACTGCCCAGGGCCTCTTGGATGGTGTGACATCCCAGTGTGAGCACCTTCTACTTTTCTGTACCTCCATCTCTGATACTTTATGAAGAACCCATAGGGGAAAGCTCCGTGTCACTGCCAAACACTGGTACCTTAGAGAAAATGCTAAAAATTGGATTCAAGTTGTCTTCTGGAGGTGAGAAAGGATGAATGAGATTTTAAGGAAAGACCTTCACTTCCCTTGCCTGCTACCTTTGAAAAAATATCTTTTTCAAAATTTGGAGATTCTCTCCAAGGACCTCAACACAAAAGTACAAACTGACATGAGGCAATGAAATTACCCCAGACGGGTTCATGTGTTGTGTTCTCAAAGCAAGCAATCTAAATGGAACTCCCCAGCTCGGCTTTTAGCTTTAGAAGTACTTTAGGGAGACTCAATTTTAACATGTTTGACAGCTAAAGAATAGATTTTTCAAAGGCCATTGAAATTAGTTCACCCCTCTCCCACCTAATTCCTTAAGGCACCTGTGGATTCTGCAGAAAGCTGGGAGCCAGAGAGCAGCCAAGTCTACTTGCAGCCTGCAAAAGGAGACTGATAGCCCTGAAAGTTGTTTTCTCCCGCCTTCCCGAGGGCAGAAACCTGAGGAGCCGCACCAGCCGCAGTGTGACTTGCATTTTCTAGCATCATCCCCACAGTCTGAACCAAAGTGAGAATCTCGTCTGTTGTCATTGTTGATGGTGGAAAATGCCTGCAGTGGGACTGATTTGGTCTCAGGATGGAAAAGAGAAGCCCCGTGGACTTTAAAGAAAATACCACATTATCCACGTGAAGTCAACAGATAAGATTCTCATTTCTGCAAGATGCCAAAATTTGAACCTAAGCACAGAGTCCTTTATGTGGATTTCTATTTGGACTTCACACAGTTTCCTTTGATGTCTCAAATCTGAGGCTCTGTCTCTCTCTCATACACACACCTTAATATATAAATATCCTCTAATTTCTGTTTCCACCAATCACATAGAGCCCCCAAAATCTGTATAAGAAATCTGGATAAAAATCACAGTGAAGGAGACAATAAGATTATGGGCATAAATAGAATCTCTACAAAAGGATTGTTGAAAAGCTCTAACAAAAAGATATTTTAAAGCAATTGTTCCCAAAGGCTGATAGTGCTTTTAAAATGGAACATCTACTTTGTGTATAACATGCACTTTGATTTGCCTTTGATGCTTTACTTTGAAACTAGAACAGGGAATAGCTATTTTAAGGATTTTCCTGATGTGTATCAGGAATTACACAAGATTTCTATTTTCATTGTCTTTCATTCCCATTCCTGTTCTCTTTCTCCCTGAAATAATTTTCATGTTTATAACTAAAATTTTAAGGAGAGACTGAAAATTGTGTGTCTATGAATATGTGTTGATTAAAATATAACTAATTTTTTTTTCAGATAAAGTTGGGAATTTTCCAAAGTGTTATATTTCTACTACACTTTTACTTTTAAGATCACACATGATATTTGAGCTTATGCGTACATAAATCCAATAAAATAAACGTGTACCAAATGGGACAATCATGGGCGTTGGTCAAATTCTGGGCGTTTTTATTATTAATTATGTAATCTTGTGCAAGACATAGTCTCCCTAAACCTCAATTTCCTTTTGTAAAAAAGGATCAATAATAAATGCTTAACAGGGCTGTTTTAAAAATCTAGTGGAGTGGTGTGTGTGTGCAGTGCTTGGCACACAGCAGGTGCTCAAACGTGGCAGTTATGGTGGCAGCAACTTATTTCTCAGTTCTAAGTCCAAGTTCTTCCAACCACTTGCTCAGTGATCTTAGTTACGCCTCTTTAGTCTTAGGTGCAGGATGTCGAGATGGCCCCAGATGGTCTCTAAATCCCTTGCAGGATTAGTAATTTGTTTCTAATACACTGTGGATCTACATTTGAAGTGCAGTCAAGTATGACCAGGCAACCTGAAGAGATGCAGAAGTTGGACTTGGTTGACTTTAACTGTAGCCACGTTCATGAGCACCTGCCATCTGGCACTCTTCTAAGCTTTTTCCAAGTATTAACACATTTAATCCTGATGGCAACTCTGTGATTAGGCCATGATTAGTATCCCATTTTACAGATGAGACAACTGAGGCTCAGTGAGGTATGTATCCTGCCTAAGGTCACACAGTAAGTGGTAGAGCCAGGATTCAAACCAAAATAATCTGCAGTTTTAACCACAATGCTTTATAGCTTTTCTGAAGGGGTTGGCCTCTCTGACACTAATTTAAACAGGGGTGATTCCAGCACTTACTAATTTTTATTTTTCTTCCTAAGCCTAGATCATCCTCTCATGACATGTTTGTTAGAGGATGACGGCTTTACAAAGATCTAGAGCCACAGCCACTTTCAGTGTCTTGATGCTAGGTTGTTGCTTTCTTCCAAACTAGCCTCTGAAGTCAGACAGCTGTGGGTTCCATCCCTACATTACCTGAACTATGTAACTTTGGCAATGCTATTTACCCCCCCCAGCCTCAGTTTACCAGTCCACAATAGAGTGTATAAGTAGAAATATTATTGATAGCATCTCATAAATGTGAGAATGAGAGGAAATATAGGGTAAAACGTATGCAGGAGGCATTAAGTAAACAGGATCAGGCTTGGTTCCATTCTTTGGGACCAACTCCAAATGGAGTCATTGAGCTGAAGACCATCTGTTTCAGCTCTACCTTGTTCTGCATTCTGAAATGGGGTGCTCTCCCCAGGGTCTCTGTTATTACTTCCTGTCTAGGGATTCCAGAAACCCAGAAGCTGCTCATTCATAGGGACAAGTTTGCAGTTCATGCTCCAAGGCTGTAAAGCTGCTGGGAATGTGAGGGTCTCAGCAGCTTAGGCTGAGTACTCTCAGACTCCTGGCTCTATATTTCATAGTGTGGGGAAGGAGGAGGGAATGTTTCCCATCTTAACTGGAAATTCTATGCAGAGCTTGATGTCATCCTTTCATTCCTTTTCAAACTTTCTCTTTCAAAAGTTCTACCTTTCTGAATAACATTATTTTACAAAGGGGAAAAAAAGACCCTTCAAGTCTTGCCCTAAGTTCTCTATTCTGTTTCCAACTCCCTTTTCTTGCTCCTCTTCTTTTGCTTCTTAATAAAGTTTCCTTATGCATAACACCATCTCGTCACACTGTGAATCTCTAAGAGTCACGAAGACATTGTGGAAGGGACAGTAATTATTCTGAGGTTTAATATAGCCAGAGACAAGACCTGACAAAGCCATAGTTCCTTGGAGGACAGGATCCTGTCATGGAGGACCTTACAGTGAATGTTTACGTGGTGCCATTTGTGTCCCAGTGCCTTTGAGTAGGCTCTCGGTTCTCTGGGTCTTAGATCTTCCTCCCCTATTCTTTATCACAACCTTTATTAGAGATTAGACTTATACACCCACTTCTCCCCGCCCTCCTTACCCAAGCAGAAAAACTCAAAGGGCATTAAACTTTGTCATTAAGCAAGGTGCAATTTCTTTGGCTTCCCTTTTGAATACTTAATCCCTTGAAGTCAGAATTCGGTGATGATTGTCCTTTTAGCCATCATCCTTCTAACACTGGTGACCACGCTGTACCAGAACTGGTGGCTGGCATGACTGGACACAATGAAGGGTGGGGAATGGAGGGAGAGGGGTTTATCTTCAGGTTGAGATTTTTCATTTCGATGGGAATGGTTGACCGAGTTGGTGAATGAGGATCAGTGATGCACCCAGCTCCATTCTCTGCTGTCCTCTGTCCTGCCCTCTCCTCAAAGGTCTGATTCCTGAGGATTCCATCACACTGGTTCCCTCTGCAAAGTACTTGCCATGGAAGGCACTGGCAGGAGATCATAAGGGAGAAAGAGAGAGTACCCACGTATCTCTGTCCTTGTGCCTCTCTGCTCAGCTTCGTGTCTCTGGCAGCGGATGAGTCACTATAGTTCCCCCTGCAGCTCCTCAGTCACCCCAGGTCTCAGTGAACTTGTTGACACTGTTATATTACTTGACCCTTCTGCCCAAGGTCGGTAAGGGCTCACCTTTGTTGTCATTCTCTTGGTGTCTCAGCATTCAATAACTCCACTGCCTAGAAGTCTCCAAGTAGTTTCTTTACTTAAAATTTTTTTTTTTAATTTGAACAATTTGAGTTAAGTTCTATTTTCTACCAGGACCCTAACCAATATGCATATGCCCACACAGCAAGTGTTACAGGTAGAGATTTTCAATAGATGTATTTCCCCAAGAAATGCCCTTCTCCCTTAGTCTCTTCCAGTTCTGTATTACTGACCAACTAGCCTGGTATTCAGAAATGTGCAGAGCTTTGACCTCTGACCTAAGAGGCTGTTTGAGTCCTCCTTCTGTGTGCTTCTGGAAGAATCACTTGTTTTCTCTCAACAGAGACTCAGTTTCCACAGTAAGACGAAAAGTTAACTAGATCAGTAAAGGCTTAGCTAGTCTATGGGGGTTCTTAAGATTCTTCCAGGAATTTGTGCAATCGAAATTATTTTGACGATAATACCAAGAAGTTCTTTACCTCTCTTCGCTTGTTGACATTTGCACTAATGTGCAAAAGCAATGGTGGGTAAAAGTGAACATTACCATGAACAAGGCGGTGGCACCAAACTCTACTTAGAGTCATTGTATTCTTTACTGTTACACACTTAAATTCTTTAAATACTAATTTCACTTAAGAATATCCTTGATGGAGCAGTAAATTTATTAATTTTATTAAACATCGGCCCTTTGGTACATGGTTTGTCATTCTAATTTTTTTTTTTTTTTATTCTGGGTGATAAGTGAGAACTTCACTCCAGGCATTATGCTGAAAGAGAAGAGGTGTCAGTTTTAAGAAAAAGTCGTTATGTGATTGTTCGACTTGCAAAGTGTGCTAGTTGCTTTGCCCATGGAGCACTATTTTTATGTGAAAGATTAATTGACAGACAAACTATGGTTATTAAGACTGAGATATTTGGCAGATACTTTCTCAAAAATGAACAAAGTGAGGCTGTCTCTTCAAAGAAAACAACTGACAGTATTTGCTGACAATGATAAAATTTGAGCCTTCAAGCTTCATAGCTTCCCCCAATTTAAAGACTTTTCTGATGAGATCAGTCATGATATTAACAAAGTTATTTGTTATTATATAATGAAATGTGTCAACATCAGAACCACCTTCATAACTCAGTTGGATAAAGCAAAGACCTTATTCCTAAAAGTAGGTGTTTTGGATGAGGTCAGAATACCTTGGCTTGAATCCAGGGTCTGCCATTTACTTTTGACTTCAGCTCCACTGTCTCATCTATAAGATGAGTTTTCTCCATTTCTGAAAAATGGGTAAAATAGCTACCAGAGTTGTGAAAGAACTGAATACATAACATATTGTAGTAAGTATTAACATAAATTCATTAGTTAATATATAGGTTGATATAAAATAAGTATTTGGCATGTGGCAACTATCATGCAAGTACTTTCTATCCTCCTCATCATCATTTTAAGTAAAAGGACAGAGACATCACTTCTCTATATAGTCTTCAGGGATGCTGCCAGGTTCAGATCCTAGCACCACTTACTAGTTATGATCTTGGGCAAGTGATTTAGCAATATGATTACATAAAATGCATTTGAATATACTAATTAATAATTATGAGGAATAAACTAGATGATGCATGTCAGATTCTAAGCTCAGGACCCGATACATTAGGTTAATTCACCTAGACTAGTAATAGGGAATTCAAGAAATTTTTTTAAAATTATATAAAATCATATAACAATATGATTGCATTAAACCTTTCAGAGGGATTCACAAATTTTTGTGACACTTTCAAACTGTGAGAGTGGGAAATGGCTCTCTGAAGAAATCAAAAGTTCTGGTTTGTAGCCCCTGCCTATTTCTGTGGTATAAATATCCTACCACAGCCAGTTTCAGGCTGTCAACAGGAGTTCACAAAACATGGAGTTAAGAAGAAATTCTCAAAATCGTCCCTTATGAGCCAATATGAGCCAGCTCCAGCACACCCTTGCTTTCAAGTATCCTTCTGAAGCAGAATTAGTCAATAAGCCTCATCTCAAGATTCTGTTCAGCAGGAGGTAAAAGGAGGTCATACAAGAGCAGGAGAATCAAATGAACCCAAGTTTCTGGTGACTCTGGAAATAATTTTTAAAGTCATTGTGATTTCTCATTAAATCACTCAGAACTTAACTCATGTCTGTACCTACAAAAGCAAACCAAAATTAAAAATTCTCTATGCATTTTTAATAGTAGGAAAGGTTTTCATGGAATGAAAGCTTGTGAAGCAAGAATTAGGTTATGACACAATTTAGTCAGAAAAAAAATCTAAGACACAATTCGTATAATTTCATTTATTAAAGAAGAAAACTTTCTTTCTAATATATTCTGTCCAACTGTGAAATTCATTTTAAATGTTTGGAAAGAGCAAATCTAACTTTTAAACAAAACTGCTGGCCAGTTAAAATACTCTGGTTTCCAAGTTTAAAAAATCAGGCAAGATTATACAGTGAGAGCAGAGAAAACAGATGAAGTGAATCACCCATGACAATCTGTCACATTAGCTCTTGTGCATTTCAACATCTGCAACTTAAAAGCCACAGAAGTCAAAAGATAAAAACAAAAACCGATTCCCAAGGACCACCTACTGTTTGATGATGTTGCTAGAAGGTTTCGCCTTCTGTCTATTTCATGTAAAAAATAAATTAGGTATAAATAAGGAGGTGAGGAGAGCTGTCACGTATTCAGGTGTGTTCACAGGTGTGTAGTGTACTCCAAGCGGCAGGAAAAGTGGGGGGGGATGCCTCTCCTCTCCAACACTCACTACACGAAACTCTCCTCCATGTTGCTACAGAGTAAGAAGGAGTCCACAAGCCGGGGCTGGACCAGCTGCTGGAAGTCAGAGTCCTGCAGGCCTTCAGGGCAGACCCCAGCCAACCTACGCAGGGCAGCCTGGGGAGGAGACAGATGACAAAGGTCAGACAGGGCCCTGGTCAGGGCATGTATTTCCTTCAGCTGTCCTGAGAGATGTGTTTCAGGAAGTGACAATCAGAGCTGATCATCTTGGCCATCTTGCACCTAGTGAGCATTTTGTAACTTGGTCACCATAATGTCCTTATCACATGATCACCTGGTTTCATTTATACCTTGGACACTAAGGAAGATGTCACCTTAAAAACTCAATGATCTCTGGACGCAGTGGCACAAAGCTGCCATCTCAGCTGTTTGGGAGCCTGAGGCAGGAGGATCGCAAGTTCGGGGCCAGCCTCAGCAAAAGCGAGCCACTGAGCAACTCAGTGAGAACTTGTCTCTAAATAAATTACAAAATAGTGCTGGTGATGTGGCTCAGGGGCTGAGTATCCCTGAATTCAATCCTCCCTACACACACCCCCTCAAAAAAAAAAAAAAAAAAAAAAAAAAAAACCCTCAGTGATCTTAATAGTCTTGTTATCTTGGTTTTTCTTTTCTTTTCTTTTGGTCCTGGGGATTGAACTCAGGGGTGTTTAACCACTGAGCAATATCCCCAAGCCCTCTTTTATTTTTTATTTTGAGAAAGGATCTTGCTAAGTTGCTTAGGGCCTCATTAAGTTGCTGTCCTTAAACTTGTGATCCTCCTACCTCAGCCTCCCAAGCCACTGGGATTACAGACATGCTCCGCTGCTTGACTCATCTTGGTTTTTCAATCATTTTAGGAAACTTGTTATTTTAAAGAACTGTCATTTTAAAGACCTGGGCTACTTAGCGGCATATGTAAGTTAAAAATGTGTTCTTTCTAGAGACTAGAACTGTTAGCAGCATCAATGGAATTATATTATTGCTTCCAGATCCCTAGAGCAATCTTACAGTAACAAGGATTATTTATTTACCCGTAAATGCAGCAAGGTCTTATACAAAACACTATGGGTGAGGGGGGGTGGAGCTGGGGCTCAGTAGTTAAACATCCCTGAGTTCAATCCCCAGGACCTAGCATGGGTGAGGCATTGGGTTTGATCCTTAGCATCACATAAAAAATAAATAAATAAAGTTATAAAAATATATTTTTTTAAAAAAGTTTGTTTTTTTTAAAAAAAAAAAACACTATGGAATGGAAAGAAAGAGGGAAGAGAGGGAAAACATAGAGTCAAAGTCAACATAGATTCTGCCACTGAGAAATAAATTCAAGTCTAGAAAGAGAGGTGAAAGTCCCCCACCCTCACTGACCACTGGATATGAGATTCCACTTGATGTACATGTGCCCTTGCTCATGCTCTTCTGTGACACCAAGTCCCTCCCACTCTTTCAAAGCCAGCAGATACATCCATTCTTGTCACTTCCCCTGGGAAGCCTTCTCTGATTACCTTGAAGCAGAGACATTCTGCCTTCCTCCCTACACTCCGAGCCCCTGTGCTGACCTCAACCCTCTCATATTTAATCAGAACTGGTTTTTAGGTGTTTATCTCCCACATTAGACTCTGAGTTCCTCAAGGATAAGGATCTTGTTTTATATTTCTCTGCTACAGCAGGCAGCCCAGGGTTGACACCTGTTTGATAACCAGAATTAAACAAATGAGGTGCTTTAAAACCAGCCTGAAACATTGCTGAGAAATCAGGCCAAGAGAATGAACAGGGAGGATGATTTGAGCTGGTCTGGGGGGGCCACAGATGTTGTCAAGTTCAAGCCAGATGATGCACAGTGTCTAAGTAACAAGTGACAGGAAGTAAACTCGCCAAACTACTGAGTCCTGCCTCTCCTGGAATCTGACCCACCCCAAGGGCTAAAAAGGCTAAACTCCATAGAACTTTCAGATTCCTCTTGGCTCCAACTGAGAGAAATATCCCATTGTCCCTCGGATGTGGAAACAGAACCAGGGAGTGTTCTGCAGACGAGGCTATGAGACCAAACAGGCATTTTGCATCTTCAGAGTTAAGAATAAAGTAGAGCAGAGGGAGACAGAAAGAAAGAGAGAAAAGGGACACATCAGTAGAGCATATGAGTGAGCACAGTAGACAGAGAGAATAAAAAATAGAAACAGATCAAGAAGGAGACACCAGGATGGGGACACGGAGATGAACCTGGTGAAGGGAGAGGGAGGGGGCTGCAAGGGTGATGGAGAGAGAAAGAAATAGTGACAGAGAGAAAGGGAGACCTTGGAGGTGATGAGGCAGCAGGAGGTAAAGAGGCAGAGAGGAAAGAGAAGGAGTGGAGAGGGGGAGAGAGGGATGGGGATAAAAAGAAGGGAAGGACTGAAGAAAGAGAATGCTAGGAAAGGAGGCAACCCTAGAGAGGGGAGGAAAGGAAAAAACAAACCAAGACTCAGACAGAAAACAGGCACCCACATCTCCCAGGGTCCCCAGAAAGCGTACAGGACGTGAACCCCATGCAATGCAGCATCCAGCACCCTCAGAAGACCCTACACCCTTCCAAGCCTTTCTCTCAGCCTCTGCCTTCCCGGGAGGGTGAACAGCCAGTCATCACAGAAGCTTAGTCCCAGGCAGCCTGAGAACACCTAAGTATCAACACAAGCCCGGCAGCCCGCTGACAGCCGCTTCATTAGGGAAAAATCAATTCTACTTGTGAGAGGCGATCTGCGCTGTCACTTTCCCAGACACAGGAAACAATCACTGAAATTCACTCCCTCCACTTGAAGACAGCCTTCGAAAGTGGAATTAAGGCCAGGGTAAGAGCAGGAAAAGTAGCTCCCGACTCCATCTTCCAGGATGGGATCCAAGTGGACCCATTTCCAGCCAGGGACCATACTCCTAGGTTGGAACCCTTATGGAGTCCAGCCATGGAGGCCCTCAAACACGGGCGGCTGGGAAAGGAAGGAGGAAAAGTCTCCCAGTCTGTAAGTCAGACAAGAAGCAGTCACCAAACTCGTGGTCCTGTGGAAACACAAAGACCTAGGAAAAGAAGACCACTGTCCTAAGAAGGTTCCAGGCTGGAAGGGGGTAGGAAAACAAACCCTCCCCTATGAGTCAACTGTGAGACCAGGACCATGAGAGAGCAGGAAAGAAAGTTGGAGACAAGATGGTCTGATAAAAAAGCCAAGGTCTCCAGAGTCAAACAGATCTTTGAATTCCAGGAGCCTGGAACACAACCTGCCTGAGGCAGGAAAGACAAAATCCAAGAGGGGAGGCCCAGGTATATACTGTGTGCTTCCTGCCCCTCCCACCACAGAGGGCCCCTGGGAAGGTTCACAGAGGAAAGGGATGTAGATCTGAGCCTTGGAGGATGAACAGGATTTCAACAAACAGTTATAGACCGGGCATCGGCTTGGGGCACAGGCCAGGGCACAGTTCAGGTACAGGGCCTAGAGACAGTGGAAAGCCTTCAGGCCCTGGGGCTGAGTAGGTGGACAGTAGCCCTTAGATAGTAGGGAGCCACAGAATCCATGGGGGCTTCATGGGAGTGTCATGATTGTCAGCTGTCATTAGGAAAATTAACTCAGCAGGGATGGCTTAGGGAGCAGGGGCTCCACCATCTCCATCATCCACAAGAACAAATGGAATCCCTTTTCTTCTTGAAAGTCCCTTGATTGATTAAAGATAGTGGCCAAACCCTTTTGGGTGCCCTCCTTCAAACCAATAGTAAAAATGGCCATGGAAATGGTAACAAGCCCCACCGTCCGGAAGGCGCTTAAAGGCTTCCAAGTACTTTCAATGCTCCTCACATTTCCTTGGGCCTCTTCAGTGGAGCAGTCGAGATTGTGGTAGTCGGAGCTAATGGTGTTTGCCAGCTATTAATTTTTACTTGCTAGATCACGCAAACTTAAGAGGGCCTATGAACTTGGATGACAGTTACATCTTCATTTTCACAAACCTCTAACTGAAACTTAGAGCAACAAACCATAAAGTATTATGGACTGTGAAGATACCTTCCAATATCACTTATAGCTATTGCTAGTCAACATCCCAGTACTCATTATACCCATTGCTAGAGAATATTTACTGTATTAATTAAAAAACGTGTACTACTATGTTACATGCTGAAATATTTTAATAATCATCTTAATATAATTGAGTTTCTTTTTAATTCTGTATATTTTATCATATACACTTAAAACACTGTTCTGAGAATAATATTCACCAGATTGCCAAAGGCACAGAAAGCATTAATATTACCCTATATGTCCCAGAATAAGAGCCACAGGAGAACAGAGACTTTTTTTTTTTTTATTCCACGGATATATCCCCAAGGCCTAAAAGAGTAAATGGCACACAGAATTATTCAGTAAATGTTTATTGAGTAAAATACATAGCACTTTGACTTACTCAATGTCACACAGCTTATTAACGGGGAGACCAGGACAGGTCTGTCTAATTGCAAAGCCCACTGTTTCTACAGTTACACAAGGCCCATCTGCAGCTTCCAGAAATGAGCTGGGCTCAGTAAAAAAAATGACAGGGTGAGGAGAAGGCTTTACTAGGACTATGACTCAGCTTGAAAGAGCCTTCAGATCATTGTTTCTCCTGTGTGTTCACTAAGGACCAAACATCTGGCACCTTCCTCTGGAGGTCAGTGCCCCTGTTTATACAATGGCTTCCCTGCACAGGATGCTTCAATTGGAAGCTACTGTGCCCTGGGATTCATTATAGCCCCACTGAGGGAAGAGTACACACAAACCATGCACACACTTCCCTCTGCCACTGCTGATACTATTATGGTGGGCCCCTACCTCCCCAACCCCAGATAAACACCATCAGTAAGTTGGGTGGGAATCTCCCAGAATATATTGCTCAGGTTCAAGGTGAAGATACTAGCGACTGGCTGAATGGTCCTCCCTGTCCTGTTAGGTTCCCTCTCGTCCTATCCCACAAAGGAGGAGGGAGCCACAGGATTGGTAGAGCCCAGCAGAGGGGAAAAGAAGACTTTTCTCATAGTGGCCACTTGGGAACATGCAGGAGACATCCATATCCTGGCTCCCATGTACTGCAGACACCATGACATTACCACCACCCAGCCTCCTGCCAGCCCACCACTCTGGTTTTGATCTGCCATTAAGATTTCCCTCAGTCTAGCTATTGTGAATTGTGCTGCTATGAACATCGATGTAGCAGTGTCCCTGTAGCATGCTCTTTTAAGGTCTTCAGGGAATAGTCCAAGAAGGGCAACAGCTGGGTCAGATAGTGGTTCCATTCCCAGCTTTCCCAGGAATCTCCATACTGCTTTCCAAATTGGCCGCACCAATTTGCAGTCCCACCAGCAATGTACAAGTGTACCATTTTCCCCACATCCTCGCCAGCACTTGTTGTTTGACTTCATAATGGCTGCCAATCTTACTGGAGTGAGATGGTATCTTAGGGTGGTTTTGATTTGCATTTCTCTGACTGCTAGAGATGGTGAGCATTTTTTCATGTACTTGTTGATTGATTGTATGTCCTCCTCTGAGAAGTGTCTGTTCAGGTTCTTGGCCCATTTGTTGAATGGGTTATTTGTTTTCTTATTGCTTAATTTTTTGGGTTCTTTGTATACTCTGGATATTAGGGCTCTATCTGAAGTGTGAGGAGTAAAGATTTGTTCCCAGGAGGTAGGCTCCCTATTTACCTCTCTTATTGTTTCTCTTGCTGAGAAAAAACTTTTTAGTTTGAGTAAGTCCCATTTGTTGATTCTTGTTTTTAACTCTTGTGCTATGGGTGTCCTATTAAGGAATTTGGAGCCTGACCCCACAATATGTAGATCGGAGCTGACTTTTTCTAGCTAGACTGTGGAACCAACTTAGATGCCCTTCAATAGATGAATGGATTAAAAAATGTGGCATTTATACACAATGGAGTATTATGCAGCACTAAAAAATGAGAAAAAATCATGGAATTTGCAGGGAAAATGGATGGCATTAGAGATTATGCTAAGTGAAGCTAGCCAATCCCTAAAAAACAAATGCCAAATGTCTTCTTTGATATAAGGAGAGCAACTAAAAACAGAGCAGGGAGGAAGAGCATGAGAAAAAGATTAACATTAAACAGGGACGAGAGGTGGGAGGGAAAGGGAGAGAGAAGGGAAATTGCATGGAAACAGAAGGAGACCCTCATTGTTATACAAAATTACATATAAGAGGATGTGAGGGGAAAGGGAAAAAAAATCAAGGGAGAGAAATGAATTACAGTAGATGAGGTAGAGAGAGGAGATGGGAGGGGAGGGGAGGGGGGATAGTAGAGGACAGGAAAGGCAGCAGAATACAACAGTCACTAGTATGGCAATATGTAAAACAGTGGATGTGTAACCGATGTGATTCTGCAATCTGTATACGGGGTAAAAATGGGAGTTCATAACCCACTTGAATCAAATGTATGAAATACGATGTGTCAAGAGCTTTGTAATGTTTTGAACAACCAATAAAAAATAAAAAAAGATTTCCCTCAAAGGTTACTAAAATAGAGGTGGCGGGACAGCCCATGTCTTTCACATATATGAGATCATATAATTTTCATCACGATTTTTCATTAAGAAAAATAAGTATTACAATTATAACTCTTTTAAGAGAAGAGCTAAAGCCCAGAGAGGTTTGAAGCTTAGCTGAACCAAGTGCGGTACAGCCAGCTCTCCCCACCTCCGGTCTGCAAGCCGGGGAAGGCTGAGAACTCACCAGGCAGGCCACCAGCACGGCATCACTGTTGTTCCTCTCTGATGGGGATCTGCAAAGCTTGATGAGACGCGACATACCTGCATGAGACCCAGGGAGATCCTCAGGTCCTGGACAGGGAGGTCCAGCCAGGCTGATCCAGAGGTGCTGGCCCTGCCTCACACACAGGGCCCCCCCTATCCCCTAATCTGCCAAGGAGGGGACTGAACCCACCTGGAGGAGAGCGTGGTGGAGACTTTCTACTTCAGCTCTGAACAGACCCTGATTAGGGGCAGCAAGAGCTGAAACATCAAAGTCAAACTCCCAAGGGCCAGGACACTGGCCAAGACTGAGCTTAGCTAAAATGCAGTGGAGGCATTACCCATCACTCTGAGAAAGGACTTCCAGCCCATGTACTTCCGGTTTTACCAGAACTGTTTAACATTTATGTCGGTGCCAGAGGAACTTCCCAGCTAAACTTCCCCCACCCCGATGCCTGTTTTAGTCAGAAAATGTATTGCAGTCAAAATTACCAAAAACTAAAGACTCTACTAATGTTTCCCAGAGCTTTCCTGAGGAAAGGTTAGCGCCAGCTGAAGACTCACCTCCCTGTTCAAACATTCTTTGACCTCCCACCCCCCCAGATAAACATGGTCTACTTCTCATGCCTGAAAATTATGCTTTGAAGTATCGCTCTTAGGATACTCCAATGCAGATTTTTTTTCCCCATATTGGTCACCCCCATGAGGCTGTAAGCCCGAGGTCAGGACAGCAAGGAACTAGCAATGACTGGGTGATTTCATGAGTGAACTAATGAATGAGTTAATGGCCAATAAGTGAATTAACAAATCTGCTAATGATGGAATGAATTAATGAGTAAATAAACAAATGAGTGGACAAGTAAATAAATGAGTAAAAAATAACTGCAATAAGTGAATAAATAAGTGAATGAATGAGCGACTGAAAGATTGGGGTCCTAATTAACAAGGTGTCTGCAGGAGAGTGACTGTTCTGGCTAACTTTTGCCTTTTTAATTCTTTCTTCTTCTTTCTTTAGCCCCAAATTATAAACTAGACTACAAGGCAATATCCCAGGCCTCTAGCATATCCCAGCAGCCAGAGAGAGGAGCTCACCCCAGCTAGTCCTTGCCTTGAATCCACTGAAGCCACCATGAAATCAGGGCTGTTCCCATCCCCAAGTCCCCCTCTCCACTCTGGCCACAACCAGCAACACTCACAGCTGAGCCTCACGGCTTCCCGGGCCACATCTGGGTCTCGGCTGAGACGGGCCAGGGTCACTGCAGCTTTCTGCTGTACTCTCTCGCAGGCTGCCACCTCAGCTGGGGTCCCAGATCTTGGCTTCTCTGACAGCATGCCCATGATGAGCTGGACTCCTGGGAAGGAAGTAATAAACAGTTGGTACCCACCTCCAGCACAGGGCCTTTCCCATGGGACCAGCTGGACTGATTTCTACAGGGCTCAAGCACAGGCTGTCAAAGCACTTACAGGGTCTCAACCAGAGGGCGTGCACCACACATAACCACCTCTTTCCTTTTCCTATCCTACAGGGGTGTGCCTTGTTCTGTGTACCTAGTCACTGTACTGGGAAGGAGCATTTGGAGGACATCCTTATTATTATTATTATTTTTTTAGTGCTATTACTGAGCTTTTACGACATGGCACTGTGCTAAGTGCACAGTAAATGGGTGATCTCCTAAAACATCCCAATAGCCTCATGAACTAGGTACTATTAATTCCACATTGAGGTCCAGAGAGAGGGGATACATCTTGCCCAGAGTCACACATTGGGTCCTTGGGGGAGGGGTACTGGAACTCAGACAAGTTTCCATCTAACACCTCTTGGCCTCGGAGGCTGGCATTTGAAACAGTTCCAGAGGTTACAAGTCCCCTGGTAGCTAACCCAAGTGTAGGCTGGATAATCACTAGATCAAATATTTTACAGCAGTTCAAACACTGGAAGAAGGTGGAATAGTGAGAACTCGAGATTTTAGTCTGCCCCAAATCCTCCCACTTTCCCTGAACCAACCAAACCTGCCTTTTGAATGTTCTGCCCACATCCACTCCCACCTGGAGCCTTTGCCCACCCTGTCTTTCTACAGAGGATGCCCATTTCCCTTTTATTGTCTAATAGCTCACATCCTGTGGGTCTGTGTCCAAATCTACCTTCTTTGTGAGCCATTTCCCAACTGCCTCAGCCTGCACCCACATTCCATAAAAATCTAGATTTTTTTAATTATTTCTAAAGAATTATCTCCTTTTTAAATTTTTAAAAATATTTTTATTTGTTCTTTTTGGATATACATGAAAGTAGAGTGTATTTTGGCATATTATACATACATGGAGTACAATTAATTCAAATTAGGATTCCATTCTTGTGGTTGTACATGATGTGGAGTTTCATGTAGTATATTCATTATGAACATAGGAAAGTTATGTCTGATTCATTCTACTGTCTTTCTTATTCCCACTAAACTCCCAACATTTGTGCATGGCAAGAAGCCTATTAGAAATTCACTCTTTTAGATGAGACGGATCGGTCCCTGGTGAGTCCACTTCATCCATTTTTTTTTGTTGTTGTTGATTGTCTGGACCCTGTAAGTGTCCTGTAGCTTAGATCATGGGCTCTCAGAGCCCAGACTGTGCAAACAGGCTTGCCCTGCCCAGACCAGGAATCCTACTATCTTCCAGTAACCTCTAGCTGCATTGCCGCCATGATAGATCTCTCAAATCCTGCCCCACTTCTGTAAATAGTCCCCTCATCAAACTCTCTTAAGCTAAACCCCAAAGAACAGAAAGTTTGAGCAGTGCTGGTTCTATGCCAAATACTCTCTAGCATGCTTCCTGGGAAACCTCACATCATCCCTATCAGGCAGATATTATTATTGTTCCATTTTGTACGTGGAAAGGCAGAGAAGCCAAACCATTATCATAACCGAGTTCAAATCCATACAGTACAGTTCCAGTTCTCCTACTGTCAGGCACTATGTCAGCCCTGCTCTGGGGCATCACCTCAATGTGGAATTAACAGTACCTAGTTCATGAGGCACCCCTACCATGTAATCACTTTTGTCAAGGCGGAACATCCTTCTGGATTGGGAGACCCTCTAGGACAAAGACAGTAACCTATTTAACAGTTTTCATTGTCCACCACAATGCCAGGCACATAGTAGGTCTTAATAACCGGGGACCAAACAAGCCAAGCACTTTGAAAACCATAAAACCCTCTACAGATGCCAGATATTCCAAGCTCAAGTACACAGGCCTGCGGGGCCCACTCTCATTGGCCACTTGAGCATAAGACTAAGTGCTGGAGGCTGCGGGCACAAATGACACCACGCAGCCTCTCCTCTTGGCCTCAGCTGGCTCAGCACAGTTTCTCATTATTAGCTCAATCACAGAAAATTAACACAAAATGATGTCTTTCAATTAGTATTAGAGCAGTGGGGGAGTGGGGAAGTGTATGTTTGGGAAGACGGCAGGGCAGCCTGCTCAAAGGGGGATCACAGGAGCAGCCGCAGCCAGCCCAGGTTCCCAGCTCACTCTGCCTCATTAGCGTCTCTGGTCTCCAACTGTCTGCTAATTGCTCCCTTATTTCCCAGTCACAGGAAACCCTTGCCACACCACTCCCTGCTCCCAGCTGCAAGGCATCCACCTTGTCCTCTGGCAGAGACTGACTAGATCAGCTCCCAGGCTGAGGACCTGGCCTCACCTCACCTGGACCTTGCTGAAGCCCTCAGTTCAATGTGGAACAGGGGGCAAATGAAGAAGAGATGCAGTGGAGCATTAAGGCTGCAGACAGACCACCCTCTGACTCACCCCTTCTACACCCTTCTTTGGAAACCAAATCAAATGAGATAGGGACAATTTTAAGTTGGAATGCATGCCTTGGTAGGAGTACATTTTTACTTTGTGAATCATAATGAAATATCTGCTTTCTCCTCACCACTTTAGTTGAAATGACAACCACCATCATGACCCCGATTCTGAGACCATTTGCCCCCTTCCCTGCTTTTTTTTCACTCATGGCGCTATCACCACCTGGTATTCTCTATTTTCTCCTTCATTGACTCTCTCCAGGTAGAATTTTAAGCCCATTATTACAGGCTGCATATGAAGTGTCCCCTAAAAGCACAAGGGTAAGACCATGCAGGAATGTTCAGAGGTGAAATGATTAGATTATGTGAGCTGTAACCTAAACAGTGGATTAATCCACTTGATAGAGTAATAATTTGAAAGGACTACTGTACTGGGCAATAACTATAGGCAGGTAGGGTATGACTAGAAGATGTATGACACTAGGGGTGTGCCTTTGGGGTTTATATTTTATACCTGGTGACCCCCAACCCCTGCCTTCTGGCCACCATGAACTGAGCAGTGTCCCTTCACCATGCCCTTCCACCATGATGTTCTGCCTCACCTCAGGCCCAGAGCAATGGAACTGGCCAACCATGGACTGAGCCTTTAAAATTGTGAGCTCGAATTAAACATCTTCCTCCTCTGAATGTGATTGTCAGGTATTTTGATCACATTGACAAAAAGTTAACACATCTATGAAGGTGATCAAGTACTTATATATTGGCCTAGTTTTACACAGAAGCACACCTACACACACTCCTACAAATGTGGAGACGTGTATGTATTTATGTAGCTACATATAGGAAGGCATTCACATAACATAAAGGCATGTGGCCCTGTATACCCAGGTAATTCATACAACATGGGCACTGCTGACCAGACATACCATTCTCCTGAACAATGTCAGAAGCACACTGCTCCAGAACAGACATGTTTGCCAAGATGGTCACGATCTGAAAAAGAGAATGGAGAAACTAAGAAAACAGTCACACAAGATTCCAATGATGCTCTCCATAGACAGGGCAGCTAGGGCTACAGAGTGTCCCTGCAGCCCAGGACTCCTTACTATTCACCCCACCCCATCCTTCCATGGTATTTTCTTCCCTCATCATGAGCCCTGCCACTCAGGTACAGTCCCCCAGTGAAAATGCCCATTCACCAGCATATGGCTCTGGGATGGTCCCCAAGGACCCTGGGACCCCAAACAAAGAGAACAGCATCACCCTGAGTGAAGCTGGGACCCAGATGTCTTCCTGCAGAGCCTCTCTGGACCCAGGTCCTACAATACAGATAGACTGGACAGGTCACCGGACTCTCTGTTTCCTCTGAACTGGCTTGTCCTCCTACATTTCCCCCTACCCTGGATTAGGTTCCCCCATCTCTCTTTCCTGGGTTCTGACCCCCACTTACCTTTAATATGAAATGAATGAAGGCTAAGGTCAAGGTAGAGAGCATTCATGTGAAGAGGCAGCACTACACCCCAAACATCATGTATTACAAGGAATTGAATGAGAACTTTCATAGTCAGCCACACTTTATAAGTTTCACTTGTTGGTCATCATTGAAGGACAAGGTCTTCAGTAATGGGTCATGGATATTAGGCAGACAGCAAGGTTTGGTTACAACCTCATGAGCTGTAACCCACCCCACTGCCTCACATAGTCAAGGGAGCTCAGTCAACTCACAGCACAAAAGTGGATTAAGAAATGGGCCAGCAAAGGGCTCCATACTGCATAAGGTGCCAGAACACCACTGGAATTTATTGAAAATGTGCTACCTGTTGAAAGAGACCACCTGTAACAATGCTCCTGAAATAAGCAGCAAAATGAAAATTCACCCTCCTTCACAGGAGCAGATAGCATCTCAAACTGTAATTTTAAAAATAACAGATTTTAAAATATTCCTTGTGGGTATAGGCCTACTCTCCTGAATGCCCCTTCAAAGCCTCAGGCACAGTATAAGCAAATGCCATGCCTCCACCTCTGAGACAGCAATTGACAATCTCCAGAGGACAGTTCAGGCAGCTTAAATTCTGAAACTATATAGCAATTAGATGTTTACCAAGAAAGTATTACCTAGACTTTAAATGGTCTACTATTGGCACATTGCTCTAGAAAATAAAGCATGCAAAAATCTCTTAAACAGATTTTTTTAACAGGGAAAAGCTTGCCATATTCATAGAACATCTCCCCTTTCTCCTCTAGACATGTGTTGAAAAGGGACACCACATCGGTTACACATCCACATTTTTACATAATGCCATATTAGTAACTGTTGTATTCTGCTACCTTTCCTATCCTCTACTATCCCCCCTCCCCTCCCCTCCCATCTTCTCTCTCTACCCCATCTGCTGTAATTTAATTCTTTCCCTTGTTTTTTCTTTTCCCTTTCCCCTCACTGTATTTGGGGTAAAAATGGGAGTTCATGACCCACTTGAATCTAATGTATGAAATATGATATGTCAAGAGCTTTGTAATGTTTTGAACAACCAATAAAAAAAAAAAAAGAAAAAGAAAAGGGACACCACATGCTGAGGTTGCTTCAGCATCCCTGTGTTGTGTATCAGCCCCTTCCAACTCAGGCCTGGGCAGGTCTGGGTGGAGAAGCATGACTGGGGTGGAGACACAGGAGAATGTCCCAAAACCTTCATGTGAAGCCAACTCGGCCACACCCAGTGTTTTATCAAGGAAGTGACAAGCGAATGTTTGCATTTTAGAAAGATAGTAGAAGAAAAGGAGGCTTCATACTTGAAAGTTCTTTTTTCTTCTTTCAGAGCTATAAGTGTTAATGGATTGAGTGGAAGGAGTTTGAGGAAAAAGACGAGTTAAAGATGCAGTCAAAAAGCGGAAGGTTCCCCAAGATGCATAAAGTGCACAGGCTTAAGAGGGAGGAGCTACAAGTCCTTGCAGTTCATCTGGTTTCTCTGAGCATAGCTTCTCTTAGCACCAAAGAGGCTGCTGCACTCCAAGCACCTCCAGCCTGGGCTCTCAGAGATCCTTGCTTGACATGCAGATTCGTGACATAAGAAAGGAAGAAAAAAGGGAAGGAAAGAAGGAAGGAAGGAAGGAAGGAAGGAAGGAAGGAAGGAAGGAAGGAAGGAAGGGGAAAGGAAAAAAGAAAAAAAAAACCTTTGTCTGAAGCAGCAGGTTCATACATAGCAATTATCCTCTGTGTCAAAGGCACCAGGTAGGTCTTTGTGTCAGACTAATTTAGATCCCGTTAATGAAAATTACTTCCTCTTTACAGAGTCTGTACCCCATGTGGTTTTCTGAGGTGCAGATGAAGTATTCAATTAAGAACAATTTGAATAAATGCCAATTATGCCCTGCTTTGAGTCTCCCTTTTGAAACATCCTTGTATGTGCTGTGATGTGGATAGGAAAGAGGTCACTGGTTCTCCTTGCAATCAAGCCCACACCTGGGATTTTAGGGACAACTGGTTTACCTGGTGGGATACAAGCTAGCAATGCCGTGGGGGGACAGAATACAGGAGCCAGGCAGACAGCTTCCCCTGGCCCAGGCTCATTCAGTCCAATCTGATGGTGTTCAATTAAGTCCTATTTCTCCACACAATCCTATTTCTCCTGTTCCCTCTATAGTTATTTGGTGAACACAGCATGGCCCTTGAGAGAGACCCTAGAGAGAGGCAGCATGGTTGAGTGACTAAGTGCCTGGATCAGCCCAGGTTCAAATCCTGGCTCCATCACTTACTTTCCATATGATCTTAGCCATGTTACTTAAATTTCTGTACTTTAGTTAATGAAAATGTATGAGCTTCTTATTGGTGCTATAACAAATGGCTATAATCCTAGTGGCTTTGAAACAACACAGTTTTATTATCTTATAATTTTGGAGGTCAGCAGTCCTAAATGGGTTTCAAGGCGCTAATATCTAGGTATTGATATCTCTGCATTCTTCCCAGAGGCTCTAGAAGAGGATCCATTTCCTTACCTTCCAGTTTGCAAGGCCTGCTCACATTCCTTGCCTCCTAGCACTGCATTACCCTGACTCTGCTCCCCTGATCATTTGTTCTCTCTGATCTTCCTGCCTGCCTCTTACAAGAATCCATGTGATTACATTGGGCCCATCTATATAACATTCCTATATCAAAATCCTTAATGAGTTACCTTGTACAAAAAGCCTTTTGCCATGTAAAGTAACTTATTCATAAGTTTTTGAGATTAGGACATGGGTATCTTTGAGCGTAGGGGGCAGAATTACTTGGCATACCACAGGAGATGAAAAAAAGTATGTTATACAATTGTAATGAGCATTCAATGGGCTAATGTTTCATCATGCACCCAGAACATTTGTGAAATAAAATGATAATAATCTGCCTCTGGAAAGCCAAGCCTGGAAGGTCCTAGCATTGAGACACAGGGTTAAGGAGAACAAACCAATATAACACCAGTGCATACGGGGCTGAGCACAGGTTTGCCAAGAGTGAATAGGAGATCACTACCAAAGGGAAGAAATGCCTTAGAGCTGGAGGAACCCTTCAGACCAGAGGAACAACCAATATCATACTCACTACCATCTGTTGGTCCCAAGCTGTTAATAAACTAGGCAAAGCACTCTTCTGAAGAGGCCCAGTAAGCCTCACAGCACTAGAGAGCACGTATATCCAAGACCATATCCTCGGTGCTTGCTTTGCCCTTGACTTGAAGGGAGGGGTTTCTGGAGCAGATCAGGATTGGATATTATGATCCTGGGTCCTCCCAACCCCAAACCTCTTTGGATTTGTCAATAAACAGCATGTATCTTCATGTGCCAATAAAAATATCCACCTCTTTAAGTGACTTACAGTCCTTATCACCCCTCACACACTTTGTATATGCCCATGCACAGGTGGAAGCAACACAGGCCACATGCTAATTCACACATTAACATTCCCCACCACATTAACTACATTTTCAGACCCTACCTTCCTGTTCCAAAGCTGACATTCCCTGTCTCAGACCCACATCAATCAGTTCTACTACATATCCATGAGCCTTTTATTATTGAGCATCTACTTTGATTGTAAGCATCTCAGGAGCATTATTCCATCTAATCATAATAATGACATGAGGAAGGAGAAAATGTTATGGTCCCCGTTACACAGACAAGGATTGTAGCTCAGAGAAGTTAACTGCTTTGTTTTGAGGCTACATGGGAAATAGCAGAGCCAGAATTTGAAATCAGGCCTGCCTGAACCCAAAACTTGTGCTGGGTTCATATGTCATATATGTACATGACAGAGCTTTATAAACTATAGAGGACTTTTGAGATGTCAGTCAAAATTACAGCTCCTAGTAACTGGCATTTCTGATAAATGGACTCCTAATGAATGATATTCAATAAGGTCCCTGAAATGTCAAAAACATCTGTTCATTTAAAATTTCTATGGGAAGTGGAATGTCCACTACCTCTCTGAAAGCAATGTCCAAAGATCACAAAAACGTCATGCTCAGTAAAAGTCTCTTGTTGTCGATTAGATGAAACAGCCAGTCCTTTGCAATCTCAATTGTCACTGTTCAATGGGCAGAGCCTGGAGGCAGCCCCTTTCTCACCCCTGTCAAGTCTGAAGATGGATTACCTGGGCAGGACAGGCCCTGGGAAATACCACCTGGGATTAAAAAAAAAATCACTTGTTAGGATGCTCTTCTTGATACCTGATCATATCCAGTTGCAGCCCACACAGCCCTCCTCTAGATTAGCAGAAGGGGGTGTAAGAATCCTGTCCCAAGGCCCCTCACCACTGTCCACACCCTGAGGGTGGGTACAGGATAGGCATGGGCAGCAAAGCTTCTGTTGGGTAAATGAAGTGGACTCAGCTTGCTGGGATGATGGATGGGTTCTCAGTGTCCAAACAGAGATGGACAAAGCCTAGATCCAAGAGCAACAGGCTCAGCACAGCATTGGCGTCATCCGCAGATTCATTACTGGAAGCCTCGAGGGGCATTTAATCTCCTAAGTATTTCAGAGGATGGTGAACACTTCAGAGCCTAATTCATCTTCTTTGTCTTCATTACAGAGAGTCCTCTGATCACCTTAATCCTCCCTCTGCCACAGGAAAGAGCCATTTGTTTCTTTAATGGGTGTGCTCTCACTAGCTAAGTGGTTGCTCAGAGCCAGGGCAGAAGGTGAAGCCATCCCGAGGACAGTGGGTGACATTCCTGGCTCAGTGAGGAGGACAGAGAAAACTCCCAATTCTAGATGCAGAGAGAACTGATATTTGCCTAAAGCTTATCCACATCCTACTCTGAGCCCTCTCCTTCCCAAGAATCACCGAGGCTTCAAGAGGTGGCCGGCCACTCCTGGTGACTGAAGGGGGTCTCAGAACCAAGCTGGAAGAGGCATGCCCATTTTACAGATAAGGCCACTCCTTTCTGGAGGTTCCCACTCCTTGCTGTGTGCCAATAGTATCAATAATGCTGACAGCGGCTTCCATTCATTTAATTGCTTCTATGTGCCAGGATCTGTACCAAGAATTGTATTCATTAGTTTAATTCTTGTTTCAACTTTGCAAAGCACGTATTATCTATTCCCATTTTACAAATGAAGAAAAGCAGACTTAACTGCACAAAGTGATTATTAATAGCAGACAAGCTTTAAGCCCAGGTTATCTGACTCCAAAATCCCTATTCTTATTGCCTCATTACTGGATCTTGTATGAAACGAACAGAGTTAGCCACAGGAGAGGCATTTGAAGGTGAATGGATATTTTGTCATGTTAGATTGGTGCAATTGTGGGTATGTAGATTAATAAAAGAATATAAGGCCGGGCACGGTGGCACACACCTGTAATCCCAGCAGCTTGGGATGCTGAGGTAGGAGAATTACGAGTTCAAAGCCAGTCTCAGCAAAAGTAAGGCACTAAATAGCTCAGTAAGACCCTGTCTCTAAATACAATACAAAATATGGCTGGGGATGTGGCTCAGTGGTTGAGTGTCCCTGAGTTCAAGCCTGGTAACCCCCCCGCCCCCCGCCAAAAAAAAAAAAAGAATATAAGGAAGATTACGTGGGGTGGACCCTCCAGCCTCTTCCCCATTCCAAGGGCTGTGACTACAGTAGACACTGGCTAACACCCCCATCAGGAGACAGGATGGCTGCTCCTCAGCTGTTCACACTAGCACACCCTGTCTCTATGGGGGATTGTCCAACTCTAAGAAATAATAAATAGGACTGGAAAGGAAGTCTGGAACCATATCATGAATGGCTTGGAAGGCCCAGTTGAGGATTTTGGATAATTCACTATTGGCACTTCTTCTTGGAGCACCAGCTTTGAAAAACAATGATATTCACTGTTTTTTAAGAACTTATTAGGAGCTATAGCAGGTCATTAGGTCCTAACATGTATTATCTCTCATGTACAAATTTTCTTTGGGAGTTTCTGTGGAAGCTTCCCTTCCACAGGTAATTCTGAGAGTAGGAAACAATGGGTCAAGTGCCATCTGGGTTCTTCTCTTCATCCCGCAAGCATTTTGGGAACTTCACCAAGGGTGAGTAGAGGACCTAAGAAATCCTGGAGACATACAGAATAGGGCCCATGGCCTCAGGGTGAAATTTTCACACGAAATAATTCAAGTAGGATGAATACTATTAGACAAGTCAGCACTGCATTGTGAGGTATGAACTCTAAGAAAAGAAGGTCATTCCAGGGAGCTAAAAGTTCCAGGGAAACTTCCATGGAGATGCCTGGGTAGGAGTTAGAACACAAAGCTAAATCTGCTTTAGCTAAGAGATAAGGCTGGAAGAACCAGATGGGGATGAGGGACAATAATGACAGGGATGAGCTGGGCTGGGAGTTAGGGGATCATTTAACTTAGAGTTCAGGTACCTGAAAAAATTCACGGAGACCTGAAATCCATCCTGATCCACTCACCCCGCCCCTTGGTGGGGAAAGAGCAGGCCAAGCATGAACCAAGGTAGAATGCGATAAAATTCCAGAACATCAAAGCTCAAACAGGCTTTGGAAGTTCCTCATTCAATGTCCTCTAACACTTTTAGTAGTAAAACTCTTATTTCCCCAAACAAAGACCTACCTGAAGTTCAAATATATAAAACTACCTGTCATAGATGTAGAGGTTGAGGCTCAGAATCAAAGTTTGCCCCAAGCCTCTGTGTTTGTGTTCCTATTTTTTTGGTGTGTGTGTGTGTGTGTGTGTGTGTGTGTGTGTGTGTGTGTGTAAGCAAAGAAACAATTCACTGCAGGGTACAATGTCAGATGGGCATTAATATAACTGGGACACAGACTTTAAGAGGAGGTCAAGGGGACCTGCCCATGGATCTCTCTGCCTCTCCAGGGTATACAGTCTGAATGGCACAGAGGAAGGCCTTGGAGTCGTTGGATGGACAAAGTGGGAAGTTCATACAGAGGCTTCAAGGTCAATGAAAAAAGGTGGAGAACCTGTTCATCTTCCCTCCCACAGAATGCAAAGCTCGAAGTTCCAGAAGAAGGCATTAACAGGACTGACCACGTACTGTTAGGCCATGCCATCCTCCCAACCCTGGAAACTGAGCACTGAGGGCCTTCTACCCTCCATCCACGTGGTGACAGCCCCTGGGCCTAGTCCTACCCAAGCCTCTCACCTGGTCCCGGGTGTAGGGCGTGTCCACTCTTTGCTTGTCACGGCAGGCTTCCAGGAGGACCCGGATGGCATTCAGCTGCAGAAGCATCTCACAGGCCATCGTATCAAAGAAGGTAATGTTGGCAAGGGCCGCAGAGGCCAGCAGGAAGACTTCCCCAGACGAGGCCTCTTGGCACAGTTCTGGATGGCAAAGAGGAAGGAAAAGTTTCCATGCTGAGCGCTTTCATCTCAGTTACCTCACGTGGTTCTCACAATACCTCTGGGAGATAATTTGTGTGGGTGTTGTAATACCCATTTTTACAGAAGACGAAAGGAGCTACTAGAGGAAATGTCTCTGTCTGCATAGGTGGCAGGGCTGGGACTGGAACAGTGGTGTGTGACTCCGATTTATTCATTCACCAAGTATTACTGAGGGAAGACTGTGTCAGACACCACTGGTGTGTTGGGATAGCCTGATGCCAGGTCACATCCTTGGCTCAGCTTACTCTACCAGTGGGTCAGAAAAAAAAAAGAATTTTAAAAAATTAATATAACTAATTGCAAATTCTGAAAAACATGAGGGAGAAAATGAATGAGTGCTAAGACAGAAAATAAGTAGGATCCCCTGGAATACATAAGGAAAATGTCCCTAAGAAGGTGACTTCACAGCTGAGACCTTAAAGGAGGAAAGGGGCCAGTCATGAAAATATTTGGAGGAAAAGAACATTCTAGACCAAAGGAAAACAGGTACAAAGGTCGTGAAGCAGGAAAGAACTTCCAGCCCATTAGTGTCTTCAGTAATGTAAATAAAACTGCTGCTAAATTTCCCTTAAAGAAGAGACCAAAGTTAAAACACAGAGACTCTACCTCTCTGGCTGCCATGAGCAGAGCTATATTATTTCCTTTTGGTCCCCAGAAAAGGGTCCTCTGGTTGCAGGTAAGTCCTACACTGAGCTCCCAAATGTCAGGTTCTTTCTCTCTGATCCTAGTGACCATAGCCATGCTCTAACCAAATGCCCCCACTTACCATTGTAATTGCACTAAGGGTTTCTAAGGGGAACTGTGCCTATCCCTCATCATCTGGCACATCCCCCCATAGGCTCCACAGAACCTGAAATCGCTCCTATGGCAGGAGGAGGCAGCAAAGGGCTCTGTCCATGGTGCTGCCCATCCCAACGGCCCTGACTCCTGAACCACAACTCCAACTTGATTACTAATCAAGGTGCTTTAGCCCAGGACCTCTACAACTAATAATACTTCCATAAAACCACAGGGGGAAAGACCACACTTCAAGAAAATATCCCCAGGAGAGGAAGAAAGTTCAGCAGTCAGAGTTGAGCTATCTTACATCATGGCCCCTAGTTCTTGCTTCCAGACAGAGTCTATGCTGCCAGGTTCTGACATCATAAATAACATCACCTCTTGTCACCTTCCAGTGAAATCAGGACTACCCCAAAAGGGACAGATAACAGCATTAGTCAAACATCCGTGGTGCACTTAAGTTCTGAGCACCCTCAAGGTAGACAATGGTTGTCCCTGTTTATGGATGTGGAAGATGAGTGTCAGAGAAGCTAGCAATGCTATTACCATTTATACAGTGTTGCGCAGTTGTAAAACTGCTATACAGCTTGTACATCATTAAATCATTGAATCCTTATAGCAATCTAATTTTTTATGGTATTGGGGATTGAATCCAGGGGCACTTTAACACTGACTACATCCTCAGCATTTTTTTTTTTTTTTGAGACAAGGTCTCACTCATGCTGAAGGTCTTGCTAAGTTGCTGAGGCTGGCCTTGAACTTCCAATCCTCCTGCCACAGCCTCCAGAGTCACTGGAGTGCTATATAGGACTGTGCTATCACACCCAGCAACAATCCAGTTTTTATTATAAATTCTATAAATGAAATTCTATAAATGGTTTGCCTGACGTCTTCTGGATAGTAAGTAATGCTCAGAGGCGAGGATCAAATGCACATCTGTGATCCAACCCCTTCAGGCTCACCTCCAGGCCTTGGTGGAGCCTACAGAAATCAACTGGCCAACTTTGCTGCAAGATTTCTTCTAGGTCCAAACACTCCCCTTCATCCTCATGCAGTGGCCATTACTGCCAACACAGCAATTACTAACACAACTGTCTAAGTGCCTTTTAATTTTGCTGCACACTTATTTGAACTACAGTCTGAGTCACCTGGGATGTTACAAAGATTAAATGGAGGATTTCAGTGACTCATTTATAAATGTTTCCAGGGAATGGCAAGAAATTGGAGGGCTATTTCCCACCAAAGAACAGAGCTCTGGCTATCTGCCCAAAACATATATTCCATCTGCTAAATCTCAGAGTGGGCTCTACCATGCATCTTCATCAAGATGAAATAAATAAGAAGACTCATACAGAGAGAAATCTAGTCTGGACAAAGAAGCAGAAATGAGCACACGACAAAAATAAAAGGCTGTTTGGACTATATATGTTTTGGTTTATTTATTATTTGATGACATTTATAAAATGGGAGATTTTATATATAATTTAGAATCTAAGCACTATCTTTAAAAAAAAAAAGTCTAGGCCTTTCCTACATGGCAACAATCAATGGGAGTCCACTTGATACAGAATCCAAAACCCTTATTCTCTTCTTATATCTAGTTCTGTACAGGAAATACAACTCTTGTATTTCCTGTGGGGCTCTGATGGTTGTTTGAGTTTGAGATTTCATGCATGAATCCTAATGCTACTGTGGGCCCTTGAGAAAATTCCTCAAGCTCTCCAGGCCTATACTTCTTCTCTTATAGAGTGTGCATTGAACTTGTGGTCTCTTGAATTTCCTTCTAGTTAAGACCTTCAAAATACTTCTGTATTTTCTTGATTTGAAATTGATGTGGATGTTGCAAAATCAATCTCTCTGAGCCTGTGGGTGCTATTGCCCCTGTGACTACAATCAGTCATGAAGTCAACCTAACTTATGCCCACTATGTGCAAAATACTGGCAGATGGCAAGATTCTATAGCTAGAAGTCCCTTGAGAGAAATGGATTGCAACTCCTCATTTTGTATATTAGGAAAATTATAACGTGAGCTTCATAATATGGCAGAATCCTGACACTGTCTGCACGGGGGTGCTGGCCAATAGCCATATATGGAATAGATGAGTGAGAAAAGCCAGAATCCAAACCTAAGTGTTCTGACTCCCAACCAGGTTCTATGCTGCCCCTAAACATGTGTTATTCTAGATATCCTCCAGACCTGGTCTGGTGACCTCCAGAGCTAACCCTACATTCTCTAATTTAATTTTCATTCAGTTGAATAAGATGTGGATATATAGATAGTGACAGAAAAAGGAAGAGAGGTAGAAACATGGGTCACTACCAGCACTTTTTTTTTAAAGAAAGGAAGTAGTTTGCAAAACAAGTTCCCTAAGGATTGTCATCCAGATGAACACTTTTAGTGTCTGCAATTTAGCAAAGAAAATCTAGAGAAAGAGAATATTCCAAATAGTAGCCTATTATTTTCTACTAGGAGTCTTCATATCCATTCAGAGGTCCTAAAAGAGTCAATACTTTTAGTGCCCCATGATATAAGACCCATGGTGGGATTTCCTGCCACAGGTGGTGGGGAGTATGCTTTCTCGGAGATGTCACCTGCTCCAGTCATTACTGCTAAATTGATTTGGTACAATGAGATTTTAGGAAAAAAGCCTATCAGAGTCTCTGTGGGAAACTTTTAGGCCCCACTGCTCCCTGGACTCCCTCTGAAAGGCCATTTAATCCATTCAAGTTGCTTCTTAGAGGACTGCATGCCATTTTAACAGGAGACTTCGCCATGGAGCTCTTGAAAGCCTGACCCTGCTCCATTAATGGTAGCGCTTCAGCAAATGTGGCCATCTATGCAAGAGACATTTGGGATTGGGTGAGCAACCAACAAGAGGCTTTCCTGAAGACTGATGTGCCAATGCCCTCTCACCCAGGGGTCCCCCAACCCAGGAGACTCACTGACAAGAGCTGTTACGATCTCCTCCATGCTCTCCAGGAAGCTACTGAGGTGCTGGGTGAAGGGCAGATGTGGAGAGGTGACTTGGGCCACAACAGCTGCAGCCTCAGCCCGCGTGGCCTCTGAGTGGCTGTCATCAGTCAGGATGTCGGCCAAGCACAGAACACCATCGACCTGCAGATGGAGAGAGACAGCTTCCCTGTGCATCCTACGAGCACCACTGCTTATGTCCATAGTGAGATAGACTCAGAACCCCCGGACGGCCACTGCTGGACCCAATGTGCAGCCAAGGTGATGCGGCCCCCTGGGTGACCCAATCTCTGACACTTGCAGGTCTTTCCTTGAGTCTAGCAGAGATCAATGCCCTCCCATGAGCTTTGACGATACAGACATCTAGCCAGGTGTCCAGGGACTTGACATTGAGGGACTGCTGAGCTAACTGTGACAAACTATTGCCCCTTTTTGCTCCAAGTCTCACCTAAACCCTTTGTGAACCCTCTGAGTTCTGGAGCCACTTCTCAGGATGACAGTATAATGTTATACACCACAATAAAATGTAGTAGAAAGAACACTCACCTAGGAATCTCTCATCCCAAAACTCCAATCCTGGTCTCTTCCATGCTGTGTAACTTAGCATTAGTCACTCAACTTCTCTGAGACTATTCCCTCCCTCTTCCACAGGGAGTTGGGAAATTAAAAGAAAAAAAGCAGGCAATACTTATCTAGAAGAGATGTTTGAGAAATTCTGGCTCCTTCCTCTCCTTAACATTTAGCAGCAGGCTGAAATCAGTGTGTTCCTTCTCTACCTAGTCCTCTGCCATCTGCCCCATAGAAAGAGAACTGCTTCCATAGAAGCCTTATTCTTTCTGCTCAACCAGAGCAATTAGGTCTGGAGAGACATAATAGGCAGATAAAGACTTCCATTTCTCAGCCCTGCCTCCCTCACCCCTGTCAGACCTGCTCTTGGTATAATAATAGCTTTTGCTTACCAAGTGCTTATGGGGTGCCAGGTTCCACACTAAGTGGAGTGTGTATGTTATTGTACCGGTGATTCCTTGCAATAGCCTGTTGAGATCAGACAAGGAAACTGAGACATAGAAAAGGTTAACTGACTTGCCCCAGACAGTTAAGTCTAAGTCAGTGGTTCAGGAGTTGAACCCAAATGGTCTGGCTTCAAAACCCAGTATTATATAGAAATATATCGGAGGCAAAGTTCAGTGGATGACAACTGAGTATGTTACTGAAGCTGTAAATTATTTTTAACAGAGAAAATTATATTATTTAAAAAATGGGTTTTGAACAGGACATTGTACTGTCATCCTGAGAAGTGGCACCAGAACTCAGAATTCAGCCTTCACAAAGGGTTTAGGTGAGACTTGGAGCAAAAAGGGGCAATAATTTGTCACAGTTAGCTCAGCAGTGCTACTGCAGTCCCTCAAATGCACCTGGACACCCGCCTGCCTGAGAATCATGCCTCCAAGCCCCAAAGATCCCTTCTCTGATCATGAGTGGGAGGTAGGGATGGGGCAGGGAAAGAGGAGGAGAAGCCTGTGCTGCTGCTCCCCACATCTGCCTCTGCCCTGAGCCTCCTGTCCCTGTCTTCTTACTTCCTGCCACTCAGCTCCAGTGGGTCTCCAGAGGTCTGACTTTTGTTTGACTAATTACCACCACTGAGTTCTGTGCCTCCCTTAAATGGCTCTTGGGAGCTGTAAGGTCCATTAGCTGTGAAAGCCTTTGGCAATCTCAGACTCAGAGGAGACAAATGTGGAAACAGGAGCCCAGGGAACTGTCCGCAATAAAACTCACCTGGATGTGCTTAATAAAAGGGAACAAACAGCAGCCAGCTAGCCCCCAGGAGGACTGGATCCATGCCAGGTACTTGACTAACAGGCCCTTGGAGAGGGGCCTTATTTGGGCCCCAGAGAAGGAAACGGGGGGTGCTCTGGGCCTAGAAACAGGAAGCAGCTCCACAGCCAACATAAGAAACCTTTTAATCACCTGGCTCTCATCCCCTTTCCTCCTTCCAGTACAAATCAAGTCTGTTGCTAAGGAGCTATAGCATCTCTAATGGAGACATTTCTCAGTTAATACAGTCTCCCTGATCTCATCTTGGTTGCACCTGGGGTTGCTATCCTGGTCCCCTGATTCAGTTGGCAATACCAGTCAGACCCAAACTAGCATCCTGTCCTGGTCCCCAGCACATGCTTGGAGATAGACCAATCTGAACCCATCAGAAAGACCAAGGAATCAATGGTCCCCAAGGCCTGGTGCCACCCAAGACCCAGGCACCAAGCTTGCTTCCTAGCCCAGAATGTTGCTCTGAAACTCCCCTGAGCACATATTGTGTGCCAGATCTCGTGCTGTGGCAATAGCAATCTGGGCGAGGAGGTGGGGGATAGCCCTGCAGTGCAGGGGGTGACTCACATCTACAGATAACATCATGAGGCTGTGTGATTTGGTGCACTATAGAGAGGCCTCCTGGAAACCACCCCTAACTTAACACAGCCCACGCTCCGGCAGGGGAGGTGGCCCACATCTGGGCTCCCACGCCCACTACATCTGCTATCGTCATTGCATTTATCACACTGAAGGGCCCTGTTTCTCCAAGTGGGGCTGGTGGCCCAGCTGCATAAAACAAACCACAGATTCCTTAAAAGCAGAATCCTGTCCCAGACCCAGACCTACTCTGCCAGAATCTGGAGGAGGCCTGGGAATCTGCTTGTTAACATGGCCACACTGAACTTTATGCTCCAGCAATTTGGAGAAACACTATTGTGATGTGGGTCTCGGCTCTTGTCTGTCTGGCTCCCCTGTCCCCTTGACAGCCCTGCAAGCCTGAGGACCACAGCTTGTTCGCTTTGGGCTGCTCCAGGCCTGGTATATGTTGGGTTTTCAGTAAATGAGAAACAAATGCAGGGAAGTAAAATCTGACCTAAGACTTAAAGACGCACTGTAGACTTGAAGTCTATCTCCCTGTAGACTAGTAAAAGTTGAGAAATGGAAACGGAGATGGAAGGATATTGAGAGAAAAGGCAGTTAGCAGACAGGACATCAGTGGAGAAATAGCCAACAACAAAACATAAATTCCACAGATGCTCAACCCCAGGAAAATGACCTCAGACTGATGTGGACCTGATTTTTTTGTTGCCCTCTGGTTTCCTAGAGGGCCTGTGGGGTTCTGGTTTTATAATTATCAATTGCCTATTGTCTTGAATTCCTTCTAAATTTGTTAACTATGTGCCAGAGCTCTTCTAGTACTGTACTATTTATGAAATATATCATCTCTTCAAAATAGTCTCTCTCTCTCTCTCTCTCTCTCTCTCTCTCTCTCTCTCTCTCTATATATATATATATATATATATATAAATTTACAAGGGATAACAAATAATAAAATGACCACCTACATATGTATATGTCTATACTTAACCAGAAATTCTAATCTTAGCTCTAAAATCAAGAGAGAGCCCCCCCCCAACCTTTTTTAATCTCTTATCTTCTCTTCTTTCCCCTATTGGATAGGCCATTACCCTGAATTTTGTGTTTATCATTCCCTTATTTTCTTCAGAGTTCTTGAATGTGTATTTTGTTTAGTTGTACAAGATTTTGTAACTGATGCAAGTGGTATCATACTGTATATACCAATTTGCTTTCTTCCCTAGATAGATTGTTTATGAAACTCCTTCCTATCATTGCACATGGCTGTGGTCCATTTATTTTCACTTCTGTATGGTATTTTGCTACATAAATTGATTGCAATTCATTTATTCATTCTTCTGTCAATGGGCACTTGACTGGTTTCCCAGTTTTTGCTACAATTGACAGTGCTTCTAAAAACATTCTTCTAAATGTCTTCTGGTGAATAAGTGCCATTTCCACTAGGGGTCTCAATCTAGGAGTGGAATTCCTAGGGCATAGAATTTACACATCTTTTCTTTATTTTTGCAACATGATCTGAGTAGCAATACTCTCAACAGAAATATATTAAAATTATTTACCACCTTGTCAGTAGTTCTTGGTATTTTCAAGTTTTTTTTTTAATTTTTGGCAATTTAATGGGTATAAAAATTGTATTTTAACCTGTATGTCTCCACCTACCAACAAGATTGAGAAACTTTATTTCATTTTGCTTTGCTTTGTCTTGGCTTTTGATTATTACAAGTTGGATTTCCTCTACTATGAATTACCTGTTAGTAAGTTTTGCTAATTTTTCTATTTGGTGGCTTTTCATAGGGGCCAAATTTCCTTGGACTTTGGTTCTGATGCTGCTGACCTGCCACTTAGCCTGCTGCCATCAGTCTGCTGCCAGTCCAAGTTGATCTCTGTATCCACTGGCATCTCAGCAGTTCCAATGCAGCACAACTCACCACAGGGGGAGCCACTGAAGGACCTTACACCCCTGAGCTGTGGGCTTTCCAGCTCCTGAGCCAATTCCTACAGCATCAAGATATGCTCAGACACTGGAGTTAGAATTCTGCCTCTGTCCTCTACTAAATGAATGATTTTATTACCTAATTTGAGCTTCTAAACATTGGGGTAACACCACCAATCTCAAAGGGCTTTTAGTTTTTCTTATAAAATGGAGATAAAAATAGCAACGTCAGAAGGACCATTACAATCTTAATTGAGAGACTGCACATACAATGCCTGCCACATGGTGGTAACATCATCCACCCATCCCCACCTGGCCTTGTCATCGCTACTAGAATTGGCACCCTGAGCCCTAACTCTCCTCACTTCTGTCTGCTCCAGACTCCTTACTGGACTTCTCTTTGACCCTTTCTGCAGATTCCTCTTGGACTGAAACTCCACTGAAAAACAGCCTTTTGGGTAGTGTGTTAGTTTTCCATCACTGTGACAAAATACTTGAGAAAATCAACTTAAAAGAAGGCACGGCTCATTTTGGCTCATGGTTTTAGACCCTGGTTGCTTGACCCTGTTGCTTGGGCCTGTGGTGGCACAGTACATGATGGCGGGAGCACATGGAAGAGGGCCTGCTCCCCTCATAGAAGCCAGGAAGCAAAGAGAAAGAGGAAGAGCTAGGGTCCCAATAATCCCTTCAAGGACACTCTCTCGATGACCTAACTTCCATCCACTAGGCCCCACCTCCAAAGGGTTTCATGACTTCCAACAGCACAATAGGCTAATAAACAAGCTTTGAGCAAGTGAACCTTTGGGGTCATTGAGATCCAAAGTAAAACAGGTAAGGATCCACAAGTCGACCCACTTGTTTGGGCATCATCACACATCCCAGAACTGGGACTTTTTAAAACAGGAGAAATTCCTAACTGACTGGGAATCAGAAGATGAACAATTAGAATCCCTTAGCAGGATAAACAGTGGAAATCAGCACCATCTCTGCATTTATATTGTCAGCAGATATTTACTGAGTTCCGACATTGTGACAGGTGTTGAACTAGGTACTGCAACTAGATGAAGTCACAATAAATAAGATAGAGAGAAGAAAACTAACACAGGCAGTAGGGAGGTAACAGGCAAAGAATCAGAGGCTTACAAAGGATTTGGGAAATTGTGTAAAGCAAATCCCAGCTTCTCAGTTCCCCTCTTCCTTGGCATCTCTTACCTACCCCTGCTGAGAATTATTCCCCTCTTGCCCCTCTCTCCTCCTAGAACTGCAGGATACTAGACTTTTGGGGTTCACCTACTCCCTAATTAGCTAATTCTCATTGCTTGCTCTCTCAGCCTCCCTCTTTTACTTCCAACTAAACTAGCATGTGTCAGATGTCACTGTTGGCACATTCTATACCTCATTAGACAATGGATCCAAACCCAAGTGGCCTCAGTGACTCACAACCATGGCCCTCAAACCTAACCTTCCAGCCCCAACCTTCTTGCCCAAGATCCATACTATATTTCTAAACTGCTACCAGATCATTTCATGCTTAATTCCAAAATTAATTTGCCTGCATGTTCCAGGGACGCCTCAAACTCAATTCACTTAAAACAGGAGTGGTCATCTTCTCTGTTTCTCTCCTCGTTCCCATCTCAGCCCCAGGTCAGAAGTCACCTGCCTTCCCCAGACAGAAGTGGTCTCTGTACTCCCAGCTACCACTCAGGTCTGACCTCAACTGCAGCAGGTAGTATGTCAAATGACCTGTGTTACATGCCCATTCCTTCAAATCTAAGAGACTAGAGTTGAGTCCCTTAGGGCACCTCCTACAATGAATCTTCTCTAGGTCCTCAGCACCTCCCTGCACATAGCTGAAGAGGTATGGGATAAACAATGAGGAATCCCAGGCCCAGGGAATTGGAGACTACCCAGACCACACAGTAAGTTAATGTCAGAGCTGGGAATCTGATCCTGGTCTCTACTCCTTGCCCTGTGCCTCTCTCAGAGGAAAGAAAGAAACTGGTGAGAGGTCAGGTCGAGCAGGGGCAGCTCAGCTCAGCTCCTATGATGGGCTTAAGAATAGTCCACCCTGAGACCAGCTTTCTCAAATACTGGCCCTATGTTAGGAAACTCTCCATCCCCAAACCACCCACTTCCCATCCCTAGTCGTAAACTTTATGCCAAGACAGCAATCTAATCAAAGCACTTTCAAATCACTAAAGAAATTGCTGCTGGAAGCACTTACAGATAATTAGCTTTTACATGGAGTGGGATGGGCCTGGGCCTGAGGCCAGACTTTCCTCATTGGGTGGGTATGCGTGTGGGGATGAAGATGGCCTGGCCTGGTCATCACCTGGGCAGCAGGGCTAATGCACCTAGAGTCTAGACACAGAAAGAGCTGGAAAATGTGGAGATTTTCCCCAGAGAGTAAGAGAAGGAACAGGAAACCCGTGCAGCTGAGAAGCCCAGAGTGTACAGAAAACATCAAGTCAGATTTATGAGCAGCATTCTCCTACTGATTATTGGAAATGCGTCAGTGGCAGCTTTTATGCAAATATTGAAGGGACAAAGGCTAGTACACAAAGGCTCATCATATATCACTGGTGCCACTCTGCTGTTTCTTAGTTTTGTTTGGGGGGCATTTTGCTTTGGTTTTGTTTAGAGTTTAGGGATAGGCAGAGGAGTTGGTTGCTGACATGTACCAAACAGAATCATGTAAATGAAGTGAAAACTCAGTCATAAGGGAGGCAACAACCTAGAGATCCCCACATTTTCTCCTTCACTTCTCTGTTCACTCAGACACCTAAAGGCTCCAAAACAGCACAAAACAAGTGGAAATTGCAAAGCAATTGGGATCCTGCTGATGAGTCCAAGAAGGATGAATCAGTTCATCTAGGGGAGACTCAGAAGGAAAATTCAGTGATATTCAGAGAGGGGAAAAAGGGTCATGCCCAAGGAAGCAAAGACAGGTGAAAGGCCAAAGGACAGGGCAAAACATTTGGTGGAATAAATGAGCTCATGGGTCAGAGGCAGAAATGGAATTGTGCAGTGTGAACCAGATAGGAACGACTTTCAGGATAAAGTCTATGACAAAGCAAGGGGTTAAAGGCTCCCTTTATAAAATGAGGAACTTGTTTTATGGAGATGGCTGCAGGGCTGGTATTCAACAGAAAGCTACAGAAGCTAAGCAGGCCCTCTGGAGGATAATACCATCCTCCCTCAAAACATGTTCCCGAGTGCGCCACTCCTGCTGTTTCAAACAAGAGTCCTCTGTTAAAAGCTAAGTGCTAAAGTGGACAAATACAAATAGTAACATGTAATAGAGGTTAGAGCAATGGATGGAATGGCTTATATAACTAGCTTGGTGGGCAAGTCAACAAGGCAGAGAGAGAAAGATGGATAGGCACAGAAAGCTAAGTTATTTAGATGGAGAGAAATCGGGACTTGACTCATTTAAGAATGAGTATAAATAGAAAATAATTTCCTGTGAAGCAGATGATTTTCCTTGAAGTGGATTTTCAAAGAGATGCTCTGAAGACATTTGGAGGTGGGTTTCCCTTTGGGTTAGGGCTTTTAGGCATATGCTGATAGGAGATCCCAAGTTTTCAGCAAAGCACTGCAGTGCCCAGGTGGGCAATTCAATTCAATTCAATTCAATCCAAACTGATTCTAGACCATTGGTCCTCAGATGATTAGAAACATCTGGAAAAGTTTTAAAATTACTAATATTCAGGCTTTATCATGAGAAATTTGAATTTAATTGGTCTGCGGTAGAATCTTGGCATCATTATTTTTAAAAACTCTGTATGTAAGTCTAATGGACATCTTGTGTTAAGCAACAGTGTTCTAGAGATACCTGTAGCGCAACGAAGTTGCAAAGCCTTGAACGTGGAAAGAGCCTGGCTACTCGATGACTTGGCAAAATGAGCAAGTTTGTCACCTTCTCAGAAGTCTCAATTTTCAGTTTTAAAATGATAATGATAAAATACCCAATAAAGAAATAGTGAATGAAATATTGACAGTATTGTCCCTGAAATTAGTAACAAAACAAAGAAATCCTATTTAACACCATACTAGCCAATGCAATCACACAAGAAAATTAAATAACAAGGACTAATGATGGGAAAAGAAGATGCAAAACTGCTATTCTTTACAGATGGCCTGATTGTGTGCATGGAAATTCCTAAATAATATAGACACTATTAAAATTTATAAGTGAATTTAGCATGATCAATGGATACAATGCCAAAATTGTATTTTCTACAGATTAGCAACAAAATTAGAAAACTTTAAAAATACCATTACATTATCATTTAA
This sequence comes from Marmota marmota marmota, assembly GCF_001458135.2. NCBI lineage: Eukaryota > Metazoa > Chordata > Mammalia > Rodentia > Sciuridae > Marmota > Marmota marmota. The sequence goes on along the minus strand of NW_026000174.1, from coordinate 27,892,736 downwards.
ATCATAGCTAGGAATAAATATTTTTTTAAAAAATATGAACACTGAAAACTCAAAAGATTGTGGAGAGAAATTAAAGATAGACTATGTTAAGTAGAGACATATACTATGTTCATTGATTATGAAAGAAGATTGCTTAAATATCAATTATCCAAAAATTTATCTAGAAATTTGAAGAAATCCTAACCAAAATCTCAGCAGGTGTTTTTGTGGACACTGACAAACTGATCATAAAAAGTATACCGAAATGTAAAGAACTTAAGAATTCCCAACATAATCTTAAAGAAGAACAAATTGGGGGGATTATTATGTGACCAAATATCAAAGTGTATTAGACTAAAGGGACTCAGTGCCATATTGGCACAAGAATGGACATAAAATACTGATAGAACAGAAACATAAAGTCCAGAAACAGATTCAGCATTTGTCACCACTTTACTTGCAACATAGGCAACACTTCAATTTAGTGGTGAAGGGGTCGTCTTTTCAATGAATGGTTCAACTGGGCACCCATATGGAAGAAACTGAACGTTGAACACTACTTTTAAAATTAATTTGAAGGGAATCATAAGCCAAAATGTGAAAGGCAAAACATTATAAGGTTCCTTGAATGAAATATAGGAGAATAACTTTAAGATTTTAGATAAAATGATGATTTCTTAAATAGATACAACTGGTACTAACTACAAAAGGAAAGACCAATAAATGGACTTTAAGAAAATTAAGAGTTTCTATTTATCAAAAGATAGAATTAAGAGAATGCAAAAGCAAACTACAGACTGATGACTGGCAATATATTTTCTTACAGGATCAATTCTCTCTCTCTCTACACACACACACACACACACACACACACACCTACACTCTACACCTAAATGTATATATGACATATATATGATGAGAGATTTGTATGTCTATTCTTGATTTATAAATCAATAAGAAAAGACGAACTACCCAATGTTTTTCATGAGCCAAATTCTCATGATATTTCACAAAAGAAGAGAACCAAATGGACTATCAAGAATATGAAAATGTGTTCAAAATCATTACTCATCAGGAAATTAAAACCATAATGAGTGACCACCCATGGCGGTCACAGGCAGGGGATTGCATACCCAACTATCACAAATTCACAAACAACTTGATTAATAGAAACGCTCCTTTGGAAATTGTATGTTTACTGTCTGTGCATGTCATTCTATCTCCCCTTCCTCACTCCCTCTATAATTTCTTCCTCTTTCTTACAACCCTTCCCTCACTCTGTCTCTCTTTGTCTCTGTAGACTACCTGGGTGCTCACCACTTGCTGCCAGGGGCAGCAGATGCTGGTTCCTGATCCATGATTTAAGGCCTGGCTGCTATCCCTCTGGGCTGTCAGTGCCAGGCTGTTTCCAGGTAAGGGGTCCTCCCTACTCAAATTTTGCCCCAAACCTTTACCTATAGTCACTCTCTCAATCTCCTATTGTCCCTCCAGGCCCCAGAAACCTCTTTCCCCTGCTCCTCTCTAAATTAATACTTGCCCCACTCTAGAACCCAATGCTGATGGTCAAAAGTGCCACCTCTGCACCTTTTCGGGTCCTCTGAGTGACTCTCACTTGTGGACCTGTGGACACAGCTTCACTTCTCCCCAGCCATAGCATCATGTTTATATCTGACTTTATTTATTTTATTTTCTCACCAGATTATTTGGGGTCCAGCTAGGAAACAAACAGTGACTAACTTAAGCCAGCAGCTTCTCATCCCACGACACACACACACACACACACACACACACACCCTCTCAAATGTAGGACTCCATTATGAATTCATAGGGATAGAAAGGTACTCAGCTCTCTTCTAATGACTCCTGGAAGAAGAGCACCCACACACATACTCCAACCAGAATTCCTAGTCCAGTCAGTTCAATACCCTCTAATTTTTGTTTATCACATTACATCTTATAAAAATTACTTCATATGCCACCTAATACCTGCAGAATTTCCATTAAATGAGAAAAGTGAAATTTATAGGGATTAAGAAACTTCTTTCTGGTGTCTTAGCAAACAGCAGCAACAAACAACTGGCCTCATGGTCTCTCCACAAATTCCCAACTTGGCAGCTTCTACCCATGAGGCACTGCCAGTCTCAACTGCCTGTTCCTCCTCTCACCTGTCTCAAGCTGGCCCACAGAGGTCAACTAGACCCACCAGCCTCCTAAGTCTGCTCACAGACCTAAGAACTTGGGCTCAGGAGTGGCAGGGGGAGAGAGAGAGGAGATACTGGTACAAAGGGGACTTAGGCAAAATCCCACAGAATGACTTCTAAGCATTTTAGCCATTCTATTATGGTTTGGATATGGAATGTTCCCGAAAAGCTCATGTGTTGTGCACTTGGTCCCCAACATAGCAAAATCCAGACATGGGGCTTTTGCAATGACTGAATCATGCAGGCTCTAATCTCATCAGTGAGTCAATCCATCTGATGGATTAATCATTTGAATGGACTGCTGAATGGTCACAGTAGGCAGGTAGGGCATAGTTAAAGAAAGTAGGTTGTGCCCCTGGGGACTATAACTTGTCCTCCGCCCCTCCCTGCCTCTGCTTCCAAGCTACTGCAAGCTGAGCAGCTTCCCTCTACCACACCCTTCTGCCATGATGTTCTGCCACACCTCAAGCCCAGAGCAATGGAGCCAGCCAGCCACCAACTGAAACCATGAGTCAACATCAATCTTTCCTCATCTAAGTTGTTCTTGTTTGGCATTTTGGTCACAGCAACAAAAAGGTGATTAACACACTGTCCTTGCTGAGGGTTCTGATAAGCTTTGAATTCCCCATGCTCCCACCTTATACAGGGACCTAGCCAGCAGAGGCCCTGCCAGGCTGTTTTGAATGATGTCAGATATTCTGCATTCTAGCTTCAGCCCTGTAGCCAGTAAAGGGAATGACGTGGGTATGCATGCACATGTGCACACAGGTACACAAGTGTACACACATGCACACACACACCAAGCCTCCATACTCTAATTTACAAAGAGTTTTTATCCAGTCATGCACTGAACAAGATTCACCTGTGTGTGAAAGCCACTTCCCTAATGGGCTGAAGTGGTAGGCACTGTAGTGCCTCTTGGTGGAGGAGGCCAGACAGCTCTGGGCCAGGCAGCATGGGACTCCGGGAGTGGCACACACACAGTGTGAGCACCAAGAAGGAAGGAGAGCAGATGGAAAGAATCTTGCAGCTAGATCTGACATTGATGTCAACAACTGGAGGTGAAACACTCCTGTTGGGCCACCTCAGCTGAGGCAGAGGTTCCAAGCAAAGAAGCCCCTTTAGTGAAGATATCTGGAGGGAGGGGGAAAAATTCACATTTGGAGGTTTGACTCACTTCTATCCCTACCTGGAAAGCAGGACTCATCACTCTGATTTTGCCTGTGATGAAACAGGGCTCAGGGGTGCTTCAGGGGTTCAAGGCCAAGGTGAAGCGGGACGTCAAACCCACATCTGTTTTCCAAAGAGGCAATGAGCTGAAGCTTGCAGAGCTGCCAGACTGAGGTGGGGTGGAGGGGTTTAGTTTAGATGGACAGTACTAAACGCCTCCACCCCTAACTTTTAATTTTTTCCCCAGTGGGGACAGGGACCTAAAATGGTTTCTCCTTCAAGCAAGCACAGGGCTGACTCTCTGGGGAAGACTGAAAGTTTGGGACAGGTTAGATTTCAAGATTGTCTACACCCTGCTCCTGGAGGAGTCTGGCTTTCCAGAAAGACACCCCTATTGCCTTTAATTTTAAAGTCCTTTCTCCCCTTTCCACTCCCTCCACACGCGAGCTCTCCTCAGACCCGGACAGCTGATCCTGGCACACAGCCCATCAGCCTCAGCAGCTCCAGAAGGCAGCCCCAAGCAGCCTGATCACACTGCCACTGATGTTCTTGTCCACCAGGGGCCGCTGTTGCACAGCACATGCAGTCCACCAAACCCCCGAGGCTGGAGCCTGCTCTTGCAAACTGACTTGCTCTTAGGCACCAAGACTGCCTGGCAGTTCCATCCCATTACCGCTTAGACCTGTTACATAGGGTGCAGTGCCTAGCCATCGGGGCCTTGCTTCAGTCTGAACAGTACTAAAGCTCATGATCTCAGGGGTGCTTGTAAAGAGAGGAGAGGGAAGGCAGGGCAGTGTGCCTGACACTGTTCCTAACTCACATTCTGGCCTCCTTAAACCCCTCCACCCCTAACTTTAAGGCAAATGCACCGAGGACTTGGCATGTGGGGACTTCTCCCCTTGCAAAGCTGGGGAAGGTGATAGGTCTGGTCTCCACTCCTCTCTGCCTGCCAGCCTGAGTGGTGACACAGACAGCTGACCTGGGATCCTGGGACGCTCTGCACAAGCCTGGCCTATTCCAAGAGCAGTAGAAGGCCAGTCGAGGTAGGCATGAGGGCTGAAGGCAGCTTGTAAGCCTAGGTGGGTTGAACCCCAAAGAGTTGTGAAGAAGCATGTAGGACCTCTGTCGAAAGCAGCCTGTCTCCCTCTCTAGGAGCTACTCCTAGAAGAAAAAGGACTGGCTGCAAGTCAGATCAAACTAAGACTCCTTACCCAGCATTCATGGCCCAGCTCTCCCCCACTCAGCCTCACTTTAGTATTAGAGCTCATTCTAACAAGATAAAGTCTCTGCCTTGCACTGGGGTCTGCAGGCCTTGGTCAATGACCCCTTTTGGCTAAGAGGAGGACACCTATAAATGGAAGCAAAAAAGTAAGTTCTCAACCCAGACTCTTGCCTCCTGGTGCCTAACTTTTCTAGCCTCAACTTGCTCTTCTATAAAGTGGGGTGGAGGTGATTTTTCTTACAGATTGACTGTGAGAATCCAACAGGCAAAGGATGGGAAAACTAAAGTTTGGTGCAAAAAAAATGAACTATTTCTTTCCATCTGCAGCTATAGGGGGAGCAGACAATGCAGAGAGACTGTTTTAAAGAGCAGCCTGAGCTGCAGGGCCTCCCAACCCCCTCCATCCTGTTAGAATGTCTGGTTTTCTGTCTCCAAGTCCAGATCTTTCTGTCTAGTGTCTCATCCAGCCCAGAGAGTCTGGGATGAGGAAGCTGCACAAAGACAGACAGTAATTTTTCCAGCCCTCACTCAACCCTGGGGATTTTCCTGGATTTGAAATTGAGCCTTCCTCCCCTCCCCTGCTCATCTTTTATTTCTCTATCGATTTTCATTAAACTCTCCCCTTGGCTCCAGAACAGGGTGAACTAATTCCTTATTTGAAAAAATAAATAAAACAAAGGGAAGGGATGCTCTTCTGAAAGCGAGATTGTCTCTGGTCTAAGGCTGGAAGAAGAAATTACCAGAACTGTCCCAGGCAGGCTGCTCTTTAAAGACCTGGCCAATTCTCTAGCTGTGGAGTCCCTCTTCTTTAAGGGGTGGGGGACACTTCAAGCCAAGTGTCCTACCCTCATATACCCAGTCTTCACCTGGATTGCAGTTCCCAGTCCATGTCTGGTCCCCAGTTCCCTCCAGTCCCAGGGCCCTGATCTTCCCTTTAACCACAGCTGGACCTCTACCAAGGTTACTGCAAAATCCCCAGCATTCAGGCTGTTTGGGGGGGCAATGTAGAGTTTTCCCCAGACCACCTTGAAAAGGCCAGGGAGAAGGAAAGGAAAGCAGACACAGGCAGAGTGTTTCCCCCATCTAGGCACCAGCCTGGAAACCCACTATATTGTCACTCTGCGTCACCATAGCAGCCCACAAGGGAGGTGTCATCCACACTGTACAGAAGAGGAAACCAAGGTTCACAGAGAAGTGGCTTGCAACCCTAGGCCAATTTCAGCCTCTCCCACAACCCTGCAGTCATTCCTCTTGGTGATGCCAGTGTACCTGGCCAGTTCCAGTCCTCCAGAAAGCCTGCCATGACCAGTCCACCTCAACAGAGTTAGGTCCATGGGCCCCCCTTAGACAGTATGACTCAGGGTCCTCACTACCTCCTTGGCCCTCATCTTCTTCCTCTAGTCTCCTCCCAAGTTTGGTTCAGGAACACTGCCTCCTCTTCCGGGATCCCCCAATTCACTGAGCAGGCTGCTCTTTAAAGACCTGGCCAGTTCTCCAGCTGTGGAGTCCCTCTTCTTTGGGGAGAATGGTTTCCTCTGCTCTCCTGGAAGCTGCTTGGGAGCCCCTCCTTGGTCTTTCTGGACCCAGCTCCACAACTGCCTCCTTGGTGCTGCCTGCAGAAACAACCCAGCAGGGGTGGGGCCTCCCTCCTGTGGTCTCTTGTGGTCATGGGACAGTCCTCCACTGCCTACTGCTCAACTCCCCTTGCCTGGCCAACAGGGTCTGCTTCGCTCTCCTCCCTATACCAGCTGGAAGTGGTGAGGTTGGGACTTAGGTCAGGAGCAGCAAGGCCATCTGGGTTAAGGTGCAGGGACTTTGCTGCTCTCGTGTATCCATTAAATCAGCAGAGCAGTGAGGTAGACAGGAGTGGTCAGGCAGGCAAGGCCCAAATTCTGGTTCTAGCATTCAGAATGTGATTTCAGGCAAGTCACATAAACTATCTGAGACTTCCTTGCCCTGTCTTTTGGATGTTAACGATGCTCACCTCACAAGGTTCTGGTTTTAATGGAGGGCATAATTGGCCAGACTAATCCAGCACAGTCAGCCTTCAGTGTCTGACACTTCTTTAGCCCACTAGGCCTGACAACCACCCAGGCCAGCCATGGCCTGTGATAGGGACACTAAAATATTCTGCTTTTTGAGCAGCATGAGAAAAAAAAAAAAAAAAAGCCTCTAGCCATTCCAGCTACAAAGGTTTTCAGCTCTTTCCTGAATTGAAAACTTTCTGCTGCACAATCTAGGAGTCCAAACCAAAGAGACAAGCTGGAGGTAGGGTGGGCATTGTCTGGGCAGGAAGGACCAGCTGGCAGGACACAGATGCAAAAGAAGAGGGTCATTTTGCTCACCCCATCCACATTTACACCAACTCCCAGGAACAGATGGAGAGCTCATACTCCAATCTTGCAGGCACCCAACTGTCCTGGGACACACCACTCCTTCCCACTTCTCCGCCATAAGAATATTCAGCATCTTTGGCATCTTTCCTTGAAACTTGGTTGAGAAATTCCCAAACATCAGCCCAGCCTCTTTATCCCTATAACCTAGATTCGCTGGGGGCCCAACTGCAGGCTGAGACCCTCTCAGGCGTAGGGAAGCAGCAGCCTCAGCCCCAGCAACGGAGTAGATGTAGAGAATGGCCAGAATGTCATGTCTCCCCAGGTTGGGCTTGAGTGGGGCCCTGGGGCCTGTCAGAACACCACATTGCTTCTCCAACTTCACCCTTCCCTGTGACATATTGACCCAGTCACTGCTTGGACCTGGGTTTCCGATTCCCCATTCAGGCCCTCTAGTCCTCAGTGGGGCAGAATTGCCTGGGTACCCAGTGCTCCACTGCTCTTGACCCTCTGTCCACCAAGGACCTGGCTCCCCTTCCCTTGGCTGCAATGGATGGACCAACCACTCCCCGTACTGGCTTGCCTGCCCATTGCTGTATTCTATCCATCAGGCTTTTCAGTCAGTGATCTCCCCACCTAGGAAGTGCTAAGTGTCCCTTTGGACCCTGCCATTCTTGATCAGTTTCATTAGTCCCTCTCCCCTTCACCTCCACATTGAGACCCACAGTCAACACCTCTAGCAACCTCCTCTGTGTGCCATCTGGAAGAAAACAGGATAAAGGTGACTTGGTCCATAAAGAGACCCAGATGGCCACTATGAGGCTTGGCCCCACCCCCACCTGGCTTATGCCACCTCAGATAGCCACCCTTACCTTCTCCAGCTGGTGGACACCCTCTTCCACACAGCAGATGGAGGCCAGTGTGCGGAGCGCCTGGGGGTACAAGCACCGGAAATTGTCCTGTCGGCAGACCTTGAAGAGTGCTACAACCCCACCCTCCTGCCAAGAAAAAAGAAAATGTCACATGACACATCACCATGGACCTTCCCTGGTACTGACTCAAGAATAACTGGAATCCCTCACTCAGTTGATCAGCTTTGGGGTCACCCCCCACCACCACCACACATAACACATATGCACAGAGAAATGCGGACTCCTAATGGTCCAAGTTGGAGGTGAGATCACCCTGATGCTTCTGGGATTTGGGGGCCAGAGGCCCAGAAGAACATTTTACTGGGGCCAGGATTGACATCATTCAACATAGGTCCCAGACGCCTGGCCACACCCTCTCAGCAGCCTCCAGTGGAGCAGTCCTGGAATCATCAAAAACATGTCCTAGAAACAGACCAGAGGCAGGTGGAGGGAACGGAAGACTAGAAGTCTAGTGCTAGTTCTCACTCTGCCAGCAATCCCCAGGCTCCTCCTCAACAACTCTGACTGCTCTGGCAGGCAGGCAAGATGAAGTTTATTTATACCTTTATACCATACCATAATTTATTCCCACTCTGTGATGGGGAAAAAATCCTGAAGTGCACATGGGTAAGATAATCCACCCTACATCCACACCACACTGCCAGGCAGGAATCTGGGAGAGGGAGTGCCTCCTCCAGGTGCCCTGCAACTGGTCATGTTTATTCTAAACTAACCACTGAAGCCCACCTTGGCCTGGTATAACAGATCACACGGGGGACTCGCAATACCCGGCAAACCAAAGGCAAGCCCACCTTGTGCCTCCAGAGCACATGAGGCTGGATTCCCTGCCTCTGGCTTTGATTCCTTCCCTCCCTCTCCCTCTTCCCTGGGGGCTGGAAGGGTGCCTGGAGGTGGCAGCACTAACACAGCATCAGCCACTCCCCTGAAGCCTTGGGACGCTGGCCCTTAACCTCATCACTCCCAAGTCTAAGCCCTTTGCAGCTGCTCCCAAAACTGAACAAAATGTCACAGAAAGAAGGTAAGTTCACCAAAATACCATCTCCCATCAGAATTTTAAGAACTCTGACCACCAAAAATTATAGTGAGCACCTACTATGTGCCAAGCTCTATCCTGTGCTGACCGAGGATGCAGCAGCGAATGATTGGAAGGACAGCAAACCAACCACTGGCAGAGGAAGCCATGACCACTGCAGCCCAGTACAGCTGCACCAAGACAACCCAGGCCCAGACCCTTTTCTCCCTCCACTCCAAAAACATAGGCTTACTCGCTCTTTTGGCTCTAAGAGTTCTGCTGCTGATCACAGCAGGGGTTAGGGTAAACACGCCTAACTATGGAGAAGTGGATAACTTCTGACATTTTATAATCAACTAAGATTGACCACAAACTTTTATAACTCTACTTCCCTCTGGGGCTGTTGGATTGGTGGGAAAGGGGCCTGCCTTACTGCTGGTAAATTTATTCATATATTTGAAAACACAAAGACATTGTATTTTCAGTGTCAGACACTGTGCTGAGCCCTGAGCAGGACTGCCTCAGGCCCTGTCCATCCTGAACTCATAGTCCGGCAGGGATGGCAGGAAATTCTAAAAGCAGATTCAAAGCTGGGTAAAGGTACAACGAAAGAGGGTGGGGGCGCAGGGTTAAGAGCATGCAGAGCAGGAGGCTCTCACTACCTGGGAGGAGTTTGTAGAAGGGGTAAGAGAGAACCATTCCGATTTTATATGCACATCACTTCTATAATAAAAATTTGTCTAGCATGAGACAAGAAGCCTATGCCTCCAATTCCTTGTCCTATAATCCTTTAACCTTACCTTCACACTTGCTCACAGGACATCTGATAAGGGTTCTCTATAAAGACCTTACTCAGAATCAAGGAACAATCAAGTTACCCTTTAAAGTGAGAAGAAAAGAAACAGGACTCCTAAGCTCTCCTTAGCCAGCCCTGCTGGCCACTAAAAGCCTCCCTCCAGATTAAATATATGCTCATACATATGGAGATATGTTTATTTATGTATTTATGTTTGATCATCTCAGTTAAACAAATATATTTCAATAAATAGATGACAGATGTTGACATCTGGAGCAGACAATGAAGAAACGATGCCAAAGAGCAGGAGGTCGAATGCCAGGATGGATGTGGCAGCCCCCATTTGGCTCAGGAAGCATTGAAACCAGCACAGGTCTGCCTGCTCCCCTGCACACATTTGCACTGGATCCTCATTACATTCTTTCCCAAAGCCTGTGACAAAGGTCCTTATTTGTGTTTTTAGCTACTGGGAGAGGAAAGAGAAAATTTTGGATCCAGTCTAAGGAGATTCTGGTCCAAATCCTGGCTCTGCTGCTGCTTAGCACTGACTAAAAATGAGTCATAACAGCTACATGACTAAGCAATAGGGGGAGCAGTGAAGCCACTGTGTGCAGAAGGGCCTGGTCCCATGTTTTAGACCGAGGTAGGAGGGTCAGGTTAGACAGAAGGCTTCCTGGCTAGATGGTTGCCTCGTGGCCTCATGGAAGATGTATCAAGAGTTGGGACACGTGGAAGGCCAGGGGAGGAAGGGGCCACAGGAGCTGAGGTGAATTATCTCATGGACCACACTGACCACACTGGAGCCCCCATTCAGAATAGGAGCATGGCACTCACCCAGGAGCAAGACTGGGAATTGCCTGAGCTAACAGATCACACTGTTGGCTGGAGCTTGTTTAATTTTATAGAAAGCTCTGGGCTCCGAGCCGAGCTCTATAACAGAATGAATTATTCAGACAAGCTTGGGATGAGCTGTCCTAAAGCTGGCAGAGGCCACTTATGGGGTGTGGAGGCTGGTGGTAGCAGGAATAAGAGAAGAGCTGGGGATAATTTTAATGAAGCGCAGGGGAGTTTTCATGCTCGGCTCTGGGGAAGGGATGGAGTTGGCCACCATTATCTCAGGGAAGCTTGGGCACCGTCCTTGGTCTTCAGAGTATCCAGAGATTGAGAGGACGGATTTCAGATGGGCTGCCCAAGTTCCCTCCTGAAGGCAGCTTAAGTAGATTAATGACCCAAAAAGAGACTACAGCAGACCCCAAAAGAGGAAGGTCACTGGGAGAAACTGCTCACATGTGTCACAAAGTTGGTCACATTTACTGAGCATCTGAGGGGAGAGCGCTAGGCAGGTGTGCCAGGGACTCCCAGTTCCTGCCTCACTGTCAGGACTAGACACCCTCACCCAGTGACTCTGCTGGAGGAACTAGTCTCAGCATCTTTTAGGCTAGAAATAAAGTAGGTATCATGCACCTTCTCTCTGCTCTTAACCCTTTGTCTACGGGATCCCAAAGACCAGAGACACAAGAAGGTCGAGATAATGATTTGGAGTGAGCAATACGCAGTTAAAATCCCATCTCTGCATTAATGTGTGTGACCTAAGTTATTTACATTTTTTTAACCCCTGAATCTCTGTTTCCTTGCCTTAAAGATGGGAAATAAATTCTAACACATCAAAAGATTGTTGGAGTATCAGATGAGATAATAAGTCGGTTGAGTAAGTAGTGAAGGACATGGGAGGTCTGTGGGAAGAGGACAAAGGGATAAAAGAGTGAGAGGGAAGGAAAGGAGGAGGGAAAAGTGGAGGACCTGCTGCTGAGTGGGATTCGGAACACAACCAAGAGCACAGCCTATAATGCTAAACAGCCGGGTTCCAATTCTGTCACTTACCAACCAAATGGCCTTCTCATTGTCTCAGCTCCCCCACCTGTACCATGGGTTGGATGCTGTCTACCACAAAGGATGAGCAGGAGGTTTATTTTTTATTATTTAAAAAAAATACATGAGAACAGAATGCATTACAATTCTTATTACACATATACAGCACAATTTTTCATATCTCTGGTCATGTATAAAGTATTTTTGACACCAATTCGTGTCTTCATACATGTACTTTGAATAATGATGTCCATCACATTCCACCATCCTTGCTAATCCTCTGCCCCCTCCTTTTCCCTCCCACCCCTCTGCCCTACCTAGAGTTCATCAATTCCTCCCATTCTCTCCCTCCCTGCCCCACTATGAATCAGCCTCCTTATATCAGAGGAAAAATTCAGCATTTATTTTTTTGGGGAATGGCTAACTTCACTTAGCATTATCTTCTCCAACACCATCCATTTATCTGCAAATGCCATGATTTTATTCTCTTTTATTGCTGAGTAAAATTCTATTGTGTATATATGCCACACTTTTTTTATCTGTTTATCTACAGAAGGGCATCTAGGTTGGCTCCACAGTTTAGCTCTTGTGAATTGTGCTAGCAGGAGGTTTAAATAAGTTATTTTGTATAAAGCACTTAGAACATCACAGTAAGTGCTGTTTATAGAGCACTTTTTTTAATAGCACACTTTAATGGGTTTTTTTTTCTCTACTACCATAGCTGTCATCACCACCATCATCATCACGGCTGACCATCTACAGCCATAGAAATCTCAGTTCTCTTACTCCTCTCCCCGATTCCTGTCTTCACTGTCATCAGCTTTGCACCTGGAGTGGGCGAGCTGATCTTGGATTTCTGCACCAGGAGCAGAGAAAGAAGAGCTACTGATTCAGACAGACTGATCTGTTGTAGCAAAGGCTTCACCTGGAAAGGGAAGGACTCCAGATTTTAGCCAATTAAGCTGGTGGGGGAAAAAAAAGCATTGACTCCAGAGCTGGACAAATCTGGTTTCAAATGTCAGCTGGACAAGGTATTCAACCACTGAGAGTCCTGGAGTCCTCATCTGTACGTCAGGGCCACCATACCATCTCAGAGGGGTAACTGTGCAGAAAGTGCCAGTACGGAACCTGGCACATAGGAAGCAACCAACATATAGGAATTCTGAATGTTATTCTGGTTAATGCTCAATAAGATTCGTGTATTCTCTTGGGTAGGCTCCAGTGAGGTGTGGCCCACATAACAATCAAAGGATCACTATGAATCTTTAAAACTACTGGTTATGGCTCATGAGAGTTCAGGGATGGTGTTGAGAACACGGGGGATATTTGAGTAGCTAAGGAGTGGGTGGAATAGGTAAGGAGCCTCTAGACAGAAATAGAGGAGTGATGACTAAATGTGGAAAACAGTTCACCAAAGCCTTCTGTTTAAAAATGGATTAGGGTAAAATTAAAATTGCTTCATTACTTTCTCCATAAAAATACCAGGGAAGTCGGAGAGCATGGCAGATTCAGGAGGTCTCAAAGTATCAAAGAGTTCAGCCTCTTCAGGTTGACCTTGCCAACCTCCTCCAGTGAGCTAATGGTAGAACTGGGAGAAGAGGAGACTCTGGTCCCTACCCAGACCTTTCTCCCCTGCTTTCTACCACTGGGAATTTTTGGAATCAGTCTTTAGCCAGAGGAGAGTCCTGGTCCTCAGAGGAGACTAGGCTTAGGCACAAATGCATGTCCTCTCTCTGCTTTCCTGAAAGAGGAACACAAATGAAGGCAGGCAGTAGGAGCCCTCAATGTCAACCAGCAGGTGGAGATGAGACTTTGAGTATCCAGGCCCTGGAGCAGAACACCCAGAGCTTCAGAGCCTATGCCAAGTAGAGTCTCCTTCCCAGGAAATTCTAAGTCCTCTTCTCAAAACAAAACACCTCCGGCCCCATTCTGCCATTGAGAATAAGTCTCACCCCTTCTGGGCTTCAGCTCCACTCCTGCAACCCAAACTCAGCTGCCATTTGTCATTCATTTGGAATAATGGAAAATGATTGTTCCAAAAGAAGTTCAGCTCACTTCTATTTGAACCTAATCATCAAACAGAGATCGGTTGCAACGGCTCTCTGGTCCCCCACAGCACCACAACAGATCTCTGAAGACTGAACCCTCTCAACCAAGATGAATGGTGGAAAAACAGGATATTTGAAGGTGGAAGGGCCAATGCTACCTTCTCCAATCCCCTTTGCCCCAGACCCCAATACCACCATAAGCTTTGTGGGTCACATCTTAACTAAATACCTCCCAAAGAGAGTAGCGACCTCAACCCAAGAGGCAGGGAACCTGGAAAGCTAAATATCTGCCCCGGGCCTTACTCCAGACAAATCAATTCAGAAATTATTTAAAGCTCCCTCATGATTCTAGTGGGCATCTGGGGTTGAGACTTTTGGCCCTAAAATTGGAAGAGCCAAAGACTGAACCACAAGTCACCACTATGGGCTTTGGACCATGAATTTTGAACTAAAGACACCTGGTTTATAATTCTGACTCCACTCTTTTGTGGTGCTGGGGATTGGACCCAGGGTCTTGTGCATGCGAGGGAAGCACTCTATCAACTGAGCTATTTCCCCAGCCCCCTGACTCTACTCTTTATCAGCTGTGTGACCCTGGACAAGTCCCTCAGATCATGATCTCAATTATAGATGGGAACATATGGAAACTGTCCACTTCACAGGATGGTTTTGTTTCCAAAGAAATAAGGTTTACAAGGCATTAAGTAGAGTGCACAGCAACACTCAAATGTTAGCTACTGCTATTATGTATAATTCACTTCTCTGCTGACCAGCATTGGCAAGTGTTTACCCTGGTTATTCTAAGTGTCTTTAAAGGCTGAGAGCAGTGAATCTGAGTATCTGATCATGCTTCAGAATCACCTGCAAAGCTTGAAAATGTAGATTCCCAAGTCTTAGCCCAGGTTCTCAGTAAATCTTGGGCGGAGGGAGAGTAAAAGTATTTGTGTTTTCCACAAATGCTCTAAAGGATTGTGATGCCTCGGAATCATCCAAATAGAGCATCTTCCTGGGACTGGTGTCATAAGCCTATTGAAAGACACAACTTGATTCCAATTAGATCCCTCATTCTTTATCCATTGGTGATATTATTTCACAAGTGAAAAATAAGAACAAACAGACCTTACTTTGATCCTAGAGCTATCAAATTGCCTACATTGGGCTCTAAGGTTTTAGAGGCCGTAATCAAGAGCAAATTAACCACAAAGTCAATTAATTAGGGCCCCTATTGTAATATATGAAGCCAGTGTCCTTTTTTATTTCATCTTTCCCTCATGTAATACTGAAGTAGCTGTAAGGCATTTTGGGGAATCCAGCCAGGAGCTGAGTAAAGGGATTTTTTGGATGGGACCCTTGAGAACACATGCCTCTGAATTTGAGGTGAAGGTCATGTTTATAGATATGTTCCCCTCCTATTTCTCCCGATAACACTACTAATAATTATTATGGGGTAGAGGTTGTTATGATAACAAGATTAAGAGATGTAAATAGGGCTTAACTCTATAGACAACAATATAAAAAACTTTCCTTTGAACTAGTTTGAGATACTACATTTCTTCTATCCATGATGCCAGGAAGCCACATAAAGCCAATCTATCTTCTAAAATGCTACATGCCAGATGGTCTTTGTATTAGTACATCACCATGTAGACACCAGGGACACCACAGTTTCAAGAAGGAAAATCAATGAGTGGAGATAGGGAAAGAAGTTGACCCTGCACAAATAAAATAATGGAGGTTCTGGGGATACCATTTTTTTTTTTTTGTCTCAAGTTGAAAATGAAATCACAGGGACTATCCACCTATTAAAGTGAAACACCAAGGGCCAGTTAGGAGAGGCGACTCTCCCAAGGTCACATAGCAAACTAATTCCCAACCAAGATGGACCTCTTGAGCCAGTTGTTTCCACCCATTCACTGAACAAGGGAGCTTCCTCTCACTTTCCCGAGGCTTGCCATTCTGGTCCCTGACTACAAAGTTCACCTTGGCTATGATGCGGCACAAAGGAGCCCCCTCCTGGGTCAGGCTGAACAGGTTGCCTGTGGTAGACTCTGTGGTGTAGATATTGTCCGAGGCATCAATTTTTCTCACCAATGCCTAGGAAGAGAGAGAGAAGTAAGCTGGTTACTCACACCCATGTGCCTTCCCCTCATCTTCCTTAATGGATTACCAGTGGCCCATGCTCCCAATAGCCATTTTGGAACCTATAATCCTGCCCCATCCACTACCGCACTCTGGGGTCACCAAGGATATGGTTTGGGGAAAGACATGGGTGAGGGTGACAGCTGAGCTCTATATCAGAGATATGAATCACTTCAAAGTCTTGGGAATGAGCAACAAATTTACCCCATCAGAAAATCAGCTCTCAATATTGATAAGCTCAGCAAATACCATTTTGTTGTGCTACTGGCTTCCGGTGAAAACAGAAACCATCAGTTAAGTAAACAAGTTGAAAACCAATGAGTTACTACAATTATGGTCAAAGAATTTGCCCATTTTGGATGGCAATTAGCCAATGGTGAACTCCAGCTGGGTGATAATTTCAATGGTTAATGCAAGAGAAGCACTCGACAGAGCTTACTGCTTGGGAAACATTTTCACTGGGTGTATAAAGTAGCCAAAAAAGCTACACTGGGAATTCTGTCACCAGGTGAGTAATTCAGTAAGGTCATATTGTCCAAGGTCAAAGAATTCTAGGCTACTGGTTGAAAGAGATTAGAAATGACCAAATACAGGAGGCCCAAGAAAGAAAGCAAATGAAAGAGTCATTAGTAAATAACATATGAAGATTTATTCCTAGAAGAGTTTAGGTAATTTCTGGGAAAAAAAGCTCTTTATGAATCTTGAAATCACTTCATAATCAACCATTAGCTTTGGTGCATGTGACTCATTGATTATAAATGAATTCTACCTGCTAATTAATGCCAGTTGCTCGAGTTTCTCCTGGGAGGGATGGAGATAGAGATATTAGGGAGAGCTGCCTGAAAGAGCCTCAAACAAAAATGTAAAACCTGCAGAGCTGGGTGCTCAGTGCAGCCTCTTGTGTGGTTTCAGTTGCCATGTTTATTTAAAAATATTAAAATGGGATTGTTGGGGCTGGGATTGTGGCTCAGCAGTGGAGCGCATACCTAGCACATGCAGGGCTCTGGGTTCCTTCTTCAGCACCACAAATAAATAAATAAATAAATAAAGGTATGGTGTCAACTATGACTAAAAACAAATATTTTAAAAAGGGGATTGTTTTTAAATAACCCTGGTGTTACAAAAATGAAATAAAAGGAAACTAGGAGATCTGAGTTCCATCTCCTGCTTGCCTTTAACTTATTATGTTGATGCGGTGAGCATGTGCGTAAAAAGCATGAACTCTGGGAGCCAAACTGGATTCCAATCCTGGGTTTGCCACGCTGGTCTATGTGCCCTAGAGAAAGTAATTTAGTTTAGACTTTCTCTGCCTTGATTTCTTCAACTGTAAAATGTTGGAAATAACATCTATCTCTTAAGGTGATTATGACAAACATAAGATTAAGTAAGGAGTTGTCAGACACATGGAAGCAAAATAAAATTGTTAACAGCCATTACTTTGTGATCTTGGGCCTTTGAGATAAACTCACTAGACTTTGGTTTCCCCACTGGTAAACGATGAAAATAAGACGGTTTGAGGCTTAAGGTAAATGGCTATCCAGCTCTCCCTTTTCCTCTTTTATTCAAACTCAAGCATATTTCTTTCTTTCTCTCTCTCTCTCTCTCTCTCTCTCTCTCTCTCTCTCTCTCTCTTTCTCTCTCTCTCTCTCTCTCACACACACACACACACACACACCCTACTAATCCTCTACAGAGTGCAGCCTAAGATTAAGGGTGTATTTAATAAAACTACATTAAATATAAAAATTATTCTCAAAGATATGATGGATGCCTCTTGTAAGAGATTCAACAAAAGGTAAGTAGCCTTAATAACTAAGATTTGTCACTACAAATCTCTGTAATGAACATACTTCTTAGAATCCTTCCCTATTGTTACCATAAGCAGCTACACATTTGATACCAATGCTCATATGAAAATGCAGATTTCATGTATTGGGGTCCTGTACCTAAATGATAATTACCTAATGTTCCTGATTAGTGTTTGCACTTGAAGCAAATTAGCATTACATTAAACAATTCAAACCCAATGTCTTTTGCAATCAGCTGCTAATATTAGACCATTTATGTATGAGAATAATTTCATGTTAATGTCTATACACATATATACAGTAATTACACTCTAGATATATCTTAGTGAATCAAATCTCTTTCTCTCTCTCTCTCTCTCTCTCTCTCTCTCTCTCTCTCACACACACACACACACACACACACACACACACACACAAAGTTGTAAGCATCTTTTCCACAGTATACATTTGGAAAGATATGAGATCAGACTCCACTGAAATCTTCAAAGTCCTAAATATCACATGTTGGAGTTGGAAGGGCTTCAGATGACTTTTGTCCAACCCTCATTTCACAGTTGAGAAAACTGAGACACAGAAACCTGACCAATATCTGACATGTGGTCTGAGGGGGTGGGGCTGGATGCGGGGGACTGAACCGCATCCTTTGTGAATCTGACTTCCTATTTCCATCTCTAATGTGGGCAGGACCTCACTGAAACTAATGAAACTGGAAGCCTGAGGCAAGGATACATGGGCCATATTAGCCATTCCCACCAACAGGAGAGTGGTTCTCCAACCCAGCTTCCTGTTCACATGGCACATGTATGGTCACCAGAGTTCCCGAAACAGGAAGCAGAGCTGTTGGGACCTCCAGTTGCTGCCCCCTGCAATTCCACCATGTTCTTGCAGAGACAACGCTTCCCTTGAGCTACCCCTAGCTGAGACTGAGGACAATAAGACTGGTGCAGGAGGCTCCTCGGTCGTGACTCAGGCTTGGTTCCCTAAGTATCTCTTCCTATGCAATCTTTCCTCCTTTTCCTTCTCAGATGTCAAAACTGGAACACGGTTTTCCACACCTTCGTCTACTTCATTATTCCCTTTTTTCCTTCACGGAAATTGCCTCGCCAATCTAATCTTGGTGTCTGCTTCATACTAACACAGTTGTAAAAATCAACGTTTTTGTTTGTTATTTGTTTCAGAAAATCAGGGAGAAATTATAGAAATTCAAAGAATATGCTTTCCTCCATATCATGAGAATAGCAGCAAAATGACAAAAGCAACGTAAAGGAAGATAGACTTAATAGGCTGGGTGACAAATATTTTCTTAAAAGACCAGTCAGATGTGAAACAAGAAATAACAAACAATGAACTCCTTAAGAGCAGGAGAAAGGGAAGAGGGAGATGAAGGAGATGTGTGCAGCCTAACTGCTCTAACTGAGGAATTAGAAAAATGCAGATTTCATATATTGGGGTCCTGTAATTGTTTCTCATTCAGAGTGATAGCAACTCAGTGAAATCGATCATAGGGAGATCAAACTCTCAAAGAGCAGGGTGGAATAATTTCTCAGACAGAGCCAGGAAATTATTGTGAAGCCTCTTCCTGAAGTTTTAGGTAAAGGTTTCATAGATAGACATAGTAGAACAGCCCATTTATGCAAAGTGACATAAAATGTAGGCAGATTCGACAGGGTGTGGTAGATTAAAGATGGCTACCAATTCTTTCTACTCCTCCCACAGAGAGAAGAGTTCTAATTCCCTTGTATCTGGGTTGACCTTTGTGCCTTGACTGGCCAACAGAATCCAGCATCAACAGAAGTAATGTCTTTGGAGTCCCAAGGCTAGGTAACAAGAGGTCTTAGAGCTTCCACAAGGCTTCCTGGAATATTCTTTTAGGAGCCCTGAGCTGCCATGTAGAAAGTTTGATAACTGAGACTGTTATGACTGGTATGCTGGAAAAGCCACAGGTAGGATCCCCACCAATGCTCTCAGCTGAGACCAGCCTTCCAGCCAACCTCTCCTAAGCACCAGACATGTGAGTGAGGCTGCACAGGGCTCACCAGGCCATCTTCCAGCTGATCACAGGCTTTGCTGATGCCATGTGGAATGCAAGAATCATTCAGCCCATCCCTGCCAAAATGCCCGAAATCATGATATGTAATAAAAAAGGGTTGTCATTGTGTGTTTTATGCTTTAATAGTTATAAAACATAGGAAAATACTACAAATCCATCATGAACTCTTTAAAAGACTACCTGATAGGTCTCTGGTGAAAGTTTTGGAAATAAGGAAGAAGCATTGCCTCTGTTCTCATGAACATGCTAGAGAAATGTAGTAATTGGGACTCTGTGGGAAGGCACAGAAAGACTGCATATACTGAAGAGAAGCTAGGCAAAATAATAATTGAACCTAAGCCCTGATTACCTCTTGGTCAGACGGTAAAATACCTATTGGATGGGAACATCCCATTTAGGAAGGTAAGTGTGAATAAGATCTCTTAGAACAGGAGGCTTTTGGAAGACCCAGAACTTAACTGATTTTATGTCTTTCAAGAGAAATCTCCAAATCTTGAAGAGTTTGTTAGAAAAACCAAAGAATGTATTAGAAATCAAAGGGAATTAAACAGGGAAAGTTGCTCAGATACACAAATCCACTCTGAGTTAGAAAGAGACCTACGTGAGCAGGAAAGTAATTGTTAGAAATTCAACTGATTCTCCCTGTAAACATCAGGGTATTCACAGAGGGAAAGGGAACACTGGAGGCACAGTTCATCATTGAAAAACAAAACGTTGTAGCAGAAAGAAATATTATCTGAGGCTGGGATGTTCAGAAAATGTGGGAGGATGGTGTTCTGAGAACTGCTGGCCCTAGCTGGTCCTCACTGAAGCCAACAGGGGCCAGACTTTAGGAACTTTAGTGGTGACCTCAGTTCAGGTATCTGCTGAGGATGATTCTTCAAATGTAAAAAGTGTGGAAAGCAGAAGGAGACCTTCCCTGTAAGACACAGATTTTAAGACCTAAGCAATTCTCCAGTGAGAGGCAGGGGCAATAGCCATCCTGAGTGCTCGGTGTATCTGATGCCAAAAGAATATTTTCCCACCTATTCCTAAAAGAATTTTAGGGATTTAAAATTTATATGTGCCCTTGCATATTTTAATTTGACAGCTACAATTCTTCAGCATTGGTTTAAAAAATAAAGTTGGAAAGGATATAATTTACATCAGACTATAGATATTAACATAAAACCTATTTTGGATAAAAGACAATGAAATCTAAAACAAGTTGATATCATTCATTTAAAAAGACGTAAATTATCTCTTTCTTTAATATTTTGGCATCTTCTCTTTTCATTATTGAATTTATATTCCTATTCTACTTTTACCTTGGAATTTTTCCTTAATGTAATGCATTTAAATTTAAAAGGGTTTTATTGATCACCCTTCTGATACTTACCATTAGAATTTGAAATTTTATTTTATATCCTGTTGTTATAAGGCTCCAAGTATTGAAAAGACTTTTCTTGATTTAGTTTCCATTGGTTATCATTAGCACAATTGGTCCAAACAAAATAAATAGGTTATAAAATTTGATAATTATGAATCATAAATATTAAAATGTTATTGTAAACATATCTCTTAGTGAGATGAATAGGTATTTTTTGTTACTTTAAACTTTTTAATTTGTTCATGTATCCACAATTAAATATTGATTTAATGCTACACTTTTAGATGTAAACACTGAAAAATTTTGTTCCCATAAATTCATAGAGAGAAATAGGAGTTTGTAGAGCCCCATTGCTCAGCCTCCTGAATTATATAAAATCACAGAGATCTGTCATCAAATATGATTTCTAACAACCTGGAAATTGATAACTTCTCTAAATTGCTCCTCTAAATTGGTGAAAGAATCTGAAACCACTTGACTTGCAAAAAGCATTTGTTACCCAATCATTAGAGTCATTCACTTTCTTAATTTCTGGGAAAAATTCCAAAAGTACTTTACCAAGATTTATCAAATAACTATTAATTATACCCACCACTTTTTCACTTAGAGCACCTTGGTCACCCAAATTATTCATATAGAATTAGGAAAGTCAAAACACGCATTTCATCGTCAATACTATTTTTAATAAAATAGGTTGTACTTCAAATATTTTTTATCAAAACCTTGAAGTTCCAACTTTCACTTATTTAAATAAGGAAAATACCCACCCTATAACCAGCCTGGCAAAGAGAGTCCTTTTCGTCAAGCCTGTCAGCCACATCAGAGTTAACTTTCTCTCAGTAAAGACCTGCCTTCATTTTTAATTAAAAAGTTTTCTGATATATGTCCCAAGAAATATTAAAACCACTGACAAATAGTTATAAAGATAACTTTCTAAGGAAAATTTAAAAAATATTAAAATAACATAGACCCCAAATAAAGTTTGATTTATTCAAATACATTATGAAGCCAAGATAAAATAATTGACTGAATTTGTAATAATGCAAAGTAATCTATAACTACCATCCTCAGTTAATAAAAAATAAAAAATATAATAAAAGCCATAGCATTTCTTCAATAAATGGGTTCATGCCTGTATTGAAGTTTGGTGTTCAACTTTAGGGAATAATTAAACAAGAACTGAGATTATTTATTTATTTACTTACTTATTTATTTTGGTACCATGGATTGAACTCAGGGGCACTTGACCACTGAGCCACATCCCCAGCCCTATTTTGAAGTTTTTAAATTTAGAAACAGTGTCTCACTGAGTTTGCTTAGCAAGCTTTGCCATTGTTGAGGCTGGTTTTGAACTCACGATTTTCCTGCCTCAGCCTCCCGAGCCGCTGGGATTACAGGCGTGCGCCACTGCACCTGACAGAACTGAGGATTTTTAAATCAGAAATAATTCAATTATTTTCAGTAGCTCTCATGATCAAACTTCCCTGGGTACCTAAACAAGGAAAAAGTTATACACTGCATAAATCTAATGAGCACAGCTTCTGGCAATTAATTTTATCTTTTTCAACATGAAGTAGAAATTAGTATAAATATTTTAAAAATATTCAACAAAAGAGATTTTAATAGTTTTCTTAAATAATGTGTACCAAATCTGAAAAAAAAATCATGTAAAGCTTTTATCTGCATTTATCTAATATATCTGGAAAAGTTTGATTGTTTTCAAAAAGATTCCAATTACACTTAGAGTAATCACTATCATTAACCTTTGTAATCTTTGGCTCATAAAGCTACTTTTCTTTCCAACTAATGTCACAATCTATGGATGGGAATGAAATATAACTGAAAGGAATCACTTTCATTTAAATATGTGCCTAAAAGGGCCTTTCTTAGTTTGATATGTCCTGTCGGTCCTCTCTTTGCTGTGGTTTTAAGGAGACTGTCCCTCAAGAGCCACACACCATTTGAGAATAAGTGAATGAGAGAGACAAAATAAATTAGAAACTTTCATAACCACCCCTCCAACCACATACTCACACACTCTACCATATATCTGAATTCAGAAAATCCCCACACTGGGGAAAATGATTTCTAACGCCTCTCAGAAATATGCAAAAACAAAATTAATTCATGGAGACCTTAAGAACTATATGGTTTTTGGCTTCTCCTTTGCTTGATTCCCCACTTTCACCCCATAAAGATCATTTATAACTATTTGTAAGTGGTTTTCACATTTCTTAAAACATAGCAAGGTTTTTACATGGCAGAACAATGCACTGTAAGATTTGGGATGGGTGATGAGCACATCTTTCTTTTGGAAAGAAATAGAATGGCTGTTTTTAAAAACTCAATGTATCGGGCTGGGGATGTGGCTCAAGCGGTAGAGCGCTCGACTGGCATGCGTGCGGCCCGGGTTTGATCCTCAGCACCACATACAAACAGGGATGTTGTGCCTGCCAAAAACTAAAAAATAAATATTAAAAATTCTCTCTCTCTCTCTCTCTAAAAAAAACAACTCAATGTATCACTGGGAAGATCATTTTAGGAAAGAAAACAAGTGAAAAAATTGAATATCTGGAAGAAATAGATTTTCTTAAAGTTATATGTGTTTACATTTCTCCTAGGAAATCTTGGGGAACATGGGGGATGCAATATATTTTAAGTGGTTTGAGATCACTAGTCTAAGTTACTTCAAGGAGCCCCAGTCAATGCAGCCCACTGTGACTAAAAGACCCAATCAGAAAAACTGTAGAGGAGGAAAAGTTTATATGAGGGCTCACGTTTTCAGAGGTCTTAGTTCACAGAAGGCTGGCTCCATTGCATGGGGCTCGAGGTGAAGCAGAACATTGTGGCGGTAGAGTGTGGCAGAGGAAAGCAGCTCACTTGACAATCCAAAGCAGAGAGAGAAAGAAGACTCCACTCTCTGGATACAAAATATATACTCCATAGCCACGCCCTCAATGAACTGCTTCCTCCAGCCACACCCCCACCTGCCTCCAGTTACCACTCAGTTAAATCCCATCAGTGATTAACTCACTGATTAGGTTAACCTTAAGGCTATAACCCAATCACTTTTCCTCGAAACCTTCTTGCATTGTCTTACATGTAAGCTTTTGGGGACACCTCATCTAAACCATAACACTCAGTAACAGGTGAGCATATAAGGCATTGGACAACCCTAAGGATGGAGTGCCCCAGGTTTCTGTCTTCAGGATTGAGAACGTCCCTGTTTTAACTCACTGTGAATGTAGGGGTAGTGCTGTGGTAATATTGTATGTCTCTGACCCTTCAGTTTATGTTTGGGAAAGGCAGCTCTTACTGAGAATTCCTGAAGAAACCTCCCTCACTTACTGTGGAGACAGTCTGGACTCCAGCTATGAAGGACAGCAGACCTCACAGATCAAGACCCTCCTGCTGCAATGAACTGTCAGATTAAAATTTTGTGGGGTTTGGTTGGTTGGTTGGCTGGCTGGTTGTTTGGTTGGTTGATTGGTTGGTTTTTGCCTTCATTAACTTTATTTTCTTCAAGGGAGTTTTAAAATGGAATAGAGGGCATATTTATTTTAGATCTTTCTATTATCTAGCAGATATGTTTGGGTTATCCTTGTGCTACTATTTAATCACATTGCAGATTTTGCTTATCTATATTGGACAACAAAATCTGAGAGTGACAAATAGAATAGGAAGCAAATGTTAAACAGTAATTTCAGAGCATCTGTAGAGTTCATTTAATGACCAACATTCTGACTCATTTCCAAACTTTCTGAAAATAAAATGTAGACTGCCTGCAGTGATTCCACAAGGAGTTGGGGTTGTTACTTGGGGGGAATGTCTTCATAAAGATGGGAAAAGACTTCCCCACAGACTGAGGGTCTCCTCCCCCACATTCCAGCCACACTCCTGCCACCAGCAATACCTCTGTTGGCTCCTTCTCCTGGCTGCAAGGTCACCTCATTTAGAGAGGAGGAATGAGTTACCTGATGAGTGTGGAAGAAGGATCTGAGTGGGCTCAGCTTAGTGCCTGCCTCTCTCCCCTTAGGAAGTTCCTCTAGTCTAACCTCTGTCATGGGATAGGCCCCCAGATATGGAACAAGGAGAGGAAATTCAGTTTTGAGATGAAGCTCTTACAAGCTCACTTGGCCCCAGAGCCAAAGCTATGTTTCCCAATTGGTTTTGTTCAAATAGAGGTGGTATTTTAAACTGAAATTAAAGTGGTTGAATAAATGAATAGATGAGTGAATAGACCATCTATCCACATGAAACTGAGACAAATTCAAAGATACAGGTGAGAATCAATTGTTTAATAGAGCACCCCCTAAGTCATCTTCAAGTAAACCAATTTATATAAGTTGAATCTCTTCTTGCATCGTGCCCAGCAAATCCTTTCTCCGCAGGTAGCCTAACCATAAATACTAGTTAATTTTCCATTGGTGACCCCTCATGTTCTTAAGCCTTAAATTCTTCTTTCCCCACCAAATAGTTAGATAAACTTAATAAACAATTAGGAGTTTAGGAGACTCCTTTAGCAAAACTTGTTGGTTTCTTTTAAAGCAGAGCGGGTATACCTAGAGAAAAAAGCAGATGACCCAATCCAGAGAGTGTCAGTAATTACTCTCCTGTTCCTTCATTAACCCTAACCAGAGCCTACTGTAGAGCTGAGGAAACCAAGGGTCAGAAAAAAAATAAATAAATAAGTAACTTGCCAAAGTTCACGTAACTAGTTAGTAGTAGTCTACACTCCAGTAGTTAGCGCCTCTATGCTCCATGCTTGGTCCACTACCCTGTGATGTCCACACTTATAAATGCATCCTATCAAGAATGGAATAAACCTGCTGGGTGTGGTGGCATACGCCTATAATCTCAGAGACCAGGGAGGCTAAGACAGGAGGATCGCAAGTTCAAAGCCTGGCTCAGTATCTTATGGAGGCCCTAAGCAACTTAGTGAGGCCTGTCTCAAAATAAAAATGAATAAAAATTTAAAAAATTAAATTAAAATTTTAAAAAATGGCTGAGGATGTCACTCAGTAGTTGAGCACCCCTGTGTTCAATCCCCAGAACCAAATAATAATAATAATAATGAAAGAAACTTTACAAGTCATTCAGTCCAACGTCTGTCTACTGCCTATGTCATCTCAGCTATGGCTTGCCCATCTTAGTGATGGACTATTTCTAAGACAACCCCTCTCATTGCTGAGCAGCCCTACTACTTCACAAACTTGTTTTTACATGGGATATCTTATGGATTAGATCCACTAGCCCTTGTCAATATTAATCCTAAAGGGTTAGGACCCCAGAGCATAGAACCTTGTAGGTAGCAGTGTCTATTCATAGATTAAGCAACCCCTGCTTCTCCAACTAATTCTCATAAACCTTGATCTTGAGCACCTTCCTATCCTCCTAGGAACTTCCTTTGAGCCCAAATATTGTCAAATACCCATCTAGGGCCTAGAAGTGAACATGATAACATTTCAGGATGGGGCAGGCCTGTGCAGAGTAATGTTAGATTTTTTACTGCCCTTCTAATCGGCATTATTTCACCATTTGTTTTTTGTCTATGGTTGGGAGTGGGGAGGGAGTGGATTCTTCCTTTACTTAAGAGCCTTCATGGCTCCCTAGTGCTAAAAAAAGGGTTTCCCAAATTGCATTTCCTGAAACACCAGCATGCCAGAATAAGTAAACAGGTACTTTAATAAAAACAACAACAATGAGATTCAGCAAGTTTGGAAAGTACTGCTTAACAATCTACATCAGATATTATTCAGTTTACTATGACAAATATATGAATGAAATAAACAAAATTCTGGGCTACAGAAGCTACAGTTTAGACAAGAAAGACTATGAGTGCATAAGGACCTTTCAGAAGACTTGCAATGCAAAACAGCACATCATAGGAGAAATTCTGATGCCAAAAAATAAGGCTTATTTTCATTAAGTCAAGACACCGCAAATATAGGATCCTGGTATAATCACTAGCATCTTGGGAAATAGCGTTTGAGTCACCAGTTTAGAAAACATGCTAACAACACTGAACACAAATCACTCTGCTTTCAACAAATATACTTCCTGACGCCACCACTGTCCTGTGTGGAAATGTTCTAATGTACAAAGAAGCTAAAGTTCAGTCAAAAAAAAAAACAAAAACAAAAAACATTAAAATGTAAGGGCCGGGCACGGCAAATTCAACCCATAGGACTTGGGAGGACACCATGGGGCGAGCTGGGAGGAAAAGGGAAAGCACCAGAAAGAGGGTCATCAGGAAGAAAACAGACATGCAGGTGCTTAGAGGACAGACCCACCAGAGGGCAGAGGCCAATGGGGACCAAACAAAGGAGTAGCTGATCCAACACAGCTCCCAGGCCAGACGTCAACAACCCAAGTGGTCGGATATGCCAATGGCGCAAGAGACCGCCAGGGTTAGAGTTGTCTCTTGCCCCACTGGCCTAAGACAACCAGGAAAGTAGGAGCACCAGATCAGGAATTTAACCATAAGGTCAGAATGAGGAAAACGCAGAGTTGAGTGTGCTCTGGGAAATCACACACCCAGTCCAAAAGGCGCCAGTAGGCTCCTGACAGCCTCGGAACTTTTCCCAGGATTCTGTGACCTAAGGGATCAAAGATGCCCCACCCCTTTGCTCTCTGATCGAGGGCCCTGCTGACCAGTTCTGAAGCCAGATGGCTCTCACTCACCATCCAACTTCACGCCTCCATTTCAGTCCTTTTCATTGAACTTGGCACTTCCAGGCAAGTGGCACCAAAGTGGCATACAAAGCAGCAGCCGGTGCCTCCAGGCCCCTCACCCTAACTTCAGTGCTTCTGCTTATCATTCCTTCAATTTCTTCACCACCTCAGGCCCCAGGTCACACTGGTCCTCTGAGATTGGATGCTTCAGTTGGAGGCAGGAGCCCCAGCTTGAACCACTGCCTGCCCTCCCTGTGATTGTTAGCTAGCTCATCATCCAGAAATGCCTGCCTGGGTGTCCCAGCACCCCAGGTCCCAGGGTTCCAGTGCTCCAGTACCCAGGATCCCAACGTCCAGTGCTCTAGCACCCAGCTTTTGATTCCTCCTACTCTGTGTCCCAGACCCTCAGTCAGGGTTAGAATTTCTAGGACCACACATACTGACACAGGTTGCAGGCCCTATGTGACCCAGCTGCATGGACTAAGGCAGGACCAGCAGGTGATTCAAGCCATGAAGGCCCGGGCCCTGCACAAAATAAGCTATAACACATAGGAAAGAAAGGAAACTCTAGGTTCAGTAGAGAGGCCAAGTTTGGAGAAAAGCCCACATGGAAAGAGAGTTGTTATTTATGGGAGGCTATTATTTGGTGGTGGGAAAAGAATGGCAAATATGTAACACAATATTTCTGTAACTATAAATAGCATGTGAATACCTTTCATAATGAAAACCTTATGGAATCTGCTGCACTGGGTGGCTTCAACATAGCAAAGGGCAAGGGACGGGGATAACATGTATTTAAGCCACACTAAGTGCTAAGCACCTTCCACACGTTTAGAGCCTTCCTCTCACTTTTCTTCTGCGGAAGGTTTCTTGCTTTAGATTAAGAAAATGAGGCAGAGAAAAATTAAGGAACTTGGCCTACAGTAAATCACAGTTTGAAAGCAGATCTGTCAGGCTCCAAAGTCCACCCACTTTCTGGAATCAAGCAAGAGCCTGCCTAGAAACAGGGGTAGGATTGTATGACCTTTCTAGAATGTTCACTATTGCCACTTTGCAGGTGCCTTAAGTCTTTCATAATAATAAGGATCCACTGGGTTCATGGTGATCAATGAATAATTCATCGGAGAAGATTTAGGATAGTGAGAACAATACTGAAAGTGTAATTGGGAAAGGCCAGGCTCTTCTACCACCTTGCTGTGTGACCTTGGATAAGGCTCTTCCTTCTCTGGGCTCTATAGTTTTCACATCTGGAAAGTACAGAGCTGGGTTAGATGCTCAGGAGGCCTCAGTCCACCTCTGGCAGTCCTGTCTCTCAGATACTGTGGTTAACTCTGGTGATCTGAAGAGGATGTCTCCCAAGAAAGGCCAGTCTGGCTCAGCCCCTCTGTCTTCCTTCCCCAAGAGTTCACAGGTGTGTCCCTCTGAGGCCCAGCCTGCACTGACCTGTACCTCCCGTGTCAGGGCCAGCTCCAGCAGGTGACCAAAGTGCTGGCCCAGTGTGCTCAGGGTCTCATTCACGCAGGCCTTCATCGACTTCAGGACGTGCTCATTCTCAACCTGGAGGCACCTGGGAAGAAGAAACCGGGGGAGGGGGGGACACTGGAGGGCACATGTGGTTGGTCCAGAACCACTGTAGGGACCAAATCAGGCCTGGCCTGGGGAAAGAATGGACAGAGGGAAGGCAGCAGCTCCAAGAGAGTCAGACACAGAATAAGCCCCACCTGGCTCATCCTCGGGCCCCTTAGTAGGCAGAGAAGTGCTGGCCTGGAGACCAAAAGTCTCTGTCACCAGGAAGTAAGGTCATCAGAAAGTGGCAGATCCACACCTCTGGGTTTCTCCCTTGAACAGCCTGCTATCACTGCAGCTGGAGTCTGTATTCTCAGCAATGTCAGGGGCAGGAGATGGAGGTGAGGATGCTGAGAGGAGGGCTAATGGAGTGCCCTGTATCACCAGAGCTCACTCCAGAGACGTAAGACAATGCCTGTGGCCTTTTAAGAAGTGGCTGCCTACAATGTGCAGAAAGAAGTCTGGAGGATTTTCTTCCCAGAAAAGAAGAACGAGAGATCAGACTCAAATTTACCCTCGTTATCTGAGCATGTTCTACCCAGGAAAGCCAGAGATCCCATAACCCCCCCAGGAGTGCCAAAGTGAAGGTTTATCCTGCAAGATCTGGGGCCAGGAAGGGTGAGGGAGAATATCAACGCACACCTGGGAGTGTGTACATGGGAGGGTGAGTGTGTGTGTGCCTCTGAGTACAAGTATGTATTAAGTTTATATGTGTGAACTATGAAGAAGAGGGTGTGAGTGTATTCCTGTGATTGTGTGGGTGTGTGTTTATATATCCGTGCATGGGCAAGTGAGTGTCTGTGAACATCAACGTCCATGTGTTCATGTGTGGAAGGGTGAGGGTCGGCTTTCATCTTGCTTTGCCTCTCTCCTGACTTTGGAGACCTAAGGTCCACATTTACCTCTCTGTGACTGCTGAGAGCTCTGAGCACTTCTCCATTAGCAGCTTTTCAACCTGTAGAAAAATAGTTCAGTGTTATTCAATTCAATAACTGGCTGAGGACCAAGTGCTGTGCTGGGCACTCTGGGGCATCCAGGTGGAGAATCAAGTAATCCAGCTTGCTATATTCACTATAACACTGCGAGTGGCAAAGGAGATTGCCGTCAGCTGCTTTGGAAGCACAAGAAAATAAAACTGAGCAATTGTTTATACTGAGGAATCCAGGAAGCTCCAGGGAGGAAAGGGCATTGAAGCTGGGCTTGGAGTAGAACGTGGCTATGAACAAAGTGAAGGAGGGTGAAGGATAAAGCTCTAGCATGAAAAAATGAATGAGAAGGAGGGAAACTGTGATCCTGGCCTTTTTTCAGTATTCCACCTTGGGCTTCAGAAGAAGGTTCAAATGGTCTGTGGAATCAGAAAAACTTAGGTTGACTCTTGTTGACATCATTCACTGCTTAACTTTAGGCAGGCTACTTAGCCTCTTGGAGATTCTGTTTCATCGACTGTAAAATGTAAACGGCACTAATATTTCTAATTGATTGCTTTAAACATTTTACTATAATGCATTTATTCCTGACAATAAGTCTGAAATAAATGTTATTATTATGCCCACTAAGATGAAGGAGGAAGTGGAGCACAGAGAAGCTAAGTAACTTGCCAAGGTGATGGAGCAGAGCTGACATTTGAACCCAGACAGTCTGGCATTCAAGTTGGCATACTTAACCACTGTGTAGCTCCTCACAGGGACAGTGCCAACCCCAAAGGTTGTGCAGATTAAATGACATAAGTGTCAAAAACATCCAGTGTGATGCCTGCACATAATAATACTCCATAAAGGTCCTTGCTGTCTTTCTTCTATGATTTACTAGAAAAGGAAGAAGGCCTCTGGCCAGGAATTGTTCAGACTTAACAAATTCAAGTCCACTCTTCTGGGAAGCATACCTACTCCTAGCACCCATCCAGCCCCACCCCAGAGCCGCTGACCTGGCCCATTTCCTGGGAGGAGTTCCTGCTGACCGCGCTGTACTCGCTGACCATGGAGCGGGCGTGGCACGTCAGACGCACGCTCATGCTGTGTACGCGCGCCCAGCGGTCCTGGGCCAGCTTCTGCCCGATCCTGCGCAGCTCAGTGCTGATGACCCAGCCCCGCTTGAGCAGCAGCTGCAGAGGGTCTCCGGGGCTGGGACCGCCCGCCAGGATGAGGTCACCATGGGCATCCTCCTCCAGGCTGATGGGCTTGGCCTGCAGGACACACATGCACTCACACTCAGTCATGAGCTTCAGGTCCTCCATCCAGCGCTGGACCGAGTCCACCTGCATCAGGTGCAGCCTGCAATCAGGGAACAGCACCAGAATGACTATCAACACTCCACTATTCCCAAAGGGTTTGATGCCAGGCTCTAACTTGGTTACTAAGCATCAACTCGGCACTGTTTCTCCCATTCACAAGGTTAATCCTCTCAACTATCTCTCATTATCTCCAGCTAACAGATAATAAGACTGAGGTACAAAGTTTTGAAAGCCAGTGACCAGACTAATAAACCACAGCCAATAAAGTCTGACAGTAGCAGATGACCTTTACAAAAAAGGGGAAATGGATCTCAAATAATAGTTTTATTAATCTCAAATAATAGATTAAGTGAGCTATGATACAGCTGTGTGGTTATATAGTGTGCACTTACTTAAAATAATCCTCTCCAGGAAGTTTATTGTAAAGAAAAATGTGAACTAATACAGAAAATATAAGTGCAAATAGAAAGTTATGACAATAATATTAAAAGCCATATCTAGAAAAAGCATTACAGGAAAGACTTAAAATGC
Organism: Marmota marmota marmota; assembly: GCF_001458135.2. NCBI lineage: Eukaryota > Metazoa > Chordata > Mammalia > Rodentia > Sciuridae > Marmota > Marmota marmota. The sequence continues at coordinate 27,860,806 of NW_026000174.1, read as the reverse complement.
CAAAGGAGCTTTATGGGTAATGAAACTAAAGCATTTTTTCTTTTTTCTCAACTCTTTTCTAATTTCCAGTTTTTCTGCAGTGAACAGGTATATCACTTGTGATGAAACAAGATTAATTTACTTAATATAATAACATGACAACATAGATTAGATAGATTCGATGCTGAGATCTCAAATAAAATTCACTCTAGAATTCACATAGTCAAGTAAGTCAGTAATATCAGATAACTGAGGAAGCACTGAGCACGTGTCGAGTGCCTTATGTATAATATCACATGAGTGTCAGGCACTGTGGAAAAAAAAGAGATGAAGACACTAAGGAGCTTTTGATCTCTCTAAAGAAGCAAGAAAAATGAACAAGAAGTGAAAAGACAGGAACAGATTTTAGCATCATTTCACAACCAAACAAGACACGCATAGTGAATCACTAAGGCTGCACTCCAGGTCCTTTGTCTTTGATTAGTCTGTCTGTGGCTCATCTACCTCAAGCCATCCTCCACCTGCCCCTGTTCATTCACTCATTCCACAAACATGAATTTGGTGTCTACCATGTGCCATTTCTAAGACCTAGGCTGTAGCAGAAAACATAATCACGTCCCTCATGAGAGTTACAGTCCTGTGACAGGACAGTTGATTTTCAAAATACATAAGCAATGTCGTTCATCTGTTGAAGTAGTAAGCGCTAGGAAGGAAAACAAGAAAGAAGGCTAGAGAGTGCTGAGGGTGGAGGGGTACTGGGCACTGCAATTAAAAATGAAGCAGATCAGAGGAGGCACATTGAGAAAGGGACATTTGGGTAAAGACTTGAAGGATGCGAGGGAGGGAGCCATGTGGATATCTGGGGGCAAGTTGTTCCAGGGAGAGAGAACAGCAAGTGCAAATGCTCTGGGGCAGAAGGATCCTTAGGATGTGTGAGGAATAGCAAGAAGGCCAGAGTAGCTGAGAAGCATCCTCAGGGATGGGAGATGAGGTGAGAGCAGTGGGGTGGGAGACCATAGGGCTGTGTTGGACAAGGTGAGGACATGGCTCTTGTTTCGAGTTCAGTACAGTGAAACACAAGACATCGATGAAGCCAGATACCAAATAGGACTGAAATGACAAAGCCATGCTCCAATTATCAAGGTCAAAATCATCTTCATGTTTGCACTTATTTGATGAGAAGGAGCAGGATTTCCTGAAAAGATGCAGCTGTTGGACTACAGGGCTTTTAAATGGGATTTTTGACCATAGGCTTTTCATGTTTGACTATAGAAATTGTATTTGTGGTTTCCTACAGGCAATTGCCTTTCAAATTGTTGAAAATAAACAAAAACTAACCAATGACCTTCCTTGCTCCCCTTCATGAAAACAGCTATTTTATTTTGTAAAGAATTTGAACATTCACATATATGTACATGTAGGTGGGGGATCACCAGAAATCTGATATCACACCACCCTGCTTCCTATTCTATCTTATAAACCCATTTAACTTTACATGAGTGGGATCGTATCCCATACACTCTGTGATTGTCAACATTACTCATTTTCTACTCATTACCACACCCTTATCCTTGTCTGCCCCGCCCCCACCTCAGCCAACTCAAGGTAACTTTCTATGTATCAGTCCATCATTTTCTTCACCTACACACATTCCTACACAGATTTACATCTAAGGATATAGACATTTATAGGGTTTCCTGAACCATTGCTCATTTAATAAATATGACCATAATATATACACATCTTGCAGCATTTTTATTTTCTTACTTAGCCAGGAAATCCATCCAAGTCACCCAGTAGAATCCTAAAACCTTCTTCTCAATGTCTGAAAATTATTCTGTGTTGTATAGATACCATGATTTATTAAACTATTTTCCATTATTGGAGGTTCACTTTGTATCCAGTTCTTGACTATTAAACACAATACAACAATAAACATCCTCATACATGTGTCCCTACACATCAGTACCTTCCCTAATTCTATGGTTTACATTCCTGGGAGGAGAACTGTATTCAACAGATTTGCCATATTAGCTTCCAAAGCAACCATGCTTCATATTCCGCCAACAATGTATTAGGATTCTATGTAGCTATTGAAATATGTTCCTCTCCTGCTTAAATCCTTGTGTGTCCCCCAGAGCACTGCCCCTGGTAAGTGAAGACTCCTGAGGGTAAGGTAGGAGGGGATCCCTGGTCTGCCTCTGCCTCGTTTTCCACACATCTCCCTTTCCTATCTTCCCCCAACTCTGGGCTCCCCAGCCCTGAGTACACTCAACACTCCGGGCACATTCAACCTCCCTGTTTCCCAGATATACCACTCCCTTTCCCCATCCCCTGCATCTTGGAATGTACCATTCTCTCACCTTTCCTTCTTTCTTACATGACAAGCTCCTACTCTGCTGGGAGCCATTAGCCAAGTAGGTATGACAATTTCATTGCCAGCGTACCCCATGTTGCTTAGTGGAAGGACTTGTGGAAATAGGACATTTTGCAGTGACATTGCAGTTAGGTGACCTTGCTCAAGGACCAGGGCGGATCCGGGATTAGGGTGTTCCCGGTTTAGGATAATCAGGTTTAGGGCGTTCCAGGTTTAAGATTATTCCTGCTGGGAATAGGGCTTATCCTGCTGCCTGAGTTCCCCTTGAGTTCTCACGGGATTCAGACAGTATATTTTGGGAGATAGAAGCCCAGTGGAGGTGGATTTGGGCAGAGAACGTGGATTTCCCCAGAACGTGTTTGTAGACGGCTGGTGTGAGTTCGGGAATAAAGAGTTGCTGTTTCAATCTACAAGCTGTGTGGTGGCTCGTGATTGTGTGCCCAGCCAGACTGCGGCATTTGTGCCCAGCCAGACTGCGGCACTACTCACCCCGTAAGACCTACCTCCAACGTTGCCTTCAGCCAGACCTCATCAGCCCCCAATTCCAGGGCCCCTGCCTCCTCCCTTGAAGCACTAATAACATTCGACTTTAGTGGTATTTGTCTGAATTCTCCACATTGTGCGAAGGACAGTCCCTTGTGTCTGGTTAATTGCAGTACCTGACATGTACCTGTTCTCAGTTAATGAATGCTAGAGCATCAGCGGTGTCAGGTATTGATGGCTACACCTCTCTACCCCTGCAGAAGACTATATGCCTCCACCTTTTGGGCTACCTGAGAGTGCCCCAAGATGGACACAATGGCAAAAGGGATTCAGAAGATGTCATAACATGATCATCGTGTTCTAGAGCTACGGAGCCGGGAGACAAACTGATCTAGGGGCTTTTAGGAGGCAACAGATGAACCAGTCACTCATTCAGTGACTCATTCACTCCATACACACTTTGCAGTGGACTTCTGTTGCTTTGTATTTTGGCATCCCTTCCACCCGCTTCTACAAAAACAGAGATAACTTACATTAGTAACCTCTTGGGCTCACTGCAGGTTCGCTCTCCTCTTTGAGAAAGGTTTCCCCTCCTGAGCATAGGGGTGCTCCCCAGGGACCAAGACTGGGCTGGGTGAAAATACCCCTGGCCATAAATGATGGCTTATCCAGGGGTAAGCATATGAACCAAGCTACACTAATCCAATTCCCTTCCCAAACTGAAACTTAAAAATCAAGAGTCAGAGACCAGAATTGTTGGTTCATGTTAATAAAGGTAACTAGAGTTGTTCCAGGAAAAACTCCAGGATCTTTGTAGGTTGGGGAGACAAGTCCAAGAGTAAATTGCTGTTGTTGTAAGCAAAAGAACCTTTTCTAAAACACAAGTACACAAATAGCTAAACAGAGCTGAGTTGGTGCTATCCCTTAGAGTAAAGGTCTTCTGAGAATTTGAAGGAGGAAGCTGTCCCTTCCAGTTGGAGATCATGGGAAGGTTCTTGGAGGGACTAGCTATGGTGTAGGGTATTATTTGTATGTGTCAAGTCAGTGGGAGTGGTTTCCACAATCAAGTAGTCAAAGGGACAATGAGTAAATCCCTTGTACTAGAGTTGTATATTCCAGAAAAGAGGGAGCAATAAACAGGAAAAACAAAAATGTAAGCCAGGGCCCTGATCTAAGCCTTGAAAACCAAGGTAGAGACTGGATATTTTTGCTGAAAACCCTGAAAATGTGTTGCTGAGTGACAGACCAGCACAACAGGGGTGGAGACTGGTAGGGTTATAAAATGGCTAAATTACAGCACCTAGGATCAGCATTTGCCACAAAAAAACCCCATGTGCTGGGGGAAGCTATCAACATACTTCCCTAAGGAAGACCTCTGGGATCTTTTGAATGGAGGCACTCAAACCCCCTTACCTCTGGCCTATAGGAATGTGTCAGTCAGCTTTCCATGGCTATGACAAAACACCTGAGATCATCAATTTATGAAAAGGAAAGATTTATTTGGGCTCACATTCTCAGAGATTTCAGTGCATGGTTGGTTGGCCCTGGTGTTTTGGGGTCTGTGGTGAGACTGTAGATAATGTCAGAAGTGTGTAGTAGAGGAAGTGTGTTCACCTCCTGGCAACCAGGAAGCAAAAAGAGAGAGAGAAGGAGCTGGGGTACCAATATCCCTTCCAAGGGCCTGTCCCTAGTGATCTCACTTCCTTCCATAAGGCCCCACTCCCAACAGCACCATCCACTGAGGATCAACCTATAACACATGAGCTTTTGGGAGGACATTTAAGATCTAAACCATAATAAGGGGTAAGGACCACTTGAACCCTTGCAGCTATGGAAGAAGGGCCTGGAAAAGGAGTGAGAACCACTGAATACCTCATGCCGGGGCCCATTCCGGAAGGTCTGCTTAGATCCAACCCTCACATTTGTCAAACCCTTCACCACCAAAGTTCCTGGAGGCGTGCTCAATTCCTGTTCTTTAAGAACTAAAAAGAAAGTGAGACTTCAGAAGCTGTTATTAAAATCTTAATCGATTCACCACTCTCCTAGCAGGAGGACTAGAAGGACAAAGCTATTGATTTCTCCAGGATCTGCGTGTTTGTGCCTGCAACTGTCTGTTTGTGGATATAAATTCATCTTGTCTGTCTATATTTTCTGGAAGCTTGTATCTGTGTGTCTGGTGTGGGTTTGTTTCCCTATCTGTGCAAGTGTTCAAATGAGTTTGTGCATGTTCACGGGTCTTATGTCATATAAACTTGATGATTAAAAATGGAGGGGGATGGGGCTTCAGTGCGGGCTGCATTGAGTGACTCACTTCCAAAGAAAAGTCTATAGGAAGGGAGGGAAAAAGTAACGGTACAGTGGAGAAACCTGGCAGTCGCCACCTTAACCCACCAACAGTAAGTCACGTCGACAGCCTGTTCCATGGGTGTGATATGACAGGAAGGGCACTTCACCCGGAGTCATTCCTCCCCAAGACACATAAACCTCAACTTCATGATGAGTAGACATCAGACCAACCCCAACTGAGGGATGTTCTACAAAATAACTTAACTCGTAGTCCTCAGAACTGTCAAAGTCATCAAGACAAGGGAAAACGGAGAGACCGTGAGAGATCAGAGCCGACTAAGGGGATGTGCTGACTAAACGTAACATGATATCCTGGGAGGAATCAGAAAAGGGGTATTTGTGGGGAAACTAGTGAACTCTGAATAATGTCTGAAGTTTCGTTAACCATCATGGACCAGTGCTGGTTCCTGAGCTGTGACAAATACAAGGTAAGATCTTAACCAGCAGGGAAACAGGGTGGAGGGCACAGGCACACCCACTACTGCCATCGCCACTTTCAATACATCTACAACTCTTCTACAATGTGAAAGTTTATTTTTTTTAAAAAAAGGGGTATGGGGTGGGAGGGGTCCAGATGATGTTTTGTTTCCCCCACACACACACAGGATTAATTTCACTTCCTTGCTCTTCCCCAGCCAAAAGGATAAGCCGAGACTGTCAGCTGTCTCTCTGGCCTTGTGTAGTGAGTCCCCCAGGAGAAGCTCTGACCTCCACTAGATGAGCAGGTGGGACCTGGCTAAAGAGCCAGGAGTGGGGGCTTCCTCAAGGAACCTGGGTGGAGAAGGAAAGGGGGATCCCTTGTTGGACTTTGATGGAAGTTTTTTCTTTCATAGGAAAGGAACGTGGCAATCGGCGCTGGCTTTGCCATCCATCCAGGGCCCCATTATCTGCCCTTGAACTCACCAATGGCTGAATCCCAGGCCAACCACGTGGGTCTGCACCTTCTTCACTTGGAACTCTCCTGTGGGGCCCTTCCTCTGAGGCCCCTCTGACTGGTTCATAGTACCCTCTCCCTCCTCAGTCACCTGAACAGACAGGCCAACGCTTCCTAGGGTTCCTGTTCTTTCTTTTTTTTTTTCTTTTCTGAAATTCTTATTGAAATTTAACTCTGGACCTAAAAGCAAACAAATCACAATGTCAAGGTGAAGTCTGGTAAGTTTTCATAAGGTCAACACCTTTACGCATCTCAGAAAAAGGAACAGAATTATTATGAGTCCTGCAGGGGTCTCCCTTTTGCCCTCTCAGTAACTCCCTAAGAAGGATAGCCAGAATCCTGATCTTTAACAACATAAATTAGTCTCTTCACCTCTTTGAATCTCAATTTATCATCTGCAAAACAGAGATAATAAGCTTTCTACACAGGATAAGCCAAAAGGATCAGCCGAGAGTGTCAGCTGTCTCTCTGGCCTTGTATAGTGAGTTCCTCAGGGTTAATGGGGGAATCAAATTAAATAGTGACTGTGAGGGATCTGGTACACAGCACTACATAAAGGAGAAACTCAAAAAGGTTGGTCCTTTGCTGTTCTTCCTTATAAATCACACTTTAACACCCATAATAACAATTATAAATATAATAATAGCTAGAATTTATTGAATAGATTCCATGTTGAGCACCATGCCAAGTGCTTAACATGAAATTCAACAGTTAACGTTTCATTTACTCCCCAGAACAAGCACCTGAGGTAGGTATTATTAGAGTTCCTATTTTACAGATGAGAAAACTGAGATGCAGAGAAGTAGAATCACCCTGGTAAGAAGTAGTAGCACTGACCCTAAAGCCTTGATCTTTCTGACTCCAGAGTCTGCCCTTAACCTGTATTCTGCACTGCTTCTCACACTGCCACCATAACAGAGGAGGGGAGCAAAGGGCAGGGTGAGCAGCCTGACACAGGAAGACGAGGAGGACCATTTTCCCAAGCGAGAACTTCAAGGGCTGCTATGAGCAACAGAGAGGTGAATCCACATCAGAGAATCCCAGAGCCATCGACTCTGCCTAAGCTCTGATAAGGAGGGTGCTCCGGGGTACTTCTCTCAGGCCAAACTCCAGGCTTTCCAGTTGCAGGAGCTGCCTTTCAGGGTGACAGTCTCAGAAATGAGAAGGGACAAGGCACCAATGAAGAAAGCAGACTTTGGTTTTCTTTAAGAATGAGCTTAAAATATCTTTTATTTTTAGAGATTGTTTATAAAGATTCCTCTCCTTCTCCCCAAGCAGCAACTAAATATTTGGAGAAGAAAAAGAGCAGACGAGTGAACTCAGGGTTCCTGCCTCCCCAACCCCACTCAGGGGCCGGCCAGTCCTCAGGCTCCATCCAGCAGGCACATCTCACTTGGGTCCAGGGCTGACTCTGACCAGGGAGGCAAGGACACTGGGAGTTCTGGCCCATCAGCAGATGTAGGGCAAAATGGATTGGCTTCTCGAGATACCCCAACCCAGCCTGACTTCTTCCAGGATGCTTTGCACCCAAGCTGCCCAAGTTACAACTGTGTCGCTGGGTTGATAATATAGTCATGTTTCACTTAAATAATGTAAGAAGAACTGGATGAAAAACAGTTCGGCAGGCATAGGGAAAGCCATTAGTAATTAACATTTGTTAGATCTTTACCGTGTCCCAAGGGCCATGAACTTATCATGCATCATTTTATTCTCATAGTGCCCTGATTGAGTGACCACTTATATTCTCTCCATTTTATAGTTGAAAATACAGAGCTATAGAAGTGTGGCTTAAAGGAGCCAGAACTCCATGCAGCAGTCTGACTCCAGAGACTGTGTGTCTCCTGATCACAGGTACTGTTTTCCACCTGTGTCTCTCCTGCACTAGAGCTGACACTGAAAAAGAGGCCATGGTCCAATTTATCTCAGGATCGTCCACACTCAGCACAAGGTCTGACATGTAGAAGGCATCATAAAACAGAATCAAGTAAGCTAGAGGCTGCCTGGGAGATTGGAGAGGCCTCATCAACTCAGCTCAAAAAAAGTTCTGAATTTGCAGGATCAAGTTAAAATGAGTTCCTTCCCTATGGTTAAAAAAATTAAGAGTTGGGTAAGTAACCAGGTCCCATGTAAGACATCCTCATAAAGACTTTTGTTTTAAATAGAAATGTTTAAAGCAGATATCAATAGAACCAGAGAAGCCTTTTGTTTAATAAGACATTTGATAAATGTTCCTGCTCTGATTACGTAGAGCTTGGAACCTTAGCAAGCATGTCCCAATTCTCTGAGTCTGACCTAAACTTACATGCAAGTGATACTTCAGGGAGGTATGGGTATGTGCACTTGAGTCCTTGAGAAGTGTTGCTTGAGGAAGATCTGAGCTCCCAGGGGAAGTGCCCCCTGTCCACATGACATTGGTAACAAACATAAAATACTCTTAAGCCAGTTCAACAAGGTTTGAAACAGGAAGCAGTATCTTCCAGGCAATCCCTAGACGACCTGATTCAATGAAACTCTGTTGATGCTGACCATGTGTCAACCTTGAGCTGGCAGCCCCTGCCCTTTAGAAGCTCATGGAGGGGTCAATAGAGGGGTCAGACACTGCCAGCTTTACTCTTGTCCCATCATGATGGGTCCTGAGTCTCCCACAGCTATTTCCAAGAGTCTTCAGAACTCATCTCATAAATGTCACCCTCACCCCACCCCCTGAAAAAACTGGTTCAGGTAACCACAAGGAGAAACTGGAAGAATCTGTCATCTGATCCATCTTCCTTTAGCCCCTCTATACTGGATGTACTCTAGCTGCCACCTCCTGCCGTGTCCTGCTAGCCTGGATGTACTTCTTTCTGGTTCATGACATGTTGTTGGGTACCACTGCTCCCACCAGAACATGAACTCTGGAGCTGGCTTCTTAGACTCAAATTCCAGCTCTGCCATTTGCTAACTGCATAAATGGGCAAGTTATAGAACCTCTCTGGGCTCCAGTTTCCTCATTGGAAAATGAAGATAAAAATATTCCTAGGCTCTTTGTGATTATTAAGTGAAGTTCCTGCAATGCATTTTTATATATAAATATATACATTATACTATATTTATATCATATATAAAGCACCAGTATATGTGTATGTGTGCATATGTGTATCATATATATGACTGCAAGTGCCTGACAGACAACATTATACTATACGTGATAGTTATTATTAGAGTTTTAATAAAGCAGCTGTATTGTCAGAGCTTTGTCAGGAAAGTTCTGGGGAGATGGCAGTAGTAGCTGCACAGTTTTTCAGTCTCTCAGATTTCTCACATAAAAACTGACAAAGAAATTATGTAACAAAATTCCCTGACAGATAATAAGCACGACAAAACCAGTGATGAAGTATCCCCATAAACCTCAAAATACAAGGAAGGGGACCAACCACGAACTCTAAGGCCAGTTTGGTAGTATCTTATGAGGAGAAGAACGAGGGAGCAATAAGGTGGCCTCTGATGAACTTGAGGAAGGAAAACCCCAAAATAGTCCCTATGCATTTACTAGAAAGCACAAGAAAACAATTTGAGACTAGAACCTGAAATTGGAAGGAAGTTTGCCTCTTCGATAGCAGGTGAGACAGGTTCCAACCATGAACCCTTGAAACTGACCCACAAAGAATCTCTTCTACAACAAAGTGCCACATTAAGGGAAAACTTCTTTGGTAGAATCAGAATTGAGTGATTCAGGGGCAAGAGAGAGAAAAGAAAAGAGATTCAGATAATAGAAGATGAAGCAGTGGAGCTAGGAACCCTCAGAGAGCAGGTCACCAAATTCTTGGACCTGACACAGAGACAAAAGAAAGTGGAGCTCTGTGAAGGTAGAAGAGCGTCCCTGAGCTCTGCCTACCTTGAACAGTTCTTGCAAACTGATATCTCATTAAAACGAGCAACATGAAATTATTTAAGTCTCAGCCTGTCTGTGGCTATTTTAAAAGAAAATAAAGAACATAATAATCTTCCCACAATAATACCAGGAAAATTTACTCACTAGACCTATAAAGACCATATAATTTCAAATAAGCTTAAATTTGTTTTAAGTATGTAAGATATTAAAGAGAGGCATAAATTCTCAAAAAGAAGATGCCCTCATTCAGAAAATGATTAGAAATAGTTACTTCAGTCACTTGTGTTTGGTCAGAAAGACCAAACAATAAGAAACAAGATAATTTGTGAAGAAAATCAAATGAATAAAATATTTAAATTTTTAAAATGGAGAAACTTAAAGAATTAATAGAAAATAACAAATATCAAAGATAGGTAAAGAAGTTGCAACACACACACACACACACAATAAAAGTTCATCAAGAAGAGACCCAAAGCATAGAGACAATGAGCACTGAAGACTGTAAGACAGGAAAACTTTCCTGGTGGGGACATTTAAAACCACACATTGAAAGAATACAGTACATATATTAGAACAAAGATATTCAAGACACATTCTAGTAAGATTATTAACAAGAGAATAAAGAAATGAAGAATGGATGGATGGAAAGAAAGAAGGAGAGAAGAGGAAAGAAAGAAAAAGGGGGAGGGAGGAAATTTTGTTCATCTAGAAGTAAGGTGCATATTACAATAAAGGCAGAAAATTATGCTACAATTAGATTTTTTGAGAGCAACACTTTATACCAAAATAGAGTCACAAGGAAATAGAAGGTAATTTTATATTCACTCCAAATAACTCAAGTATAAGGTGAGAAGGAACCCTGAGCTCTGGTGGCCGCTGTGGTGTCGGAGAATAGTCCTTTGAGAATAATTATGAAGATACAATCACTGAGTGCGCTGGTGCTCGCGTGTAATCCTAGAAGCTCAGGAGGCTGAGGCAGGAAGATCACAGGTTCAAAGCCAGCTTCAGCCGTTTAGCGAGGTCCTAAGCAACTTAGGGAGACTCTGTCTCAAAATAAAACATAAAAAGGCCTGAGGATGTGGCTTAGTGGTTAAGCACCCATAGGTTCAATCCATATTACAAAAAAAAAAAAACCCAAGGTCAACATGACTCTGATATTCATTCATACAGATGAGGAAGAGGGAACAGTCCAAGATGAGGTCTAGATTTCTGAGTGCAGCGCTGAATGGATAGGAGAAACAAGTTTGGAAGATGGTGATGGGTTTGGATTGAGACACTGAGAGTCTAATAGGCCTGCCAGCTCTGCTTTTCAAGATGCCCGGCCTCTCAGCCTCATTCCCCAAACTCCCAGGCACTCCCAGCATCCATATGGAGTGTGGCCCTCATGCCTTCACAAGTCCCACCCCAAATATCCATCCATTCACTCAACAAATATTCACTTATAGCCTACTAAATACCAGGAACTGTTCCAGCTGCTTAGGCTATGCTAGGGAGCAAATCAAACCAACATGCCTGTCCTTGCAGAGGACGCACTGCAGCAGGGAAAACAGATAATAATGGTAAGTGTAATAAGTTTTAAAAATCATATAGTATGGGGTTTTTTTGTTTTGCTTTGTTTTGTTTCACTTTGGGTGGGTCTTGTTGTTTCATTTTGTTTTGGGTTTTTTTGTTTGTTTGTTTGTTTGGTTGGTTGGTTTGGTTTGGTTTTGGAGAAAAACGCAAAAGGTTTATTGCTTTGCTAGCAAAGGAGAAGCACAAGGGACTCCCATCCCACAGGCTGTGATTCTGCCCATCAGCAGGGACAGGAGGCTTTTAAAGAGGTGATTCAAGGCAACATTCCACGTGTTCTCTATTGGCATTGTGATTCGCTTGTTAATTTGGGAAACAGTCATTTCTAAGATCTTCTGAGGCCACCCTCAAAATCTGGATGGCTTCTTTTCTATGGTGGGTATAGACTCAAGGACAGATAAATGAGCCTAAAGTGGGGAAGAAAGGTGACCTTGTCCAGTATGTTAAACAGATCATTTATATTAAAAGTAGAGGTAGAATAATAAGGTTCAAAATTGCCCATGTGGGAAGCATGTGGTCAGAGTTAGAGTTTATGGGGGTGAGGAATTTGGCATGCTGAAATTTGGTACAGAGTGTTCCAGGCAGGGGAGAGAGGCAGTGCAAAGGCCCTGGGAGGGAGTGCGCCTGGCTCACTGGAGACAGTTTGGGGATACATGTGGCTATGGAGTAAGCAAGAGAAAGATGAGTAGGAGATGAACTCAGAAAAGGGACCAGGCTGGATCCCAGGTGGCCTTGGCAGCCATTGTAAGCACTTTGGGTTTCCCTCTGCGTAAACAGAATACTTCCCAAGTCCTCAATGGAATCTTGTCATTGATGTCAGCTGGGTCCACCCAACCCATATGCCTCCCTATAACCCAACCCATGAGGCTCTCCCTGGGGGCTTTTTAAAAACAACACAGCGATGAACTTAGAATGACTTAACCTCACTTTGCAGGGAAATATACACGGTTTACTAAGCAGTTAGTTTAAGCATAACCGATTATACAACAAGCTATAAATTATTTATAATGTGGTCAGGGTTTTAACTTCCAAACCCTCTGCTCTAAGGCACGGGTGAAGCCCAAGCCAAGCAGGTCCATGAGAAATGCAGCTACTTGATCTTGTTCAAATTTTCCAATAATTTCATTGTTCTGCTTCTGATCTACTTCTGAATCCCACGCTGCGGGGCATCAGCATAGATCTTCGTGGGCATTGGTTTTGTGTTAGTGGCAGACAGTTCCCCTTCTCTGCATCCCTAATCCCTCCACGTTCTCATTTTCAGTCCGGAGTCTTCACGGATCTACTCGGCGCTCAGCCTCTCACACCACCCTGCTTCCAGCCTGCTGCTGCCCCGTCAGTGCCATGCCAGAAACAGCAAAGAGTTTTCCTGTCGTCCAGTGGGCTCTGTACAGTGCCTCCTTCAGCGACCGATCCTGCTGCAAGTGGACTCTTCACCTCTGTGCTCCTCGGGGCTCTGGCCTATCTCCATGCTTCAGGAATGAGCAGGGGAAGCTTCCCGTTGGCAATACCCAGAAACCCCAATGCTACTGCTCCTCCCACCAACTTAATGTTTGGTGGATCTGTTCCTGATCATTTTTCTTAATGAAACTGCTCTGGGTAACTTGGTAAGAGACAGACCCTGCATGCCAAGCAACTCCAGGAATGCTGGCAAAGGGAGCAGGCCCATCAACGCACTTTGATGCTAATAACTGGGAGTTATTTGTGAAGGAGTCCACGAAGATGACACTACCCCATCACTTTGTCACACCCATTTCTCCAGGTGTGGCCTCTCTCAATTGATAAGAGGGTAGGAATGAATACAACTACTCAAACAAGTCTTTATTTTTAATATAGCACAGTTCCAAGCATGCTATAAGAGAAACATTTAGAGTACCTTCTGCATACCATCCGCATATGAAATACTGCATTCACACTATCTACTCATATTCATAAAAATGCTATTTAAAGCCAGGCATGGCGGCACACACCTGTAATCCCAGTGGCTCAGGAGGCTGAGGTGGGAGGATCACGAGTTCAAAACCAGCCTCAGCAATGGTGAGGCTTGCTAAGCAAACTCCAGTGAGACCCTGTTTCTAAATTTAAAAATATACAAAACAGGGATGGGGATGTGGCTCAGTGGTCAAGTGCCCCTGAGTTTAATGTCCAGTACCAAAACAAACAAACAAAAAATGGCATTTATTATCCCCATTTCACAGACAAAGAAAACGGAAGCTCAGAGAACTTCCTATAGCTCGTCAATGACAGTGCCAAGACTTCAGTCCAGATCTGCCTGATTCCAAAGACTGGCCTCTCCCCACCCTGCAGTCTGTCCAACATGCTCATAGGGTTCATTGTTATTCCCATTTCATAAAGCCAAGGAGCTGGATTCTGACTCCAGGTGGCTGTTTCCATCCCATGAGCCAATGTGTGCATCTGACAGCAGCCTCCTCTGATGACTCAGAGCCCATCTCCTTAACTCTGGCATTCTAGGTGTCCTCTGATTGAGAGAAGCTATTATTAACTCCCCTGGCCTTTCATGTACAGCCTATCTTATCTTTTAACCTCAGAAAAGTGTACATGTGTGTAGGTGCGGTCAGTATCTGTATGACAGTTAGCAGCAAGAACACCTGACTAGGCACCACCACCTCCTCCCACTCCCACCTGGCGTGACCCTTGCCCTCTCCAAGCCTCAGTTCCTTGCCTGCTCATTTTCGCCCAGTGCCTCTGCTGTGAGTCCCAGCCTCCCAGCCTCTGCTCCTCCTACCTCCTCTTCACCTTGCCAGCTCCTACACAGCCCTGAAGTCTGGGCCTAAATGCCTCCTCCAAAGGAGGCCTGTCTGGCTCCCAAATGAGTCATGCTCCACACGTCCCAGGTGTCTTTTTTGCCCTGTCTCCCTTCTATCACACACTAGTTTTAACTCAATGGTTTACTTCCTTGTAAATGTCTGCTTTACCCACTAGGCTATATGCAGGGACAGCCTGTGTCTGCCTTGTCCCCTCTACATGCCATCCCAGCACCTTCTGTGTGTCAGGGTCAGTATTGGCATGGAAATACTGACCCTGACACACAGAAGGTGCTCGGTGTATAGCTATGGGACTTAATTAAGCTCAAAAATCTTTCCAATGGAAGTGACAATAGTCTGCATTGCACATTAGTCTTACCCGGTTGTGGGAGTCAAGGGAAGAAAAATGCATGATCATTATAGAAACATTTATTGAGGGCAGGCCCTGTACCAATTATATGGACTTCTTGTGTATTATCTCATCTAGTGAGGGGTTACTCCTACAGTCTCACTTTTACATATGAGGAAACTGAAGCTTAGTGAAGGGAGGTAACCCTACCCCAACCCCTAACCCATCTGAGATTGCACAGCTTGTAAGTGGCAATGTTTGGCTCCAAAACCAGCTCACTGGACCTTCTTCTTAAATTGCACTAAAACCACTTTGTGAAAGGGTAGGTTCTGTTTCCATGTCTATTCTGCAATGTCAGGTTAAAAACTATAAATGGACATGAATTCTGTTATTCCTGTTATTGTGCACAGCCTTCAGCCTTACATGTACTCTTAAATAGTTCAGGTGTGTATTTCCTGTTCTGTTCTTCTCTCTTAATTAAGGAGATAGTTTCCTCAGGTGTAGTGGTACACACCTGTAATCCCAGTAGCTCCAGAGGCTAAAGCAGGAGGATCATGAGTTCAAAGCCAGCCTCAGCAATGGCAAGGTGCTAAGCAACTCAGTGAGACCCTGTCTCTAAATAAAATACAAAATAGGGCTGGGGATGAGGCTCAGTGGTTGAGTGCCCCTGAGTTCAATCTCTGGTACCATCCCTCCAGAAAAGGGAAAGTTTCCATTTGCCAAAATGGAACATTCAGGAGAACTCTCAGATCTGATATGTCTGTGGCCATCCTGAGACCACTGCATGGTTCTGAGAGAAAAAGAAGACAATAGAAATCACCTTTAGAGGGTTTCTGAGAGCCAGCTGGTCACTGTACCATCTTCAAGGCTTCAGAAAGCCCATCAGGCTCTGGTCCTCCCACCATGGGGACCCTCCCTCCACGGGTCCTCCCTCCACCTCTCAGCCTCTGGCTCCAACCACAGATTCTCTGTCTCCACTTGTGGACTGACTCAAGGGACAGAAGTCCTTCGCCTCGGGCTGCACAGGCAGCACTGTTCCCCCTGAAGGGCCCCCAAAGCAGAGGCCAGAAGCTGCCTGTCCTACTGTTATAGTTTGGATCTGGAGTGTTCCCCAAAAGCTCATGTGTTGAAGGTAATGCAGCAATGTCCAGGGGTGGGACTTTTCTTAGAAAACAATTAGATCATGAGGGCTCTAACCTGATCAGTGGATTAATTCATTTAATGGATTAATCATTTGAATGGACTACAGGCCAAAAACTGTAGACAGGTGAGACATGGCTGGAGGAATCAGGTCACTGGGGTTGTGCCCTTGGGGACTATATGTTGTCCCAGTCCCATCCTCCCTCCTTCTCTCTCTGCTTCTCCAACTGCCATGAGATGTGCAGCTTTCCTTCATTGTGCCCTTCCGCCATGATGTTCTGCCTCACCTCAGGCCCAAAGCAATGAAGCCAGAAGACTGTGAACCATGAGCCAAAATAAATTTTTCCTCTTCTAAGTTGTTCTTGACAATTGTTGTAGCCACAGTGATGAAATGCTAACCAACAGACCCACCAGCTCCTGACAGGCAGAATGTGCGGAGGCCAGGCTAAGGCCGGGTACTTCCTGTAGGCCTGATCTAGACCAGCCCTGTTCTAGAGGCTAGGGCTACAAAGTTGAACAGGAAAAAAAATCTCAGGCCTCACAGAGCTCAGCCAAGACCCCCAAAGAGGCCAGAAGACACCAATGATTCAACTCGATAAGAATTACAACAGCAGCTCATGTGATTTCCTTTTATTCTGCCCCCAGCTCTGTGAGAGAAGTACAGTCGTCACTTGATTTTACACATGAGGAAACTTCTGCCCAGAGAGGCCACAGGGTGAGCACATGGTGGAGCCATCACTCACACCCAGGCCTCTGAAGTCCAGAGTCTCAGCTTTTGAAAACTAAACATTGCTTTGCCTTCAAGAAGCACAAGCAGGACAGCCCAGGATCACAGAGGATGGAGGCTGATTTCGCCTGGGAATATTTACACAAAGGAAATGACATTTGCCCTGGTTCTTCGAGGAGAGGAGTTGGTCAGGATGACAAGGCAAGAGGACTTCTCTGGAAAGGGAAACCATGTGCAAAGGCCTAGAGGCCCACAAATAGCCATAGGGCAGGACATTCCCTTGGACTAAAGCATCGGGGCCCGCGAGGGAGTGACCAGAAGGTTCTGAAGAGAGAGAGAGGCCAACTGATCAAAGGCCTTGGAGGCCATGGTTGTGAATTTGGACTTAGTCCTGAAGGCGATTTAAAGACACTGAAAGCATTCGCAAGCAGGACAGTGACGTAATTGTTCAGTGAGTCGGTAGAACAGCCCTTGTCAGGAGCATGGCCACTGAGAGGTGATGGCCCTAAAACTGAAAAAGATAACAGAAACCTAAAGCCGGGACGTGGGATGGAAGAAGTAGGTGATCTGGGAGAGGATGATGAGGGGAAGGAGAGGAAAGGATCAAAGTTGCTCCTGGGTTTCTGGCCTGGGCGACTGAAGCTGCCCTTCCTGAAATGAGAAGCATATCAGGGACGGATTCATTTTCGTTTTATTTGGTTTCAGACTGACAACTGGAGAACCTAGGGCCCCAGCAGAAATGGGGCTCAGGCCCCGCAGAGAGGTCCATCAGAGTCCCCACGCTTTCCCAGGGAGGAGGCCAGGGCGGGTGAACCCACCGTGGCCCCACCACAGCCCATCCACTCCCAGCCTAGGTCACTGTGCCGCCACATAATGAGCTGCTCTTCTCAATTTTGCAGCCTAGAGACTGCAGCTCATTAGGGTCTGGACTGTGTTGGCACTGAACATCCCATAATTGCATGGCTTGCCTGACTCTCTGTCATTAGCTCTCCGGGCTTCGCCTCTCCTGTTGGATCTGCTGACTGACCCAACATAAAAAGTCTGGTTAAACAGGCAATTCTGGCTCTGTGGTAGGGGGGGCTCCTGCTGTCCTCACCCCAGCCAACTCCCAGATGAACTGTCCTCAGCCATGAACTTCAAGATGCCACCTCACTGTGCGTGAAATCTTTCCTTTGCAAGTACAAACAACTGATCCGATTACTCATACAGGGGATGAGGATTGAAGGTTGAGGTCAAGGCACATGGACTGGCAATGAGTCACAACCCTTCATGGTGGGAAGCCACCAGTCAGAAGCCTGGAGGGTCTCTGGCCAAGAAGCAAGAGGGGCCAGAGCCAGGGCTAAAGTTCAAGTTCCTCAGGGTCCATGGCAAACTAGATTCTGAACTTGATGCTGTGAAAATTGCCCCTGTGCCTGCCGAGCGGGAAGGGCATCCCAGACGGTGAACGGAGCTCCTAGGTATCCTTCCCAGTTGCCAGAAGATGCCTGTCCCCTCTGTCACCCCACTTGATATTCTCTGACAGAGGCCTTCCTGGACATCTGGAATGAGGTGACCAAGCCCCTAAATCTGGGCTTTGTGGAGTCTGGCTGACGGCAAACACAAAGCCAGATGCAACCACAGTCTCTCTACACACTAGACGACCAGCCCAGTGATATTTTTTTTTTAAGTCAGAATTAACTAGGGTGGGGCTAGAGTCATGGAAGAGAGTAGCAAAGTCCTATTCCAAGGAATTACAGTGTGAAACAATGTGCTCCCCAAAATACTTCCCCAGGACTGTTAAAAAGTCAGAGGGAACTAATTAGCCATACAATAAACGGGGAGGATTAGCAATTATAGAACACCTGTGTACTCTGCTTCAGCCCTCACAGCAATTTGATGGCTGGAGATTGCCACACCCATTTTATAGATGTAGAAACTGAGGTTTGCGGGCATTATATAACTTCCCTGAACCTCACTGCTAACAATGATAGCAAAACCAAAATTGATGAGTGGCTATTACTATGCTGACTGCTTGGCTCAGTCTTCATTGCTCACTTAACCCTCACACCAATCCCATGAAGTTACCATAACCGGGATTTGGTGGGGTAAGTGACATGGCCACTTATCTATTATGCTATGCTCTTGATGGTCTCAGGCAGTTTCACTGCTATTCAAACCCTCAAATGCAAAGCTGGGGCTCTTTCCACGATGCAAGATTGACTTGATCTGACATATTGCTGCCTTTTTAAAGCTTATCATCATTTAAAGCCTGTGGTGCATCTAGCCATTTTTCAAACCCTTGTTCATTTTTTTTTTTTTTTTCTGAGAGACAATAGAGGCATGTTGCTAAAATTCAGGGCAGATCTCTGATGAATTTGAAGCAGAAGGTCAGCAGTGTAGGGAAGAGACCATGCAAACAGTGACACAGGCAAGTGACCCCCACAGGACTCTGACTTCTTTGGGGTTTTTCCACCCCCCTTACAGGCCTTGCCCTCTCTCTGCCCTTGGCTGTTGGAAAGATCACTATGACTGACCCTTTAGATGCCAAAGGCAATGGTTTTCCCAGAACATGAGACCTACGCCTTGGCCTCCAGCTAACAGCACCAGTTCCCCATTCCCAGCTGATCCTGCTGGCCTGGCATCCAGCTCCCCCACAATGCTGGGGTCAATCATTTGTGGAAATCCATGGCTGTTCTCTTCTTGACTCACTTTTTCTTCTCCCTTCAAATGGAACTTATTTAAGAGCCTTCTAGAAGTCTGGAATTTGGATTTCTCAGCCTCACTCTTTTCTGCGTGCTGTGTGAAGTGAGTTCTTTGTAAAGAAATGCTTTACTATATCAAACACATTTGGAAATAGCCTTCTAAAATCTACCATGTGTAGGCCCGCACAGGAAGAGGCCAGAATATTGTGCACATGAGGGCAAGACCTTTTCCTGCACAGGGACATAGTCACTCCACTTGGAGCAACCCTGGCACTTCATGGGCACTAGGTAAATACTTACTAGAAAACAATTCAGTAAATGAACAATCGTGGGCACTTTGAAGTTAACCGAGAGGATTATGGGAGAACAAAGAAGGGATGCTTAAGCCCAGTTAGGGTATTTTGGTAGGTTTCCCAGGCTGATCCTTATAGAATGCCAAGTTCATCAGGAATTGCAAGAGGATGGCATGTCAGTCAGAAGAAACACCACAGGCAATAAGTGGAGTTCTGGAATGATGTGTTGGGAAGAAGGCAATTTACCAAGTTAGGCAGAGGGGTGGCAATGGAGTTGAAAATGACTGGGTAGGTCCTGAAGCACATTAGACACAGGGGATCCATGGACTTAACTGCATTATAATTTATCAAATCAGGCACCACCCCTCTTAGGACGCATCTCCTGGCCACACCAAGGAGCTTCCATGAAACCAAAATGGGAACACCCCCACATTCTAGAAGAGCTTCCATGCTGGTATGCCTTGTGATTTCCACCCCAGCTAGAAGGCAAACACTAGACCCCTTTGTGCATTTCATAGGAAAGAATGAGACTTTGCTTTTATGTGGGATTGCTTTCCCAGCCCTGTGGCACTAGAATGGCATATTTTTGTCCAGAAAAGGGAAAGACCACCTAAAAATCACTTATAGACTCCTAGATTGTTAAAGCTATGAGGGTCTTTGGGTCTTTGGTTCATCTTCTCTTCCTCAGATATAGAAACTAAGGCTCAGAGAGGGATAAGGATTGCCCAAGGACACGCAGCAGGTTGGTGGAAGGCTGACCCCTGGCTCCTAATCCTTGCTCCCCGCTTCACTGTGCTTTCCTACCAGAGATTTGATGAGAAAATTATAGACTCTCTTTTTTCCAGTGAACTTAAAAGTGAAGACTAAAAATATCTCTGAATTACTCTTCTTTAGAAGGAAAAAGAATGTCTCTCCAACCCTCTGACTCCTCCAGCCAATTAAATCTTTGGCTCCCACTCCAAACAGTGGTTTTCTACCCCCACAAAACATGAAAAGATTCTTGGAGACAGAAGAGTGTCCCAGAGAAAAGAACAAAATCCAAGGTATTTAATTTTTTACTCACCTGAGACTCCCTAGCCGAGGGTTTGTCCTTCGTTCATCAAACACTTACTAAATATATATTCATTTAACAACCATTTATGGAGCTCCTAGTCTATGCATGCTAAACACAAAACACAAATGAATCAGGTACAAATTCAGTCCTCAGGACCTCAGGACATTTGTCATTGATAGAGAAGAGGATATATGCCATCAATCACAATTGGATCACTCAGCGCATGGCTCAAAGTAAGCTGTCAATCCAAATTACCATCTCCCTTTTGAATGAATGAGTACATGAGTAAAATTGTTCCTCTATTCCTAGAGGCTGGATGGGAGAATGAGCTTAAGAAACACAGTCCAGAGAAGGGAGGACTCCTCCACACAGCGGGGAAAGGCCTATAGAGTGTGTGACAGTTCCATACTCCTTTCTGAGCCTCAGTTTTCTCATCTTATAATGAAGGGATGGCATAGTTGAGCTCCAAGCAAACTTCCAGCAACAATATTCAATGCCTCTGTGATCCCAGTTCCCAGCACTGCATGGGAATTTAAATCCAACCTCTCTTCTTAAAAATAACTATTGAATCATTGTCCCTCATCAAGGTCACACTCTGTATTTCTGTGGATTTCTCTTGGGAAATGGAAGAAGGTAGAGAACTTAATTCTAGTTTTGATTGGCCTTTCTTTTGGCTTAAGCAACAGAAAAATGTCCAATTATACCATGGACAATTACAGTCTGCACATTTCACCACAGGCATAGAAAATGACCCAGCAGCAGAAAACCAGCCACAGATCAGGGGTGCACACATGTAAGCCATTATCAACTTGGAGACAGACCAGCTTGCGATGGCCTCCGTTGGTTTAGGAAAGCTGGATTCCTCCCCAGCAGGCCAGGGCCAATCCAGAGGGCTGCCCATCACTACCTGCAGCTGCCTGCAGCCCCAACTCATCTCAAACCCCAGGCTGAACAGAAACCATGTGAGAAAGTGAATCACTCACAATGAAAGGATTCATATGAAAGTCACACTTGCCATAAATCCAGACTTGATCAGGCCAAGAGAGAAATTACTAGAGGAAGTACAAGTTTCATGAGGGCAGGGGACCATGTCCAACCAGGCCACCAACATGTCCTCAACACACAGAATTATACAAGGTATGTGACCTGAACTCAACAAATATATCATAGAAAAAATTTTGTTGAAAGGTAATGAATAAGTGACTACCTGAATGAAAAAGTAAATGACTTGTTTGTGTGATGCACCAAGAACAGTCTGCCTAGAGGACTGGTCAGCACTCAGGTGAAAGCACTAACTGTCCAGGAACTTGTATTCTAGTTCTGCTATTTTTCAGTCTGTCCT
Organism: Marmota marmota marmota; assembly: GCF_001458135.2. Lineage (NCBI taxonomy): Eukaryota > Metazoa > Chordata > Mammalia > Rodentia > Sciuridae > Marmota > Marmota marmota. Next base: position 27,838,899 of record NW_026000174.1, on the reverse strand, counting down.
TGGGCACCTAACTTCACCTCTCAAAGCCTATGTTTCCTTGTGGCATAGACATTGTGATGTCCTGCCCAGACTCCTATTTACAGAAGAACTTGTCCCCAATGCAATGCTAGGAGCATCAGAGGACACCTTTCCACTGTCAGCTCTCCAGATACTGTCTCAGAGCCACCTAGCCTAAGGTCACATCCCTTTTAGAGATGTCCACTTGTTAAAGAGAGACTTTAGACAAAATAAATGTCACAGGGTGTATGTGAGCAAAGAACGACTCATGAATTGGGTGTCACTCAGAACTGGAAGAGGTTCGGAGCAGAATGGGCAGCAAGCTACCACTGACTGAACCCAGAAGTCATAGAGAGGAAGTCATACAGAGATGGAGTGGAAAGACTCCAGTTAGAGGGCAACTGCTGACTTCTGATTTGTAAAGTCTTTTGTTCCATTTTTCTGTTTCTGTTGAGCTTAAGTTTGCTTAACTTAAAGTACTAGAGATCCCCAGCCTACTGGCTTCTCAATAAAACACACACACACACACACACACACACACACACACTCCAATGACAGAGTGAGGTGGGAGGTGGGACCTAAAGGTCCTGACCATCGTGGGCAAGGAACAACTAACTCTGCAAGGTCAGCTGTGACTGTCATCAAGCCAACACTGCTGCTCAGCTTCACCCTCGCCCAGCTCTGCTTCCTTCCTCTCCCATCCACACACACCGGCTCAGCTAAGGGGATCCCCAGTTACCATCCTGAACTCTGAACTCCACCTCAAAGTCTGCTTCCCAGAGAACCCAACCTCTGACTTCTTCATTTGTAAAATAGGTTTAACAGTAATTACACACATGGGCCACAGTAAAGGGTGTGTGGAAAAGCACCGAAGTCACAGGGAGTGCAGAAAGTGTAAGTCAGCTTTGTTATGGGGGTTGGTCAAGGCCAGCCTTTTAGCCAGTAGTGGGGACTCTCACCTCTTCACTGGAAGGAATCCAGAGAAGAAAATGTCGAGATGCCCTACCTTGATCGTGGGTAAGAGAAATAATAAAAAGGCATAGGAAAAGAGACAGATGTGTGAACACGGTCCTGTATGGACCCTGGTCTCCAATTTACCTCTCAGACACCTTCCCATAAAGACATTTAAATCAAAGAACTGGTCGTTCTCATTTTCCCTGAAGAAAAATGAGAGCCATGCTGTAATCGTAGAGGGAACAGCCCTGGGGGCAGGCAGACTGGTCCAGTATGCTGACCACCATGGACACTGATCATTACTGTGGCCAGATCTAAACAGCATCACCACCTTATTCAGAGCCTATGGGAGGATCAGCACCCCAACATAACAACAGGTGCCCAGAAACTAAGCAGCAAATGAAGACCAGTGGGGACAGAGCAGCCACAGTCTCTGCTTCCCAGGGAGCTCATGTGCAGCCCTGTTCACTCTCTCCAACTAATCCTTGGGCCTCTAGGGAGGTGCTTTGCCCTGAACTTACAGTGTTTTCACTCCTAAAGGAGAAGGTTTGCTCCTTGCGTATGACTCTAGGAGGTGAGGATTGTGCCTTGCGAGGCACTCTGACGTAGAGAGCCCTTCCCTCCCATGCCCAGGCCCTTGCACAATTTTTAAAGCATCCCTCACAGCCTCTGTGGTATGCAAGACAAACCTGGTGCTCAGACAGGCCCAAGGTCACAGAGCTGGTAAGAAGTAGAGCTGGGATATGAGCCCAAGACTGATTCCAAGGCCTCTATGCTTTCAGCCACTTAGGCTCACATTAATAACCCTGAGAATATGGTTTTTTTCTTTTTTTTTTTGTTGATTTTTTTCCAAACATGAAATCGTTTCAGAAGTTTCAGAAACAATCAGCATTGAGGACAGCTGCATCCTGTCGTTATGCCTCCCATGTTGGTCCCAGTTCACACGGGACCCCAATCCCTGGCCTAGGGAGCTGTCGCTGCCTGCCCTCTCCTCTCTTCCAGGAGGCTGCACCTAGAACTGGTATCCTTAAGGACCTCAAATACCAACCACCTGACTCATCTGTTGATGACCCTGCACAACCTGACAGTATTTATTTATTTTGTGCACGGAAGTGAACAATGGCACTGCAAAGTGAAATTCAGTTTGGGTTCAACTGAAATTCAACATGACAGAAAGAAGTCAATTATCCAGCATTAGTTATTTATCCGGGGACAACAGTCATGCCTTTATTTCTCACCAGAGGCGCCTCAGCAGCTTGAAACAGAAGGAAAGGAGAGGTGGCCACTATTGTCTGACTACAATGCAACATCACATTGGACAAATTAACCCCCCTGATATCCTGTAAATACCTATGAACCTGCTCTGTGAACGTGGCCCTTGAACATCACCCCAGATCATACCCGATTACTAGGTCAACAGGGCCAGGGATTGTATTCCCACGATGCTCTGGGTAGGCCTGGCAATGCTGGACTGTGAACACACTAAAGGAAATGCAACCCTCTATCTACCGCACACCCTGGCCTACCAGAACTGTAAGGATAAAGAGAATATAACACACTTCCCCATGTTGAGGTCTTCATAGTGCCAGAACCCTTGGAGTCATGTTAGTCTGGGGTTTTCCTCTCAAGATATCTGCTGGACAAGGTGAGTTAAAAATCCTACCCTGCCTCCAAAAGAAAATTATTAGATTCCTATATTATTTTCATATAATTTAATTTCCTTTTATTCTTAAACCTTCTGAGAACATTGAAAGTTGAAAGAGAGAGAGAAAAAAATAAATAAATGAATTAGTGGTTCCCAGCAGGCTGACAAGTGCTAGGATGTAATCTTCACCCCAAGTCCTCTACTCAGAGGACCTCCTCCTCCTCTGAAGAGGAGATTAACATTGACTTAGCAGTTCCCATGTGCCAGGCAGGCACTTTATACATATCACTTTATATTCTCATGACAAGTCAATGATGTAAGTATAAATTATTCCCATTTCACAGATTAAGAAACTGAAATCCAGAGTTATAGCTAATAAGTAACAGAAACAAGAATCAAGTTGAGGAAATTTGGACTCCTAACCACTGCCCTAAACTGCTTCTCTACCCCAGCACAGTTTCTGATCTAACCAGCCCAGGACCCTGTTGCCACAGCTGTTGCTGCTGCCCATCCAACTGTCTGGGCAGGGCAGCGCAGGGCAAGCTGACTTAGACTCCACTCTACCCAAAACAGTTCCACTTTTCCCTGGTTTAAAATATGAGGCTGTTGGGAGTGTCTGTCTGTGATCTCTTACTGTCTCAGAGAGATCGATCACCCACTAACGATAAGGGACTAGGGAAGGGGTTTCTGGAAGAATTCCCTAAGACCACCTGCACAAATGCCCTGACATGCAGCAGGCACTCACTAAACAATAGCTCCCCTATGTTGCTCTCAGTGTGTGATGGACACTTTACATATATAAAGCCATTTAACCTCACATCAACCCTATGAAGTAGGTACTATCATTATCCCTGTCTTGTATATGAGGAACCAAGGTGCAGATGGGGTTCAAGAACTTGCATAGGTCACACAGTTAGGAGGAAATAGAACCTAGCTTTGAAACCATGTGTTTAAAACTGATCACACTGGCTCATCTCATGAAATGCCATCAGCCACCATGTAGAGGCAGAGTCTATCTCTGAGAATGTACACATATCCTGACAGGTTTGTATCTCACCATCTTTGAGTTTTTCCTTATAGACATTGCATACGAAGATAATGGTCCCCATGGGATCCTTTACTCTCAACTTCTGACTGTACAGGAAATTCTTAATTATATTTCTAGTATTCTGAGTCCTAGAGAACATGCAAGAAGTACATGTCACATTCATAAACCTTTTTTTAGTAATGGCTTTGGGGAAGCAGACTCATACCTTCATGGAACCCTATTCCAGCAGACTTAGCAAATAATCAATTTTGGAGTAGATTGCATCCCTGGTAATTCAGTGGGGGGCGGGGGGTTAGTTATAGACAGAGTAAAGGTAAGATTTTAGTAATATATGAAATCACTACAAAATAAAACAAAACAGTTCCTAAACACCATCAATCAACAAATATATGAAAAAATGTTCAACACCCCTAGCAATTAGAGAAATGCAAATCAAAACTACTCTAAGATTTCATCTCACCCCAGTCAGAATGGGAATTATCAAGAATACAAACAATAGTAAATGTTGGCAAGGATGTGAGGGGAAAAATATACTTATACATTGCTAGTCGCAAATTGGTGCAACCATTATGGAAAGCAGTATAGAGATTCCTCAGAAAACTTCAAATGGAACCACCATTTGACCCAGCTATCTCACTCCTTGGTTTATACCCAAAGGATATAAAATCAGAATATTACAGTGATGCAGCCACATCAATGTTTATAGAAGCTTAACTCACAATTACTAAACTATGGAACTAAATTAGGTGCCCTTCAATAGATAAATGGATAGAGAAAATTATATATATATGGGTTTTATATATATATAATGGGATATTACTCAGTCTTAAAGAAGAATGAAATTATGGCATTTGCCAGTAGATGGATAAAGCTGGAGAATATCATGCTAAATGAAATAAGCCATCTCAAAAAACAAAGCCTGAATGTTTTCTCTGATATGCAGATTATAATTCACAATGGAGCGGGAGCTAGGGAAGAATAGAGTTACTTTAGATTAGGGAGAAAGGAGTTAAGGGGGGAGGGGGCATAGAGGTAGGAAGGATAGAAAATGAATCAGACATTATTACCCTATGTACATATATATACGGCCACTGGGATTCCACATCATGTACCACCAGAAGAACGAGAAATTATACTCCATCTATGTATGATGTATCAAAGTGAATTCTACTGTCATGTTTAACTCATTAGAATAAAAAATAAATAAAACAAAACAATGATTTAAAAGTCTTACAAAGGCTATTTGGATCCTGTTGTCTCAAAACAACTCTCATCAAAATGTCTTAGAAAAACCCAAAAAGAGGCTAAGTGAAGCCCTGAGCACTCAGGTTACAAAGCTCCTCCGCAGACCAAACCAAATTAGAGTGATCATCTGGGTTTGTCCCTGACTGAGGAGTCTCCAGAACACAGGGCCTTCATTACAAAATCCACCACTGGTTCTGACTCATGCTTCAGGGATCAATTGGGTCAAACATGCACCAGCTTCTCCACATGGACCTTTCAGATGTGTGCAGGCACCTCTGGTGGCCCCACAGGTCTCTTTCTTCGGACTAAACGTGCCTAAACCCTTCTCCTCTCATGTGGGCTCCACTCTCTGCTCACCGCACGCCTTCGCTCCCTCTACCCATACTGCCCAACAGGGCCACAAGTACTTCCCAAGGACAAGCTCTATGCTCAATCCTCTCCCGGCCCTCAAAACTAGCTGTAGGACTTACCGCTGCCCAGGAAGAGGAATGGAGTCCAGGTGGCGGCCCCCAGGCAGTGCCATCATGTTGATCCCAATCTGCAGCAAAGCCTGCCCACAGCGGTTGGGGCCCTGGAAAGACAGGGCAGGATGAGTCAATGAGGGTCCCAAAGAAAATGAAGCAATCACTTTCTCTTGGATCTGGTCAAAAGGAGTCAAGGCAGATGTGGAGGAAAGGTCTTCCAGTCCTCCTCTTTTTTTTTTTTTTTTTTTTAATTTCAGTACTAGGGATGGAACCCAGGGTCTCATACATGCCAGGCAAGCATTCTACCACTGAGCTATGTCCCCAGCCTCCTTTTTATCTTATTTTGAGACAGTGTCCCACTAAGTTGTCACAGGCTGGCCCTAAACTTGTGATCCTCCTGCCTCAGCCTCCTGACAACAAGGATTACAGGCGTGCACCACCATGCTCAGTGCCTCCTCATTTTTAAATCAAAGTACACAATGCCTTCCTCACACAAATAAGGCAAGACTCATGATCTCAGTTACATTGCCTAACATTAACCTGACCCATTTTTATATGTACCAAATATTGGGACAAGCAGGTCAACAAATATTGCAGAGGACATACTGTACTAAAAATGTAGCCACAGTTTGTCTGATTCACATTTCATGGGCATCCTATGTTATTTGCTAGATCTGGCAACTCTACATGCTAATTCCTTAACTACATACCATCTAGCACCGGGTTATTGGCTATGATTGTACTTAAGATATATAAGAAAACATGAGTCTGTAATTGGCATTGTGGTCACTGTCCCAAACCCACGACAATGTGATTTTATCTGATGTTGAGAGCCACAGCCGAAGGGGCCCCAGCAAACTTCCAGCTGCCAGCAAACTTCAGTTAAGAAAATTGTTTTCTTTTAGTGCCTTCTGTAATGTTACATAATTTTTTCTTTAGCCATTATTGCCAGAATTCCTATCTTCATCCCAGTGCTGGTGAAGTCAAAGATAAAACCAATCTACAGCTTCTACAATAGCCATCACTGAACTGCTTGCAGAACTTGACTGGACACATTGTGAACTCACCTGTATGCATTGTGAACTATCTGCTGGTGCAGCGACTTGTGGTAGTGTTGGGGTATTTTTGCTGATGATGTCATTGGTGGTACAATTTTTCCAAAAGGAGCCATCAATTGGCCTGGTGTATCTTCCTCCCTTCTGCTTGTCATGATCGTCCAGCTAAAATTTGGGGGCCAACAGAGGTGAGGCAAAGAACCTCACCCCCCCGCTGGTACAAAGACCTCTCCACAGGTGTGGCTGTATACTGGACCGGTAGTCAGTGACGGGTAAGATCCAATTGCAATGGTACCAANCTCAAGAGCAGGAGGATTGTGGGAGGTGGGGAGAAGCTGGTGGGGGAGAGAGAGGCTTGTGAAAAGCCGGTGGTGGCAGTTGAGGCTCTGAGGATTTTTCCTGAGAGGCTGTTTTGTTTGGCTTGTGTGGTTCTAAAAATAAAGCTAGTTTCTTTTGACAAGTGGCTCCTGATTGTGCCCAGCCAGACTGCGGCAATCTGAATTGCCAGTGATTGATCCGGAAGAAGCATAAGACTCAGCCGCCAAATGATCCTTCCTAGGAAAGGTTTTCTTTCCCCTACCAGAGAGGTACCAGGTGAGATGGTATCTCCTACTAGAGCTGAGCAAGGATGCAAATTCACTTCATTACTGCTAGAGACAATTTTGTAATCATGAGAGGAACAGCTAGAAAACAGACTGGGCATACAGAGGAAAAAAAGGTCTGAGCTCTAGTAATTAATTAATTAGTTAATTAATTAATAGAATAAATCTTTTTAAAACAACTTCTGGAGCCACTGAATCAACTAATCCTGCAGTCTGGCCCATCTTCAGGCTTCCTATTATTTAAGACATAAAAATTCTTGTTTAAAGTCAGTCTGAGAGAGGGGTTTTGTCCTGCACAGCCAGAAGCATCCTAACAAACAGAAGTGAACTGGATTCTAGAGACTTCCAATGCCAGCTCTGAGGACGAAGCTGCTCACCTGAGCCTCACAGGTTGCATCAAAATAACAGCATCCCCCTTCCTCATAAGACTAACTGGTCAGTCTCCATTTGCCTCACCTTGTCCCTTCTCTGCTCCTGGAGGGCCTTTCTCTATACTCCCTCTCCTGTCACCTTCTCCCTCTGCCAATTCCTCCAAGTCAGTAAGTAAGCCTTCCCAGAAGACAGAGATCCTATCCCCTGCACCTGGTTAAGCCAATGGAAGTCTCTGACTTCATATTAAAATCGACTCCTGTTAGAAAAGGATGGGCGAGGAAGACTTTAATTAATAGTGATGTGACTTGACACAAAGTCCCCTCTTGATGATGCTGGGAACAAAGAATCAAATGGTCAGTCTGCAAAGTATAGAAAAACAGGAGCCTGAATGAACGTGCATCTTGGATAATTCCAGAGATTCATTCTCTAATGCCTGCTCCTTAGGCTACGGGTCCCATTAGACTGTGAGTCTCCTCCAAAGCAGGGGCCATGTGTATTCCTGGCTCTGACCCAAGGGCCGGCACTGGGTCTGTGCTCTACCTGTCTTCTGAAAGAACTAGTGGAATCGATTTTTAATACATTTGTGTTTCACCCAGTTGATCTATAACTGGTGATAATAATATCTATTTTTTAGAACTATTATATGATGACATGAGATAAGGAATATGGAAGTCTTAGGCCAGAGTAAGAACCAAATAAGTAGTGGCTGTTATTATTATTTCCTGAGAGTCTGCTGTGTGCTCAGTCCCATGGTCAGCCAGGCTGAGGGACATGCTGAAGATAACAGGACATGAAGCCCTTGGCACAGTGACAGTGTTCAGTGAGCACCTGTGACCACGTGTCATCACCATTGTCATTCCTATCATTGGTATCATTACTGAGAAAGTTTTATCTGGAACCAAGGTAGCTAGTAGTCAGAAAAGGATGCCACAACAGAGAAAGCCAAATACAACATGACGAGGCCTTTGCTCCCTTTTTGATATGTTTGACTGAAGAACAATCAAACGAAAATGCCGATTTCTCAGGGTAAAAGCTAAGATGGGATTCCAAGGTAGTGAGTGGGCAGACCTCAGTTTACTTCCATCTCCATCACGGAACAGAAAAGAGACAAAGTCAAAATGCCAAAGAGGGAATTAAAGGCCATGGTAAATGAAGCAATGGGAGACAGTGGGAGGCTCCGAGAGCCTGTGAAGTGTGAAGCGACAGGATTCCGCAGGACAGGGAGAAGCATGCCACAGAACTGGAGGACACGCCGGGTCAGGGTCAAGTCGTATCTGAGGGGCCCTGAGGAGAAACCGTCATCATGAGCAGAAGCCTAGGTACAAGCAAATGATCTGAATTTCTAAGAGGAAGATTCCAGAAATATGGCTTGGTGACTGCAAAATCCTAGGATTGATTCCTGATCCCTGATCTGTGACCTTCAGAAAGGGCAATGAGCATCTCATAGCTTCCCAGCAGTGCTACAGGTAGACCCTCCAGCTACAGCATATCTTTCTCCGCATGGGATTGGTCACAGGACCCTACGGAGTCAAGAGCTGGGATTGTGAAGATCAGCTCTCAGTGAAAACGCTGTTCACATTCATTGGGAATGAGGAAAAAGTGAGGGAGAACATCTGGAAGGTCAGACAGCAAATGCCAGGAGTTCAGCCCAGGTGATGTCTATAAAGTGCCTATAACAGCACAAATAGCTAATATTCATGAACAGTATAATGTACCAGGCACAATTCTAAATGAACTTGAGTGTGTGACAGAGACCAACCTAACTCTGCACCTGATTAGTACATGACCTTAGGAAGATCACCGTTCATCTGTGGTTCCCTCAATTATATCTACCTCCCTGGAGCTTCTTAAATGAGAATACTCCCAAAAGTCCCTGCTATTGAACTTGCCCCATGATTGCCTCAAAGGGGAGTGTCCTTGCTATTGAAAGGGGGATTTGAGAAGTACATGTCAGAATAGAGAGGCTGCTTTGCCCAGTAGGAGAGGTGGGGGGGCGGGGAAGACACATGTAGGAATGAATAAGGAAAAGGAAAACCCTCCATCACTTCCCCAGGGACCCTTCCTAATTCACTGAAAATTCCATCATGGACACTGCAACCTTGTTTCTTCAGGGCTCTAGCTGTGTCTCCCCCACCCAAGAATAGCTAGTTTGCAAGAAGGACCTGAAGCCTTAAGTGTCTCTGATTTAATCCAATGCCTGCTGCGACAACAGCTCCGTTTGGACAGCTCATTTCTGCCCCCACATCCCATTAGAGGCAAGCCCTTGCTCACCTCCATTTGGCTAACGAGACTGGCTTTGTGCAGGAAATGGAGGCTATTTACAGTAAATTATTCAATTAGAACCAGGAGTAAGCGGGGTCTGCCATTGTCTAATGGGCCATTTGGGGTACAACTCAAGGCACATCTGTCAACACCAGAGAGACAGGAAATACTGTGGAAAGGAATCAGCTCCAACAGCATCACTAGGCTAGGTACAGGAGGAGGCAACAGGGGTAGAGAGGAGTGGGACCACACAGACGTGGCTCTAAATCCTTCCTCCAAGACTGTGCATAAGCAACCAGATACTTTATGGACTCTCATTCCCACGGGAAGCACATCACCCAAGGAAGCTGCCACCCAGCCCCACTGAATGGAAAAAAACCTTATGAAATTTAGAGAGTTCTGGTTCCCTGGAGGAAGCTTCAATGGCCCCTCACAGCTGTCAGGCAATAGAGCCCAGCTAGCAGGCAGAAAAGACCTCACAGGGACTCACAAAGCTGGGTCTTATCTCCTCCAGACCATGAAGACCTTGCTGGACAGTACAGACCAATTCCAGCAAAGCACAGACAGGGTGCCAAGCCTCCACCCGATGATCTAGACACCTCTACTTTCTAGGACTCACCTTGAAGACAACAGGCATCTCATCTACACAAATACATTTGAGAATTTGATAGGGGTGAGACTACAGCCCCCAGGGAAAATCCAGACAGCCTTCCTGGGGGATCTCATATTGTACTCTTGGAGCATTATAACCCCCTACCTCATGGGGTTATTTTAAGGATTAGATGTAAAATATTTAAAATTGTTGTCGTTACTATTATTACAGAGGGAAATTTCCAAGGCCCCTGCAAGTTATAATGCTTGACCTTTGGCTTGTTCAGATGAGGAAACGGCAGCATAGAGGTTAACACGGACATATGGAGTCACATTGAAAGAGAAGAAGAGACTGCCCAAGATCACACAAGCAAGCCAAGCCACACCTGGGATGAGCACACAGGTTTTCCTATCTATAAATGTCCCCCTCATCCCCTGGAAAATCTTAAATAGGGTTTGCCTGGGAGAAACCTGGAGAGACCGACCAGGGCCTTGGAGTGGTTTACCATGGAAGATCAGTGGAGCCGCAGCTCCCAACTGTAAATCAGAATTATTGTGCTTGCTTCTTATCTTTGGTGCTGGTTATCAAGTCTAGGGAAGTAGAGTGTGGACAAGCAAATTCAAAGGTCTTGGTTAGATACAGCTCAGCCCTGGGATGGGACAGACAGGTTGACTCAAAGGTGCTATGAGTCCCCAGAGATTGGAAAGAAGGAGGCCCCCATGTTCCAGTACCATTCGTCTTCTAAATGATTCCTAGTTGTCCAAGAAAACCACCCGACAGCCTCTTCTGAAGGTCAAGTGTGGCAGTCCTAGGAGAAGGCTCAGGCTCCTGGAATCAGGAAAACCATAGCTGCCCCAATGGTGTGTCTCAGGATGCCCCTCTGGGGCATCTGACTGCCCAGCTTCCAATCAAGGGAGCTCCAATCCCTGAGTTGCACAGGAAGCTGCATTTACTGTTGTTCTGGGAGCTGGCCCTAAGCTGAGGCTTTTCTAGACATCAAAAGAGAGAAACTAATGCTCAGACCTCCAGGACCTTAGATGGAATGTAGCCCCCAAGGGGACTTGGCTGGGCCTTTAAGCCACTCTCATCCAGAAGTCCATTGGTTAATAATATAAATTCATGGGTCAGAGTTCCCAGGTTCAACTCCAAACTCAATCAGGTATTAGTAGTGTGACCTTTGACATTAATTTTATTTGTTTTTAAAATGGGACATATAATAAGTATAAAACGAGAATTCTGTACACATCCGTGATGAAGCACCACGCAGTGGGTGATATAAAGATTGGCTTCATTTTTCTTTCTGTAAAAAAACATCTAGAAACAGGGAGGCAGCCAGGCAGAGGTCATTCTAACAACCACTGAATTCCAACTATTCAACTACTTTTTCCTCTTTAACTTTTTAATTGTCTCTTCTTACATTCTAACTTTCCCTGATATAAATGTTCGCCAACTCCTCAAATGTTTCTTAGCTTCCATTTGCAAAAGCAAGAGACCTCTCCCACTGGGCCCAGGTCCCATGGTGCTAAAATTAACAATCAGTATACTTTAAGTTAATGACTTACTGGTTGTGACTGCCACGAATAGACATAACTCTCAGATAAAGGCCATTAGAGAAAATTGAATGGCTCCAACGTGGTGAAATTTTGGATGCATCCTATTTCATAAATCACACTCAGAGGTCACATTGGACAAGCTCTTTCCCTCCCTGAGTCACGATGAGAGCCCAGGTTGGGTCTGTATACCCTTGGGAAGGAGGACATAGGAGGGCGAATTGTACAAGCTCTAACGGTTTCATGAAATTTTACTTCTGAAGCCATGAGCAGATGAAAATGCTACATCAACAATCATGATAATCTGATCCTCTCTAATTTTATTTTTTCTCCATATCCTCCAAACGGGTGTTTTCACAATAACATTGAGAAAGTGGCATGGTAAGGTCATGGAAATCTATGAACCAATCCCAGTTTTGTCTCTTACTAGGCCTCTCTGACTTTCAGCTTTATCACTTGTAAAACAAACAGAACCTATTCTCAGTGTTCCTAGAATCACCCAAGATTATGTAGCCTGAATGATACTTCAGAGCAAGTTAATTGATAATATGAGAAGGTATTTTGATCCAGAAAACTAATGAATGTTGCCATATAGAAAGTTTTATGATATCTTTGTGCCTAATGAGAGATCCATTTCTTATCCAGACTTCAGGTCCAGAGATCTGCTTCCGACCAAAGAGGATATAAAAGAAGAACACATTAAATATGTTAGACAGGCACAGAGCTGCCCATGGAAGAGATTTGATCAAAACCCAATACATAGAGACTGCTATAGCCTAAATGTTTGCATCCCCTTTAGAATTCATAGATGAAACCTAATCCCATGTTTGATAGTGTTGGGAGATTGGAGCCTTTAAGAGGTAATTAAGTATGAGAACAGAGCCCCCATGGATGGATTAATACCATTCTATTAAGGGTTCAGAAAAGTAGATTGTGGATTCACTCTCCTACCCCTTCTACCTTCTGCCATGCGAGGATCCGTCCTTCCTCCCCTCTGGAAGATACAGCATGAGGCACCATCTTGAAGACAAAAGGGCCTCCCCATACATCAGACCATCTGGCTCCTTGATAGTAGACTTCCAAGCCTCCAAAACTGTGAGCCAGTAAATTTCTGTTCATTATAAATTACTGAGTCTGTGGCATTTTGTTATAGCAGCATGAAACAGACTAAGACAGGGAACATGTTTTGAATAAGTACAGACAAAAACATGGAGCCATTTCCTGTGATTAGCAACACTGACCCCGAAGAAACAATTAACTTCCCAGCTTACAAATTGTGTGACCAAAGTATTATGAGAAATTCAAATAAGAATCCAAACTGACCCAGAACCCTGACTCCGCCACAATGGTGAAGGGTTCTTACCAGCTCATTAGTGAAGGGAACTAAAGACAGAACCTAACCCATCTAGGGCCACTGTATGTATATAAACAGAATTAACCAGAATGAGAGCATAACACAACCATTCTCAACAAATCCTGTTGACATTACATCCTTAATGTTGGGGGAGAGCAAATGCCAGTACATAGCCACATGGTCCATATCTGACTATTTAATTTAACTATTTGAGGCACAGAAAGGATAAAACACAAAAAAACATCCCATTCACAGAAATTTGTCTTTTCAAGATTCATTTATGTCTAGTATGCCACACGTGACAGGAACATCTGAACAGTGCCTTCCATGTATCTAGCAGAGTGGGACCTCAATACTTGTTGGTTCTTCCCCTGTGGAATGTTCCATTGGCCTCCAAAAGCATTTTTCACTTCCATAATTCTATGCATTGGTCTTAACACCGAGCACATCCAGACTGAAATCCTGAATTCTCTTTTTCTATCTACAGTTAATACCGATGCTTCAAAGAGGCCTGTATGCACAGCCTAATCTGTACTATTTTCCCCCTCCAGAAAGGTACCTAGGAATAAAGAAAATTGTGGGGTCTTGAAGGGTTTAGATGGAACAGAAGGCGTACTTTCCTGATACTCCCTCTCTCTTCTGCTTTCTGCCTGCCAAGTGATGCCAAAACAGCCTGAAAGCCACAATAGGAAAAAAGTGAAAAGAGGAAAGAAGATGCATCTCGAATCATAGCTTGGAAGAAAGCCACCCAATCTGCATTGGTCTTTGGAGTAAGCAAGAATACACCCAACATGGTAAGCCACTAATGGGCTGGGGGTTGTTTGCTGCACCTAGTCTTAACTAACCTAATTGTAAGAATTGAAGTTAAGGCTAAATTTAAGGCACTCATGAGTGTGCTAGACACAGGAAAGTTGCTTTACAAATACAGGTTCATTTTCCTTTATGCCTCAGTCTTGAAGGATATGATGGGATATATTGTTTTTCTAGACCCTTGGCTTCCTGGACATTGACTGCAGCTCACCTACAATAGCCAGTGTCCAAAAGTTGGTAGAGCAAGGGTGGGCTGGAATGAACACCTATAAATACTTAAAGTCCTTCAAATTTGAGACTAACAATCTGATTCTTGACACTGCCTTTTCTGCTTATGTGCATAAATACCTAAAACTTACACTAGTCATATCACTCTAAGGTTCATTTTTTTTTTCAAATTTTAACATCTGAAATTTGGATTATGTTTCAATCAATGGCATTTTGGCATTGTGTCATAGTTTATTGAAACCATATTTTCTTTCTTTCTTTTTTAATAAACAGGACATCTTACAATTAATGGCATCTAAATTCAATGAAGTATGGTACTGGGCACATTAAGTAGGTGCCAATGAACTCTTCTAAAGTGTTTCATGTAAATAAATGCATTTATTTGTTGAAAAATCCAAAATAATAAGTACTACTATTATCTCCATTTTAAAGATGACCATTAACAGAGACCCAGAGAGGTTCATTAATTTGGTCCAGTGCACCAACAGATGGGTGAAGCCTCTGCCTCACCTTAGAGTCCTCCACACCATGTCATGATTTTTCAGCACCTAATTTTTAGTTGACAATTAAGCCGTCTTCTTATAGAGAAAATGCACATGGGATTTTGATTTCCAACAATATGGTAGAGCGGGTAATTAAAAATACTTCTTCATGAACAACTTTAAAGGATGGATAAAGGTATCTTTGTTATTTTAAAAGTATATCACTGAGCTGGCAAAAAATACAATAAATCTGGAGAGGCTGAAAGCAAAGCAAAGCAGGGCCAGGAAGATTTCCCCCTGAGAATGGCTGCTGAAAGCCACATTCCCTGAGCTTCTGTTTCTTGTGTGTACAGGGGACATGCTAGACAAAGCCCAGGGACTTCCCAAGGGGAAGAATTAAGTAAACGTCAAGAAGACCAGAAACTCCATGTAAGGTAAATGAGAAATAAGCCTTCTGTACTGAGGGTTAGCAAGCAAAGCTGAGAATCAGTCTCCACAATAAGATCTTCATATAGGCTGTGGCTTGAATTTACATTATCAGTGTAGGAGGAGTCTCATTTAAAGAATTTATTTTCAAGAAATGAAAGAGTCTTGGAAGCGTCTTCAAGGAACAAAGGCTATAAATATAACTCAGCAAATCTGAGAAAGAACCAAGTAAAACTTCTATAAATTAAAATATAATAATTAAAAAGAAAAATTCATTGGAGAGATTAATCACAGCTCAAAGATGGGTTCGTATGTTAAAAGATAGAACAAAAGAAATTATCCAAAATGCAGTCCAAAGAGAAAATAAGAGAGAACTGAAGCTAACACTAAGGAATATAGAGACATAGTCCAACAAGCACCTCATCATATTTTCAAAGATAAGATGATAGTCAACCAAAATGTCTTCAAATCCAGAAGTCACAATGAATCCCAAGCAAGATAAATACAAAAGATACATCCATCCGAGACCATTCATGGCACCACAGAGCACCAAAGACAAAGAAGACTTTGAAAGCACCCAAAGGAGTAAGGAAATGAAACCCGACAGGTGACTGCTGCACAGCCGTGGTGAAACTGGGCAAACAGGAAAATGTCTGGTTGCAGAAAGTGATTGTCCTAAAGTTCTATATCCAGAGGAATTCTCTTTTAAGTATGCAGATGAAGGAAGGCATTTTTAGAAAAGCAAAAAATCTCACATTCAAGGAAATTCTGAAGGTTTTGCTTCCGCTAAAAGAATAAAATATCAGGTGGAATGTTCCAAATATAAGAAAGAAAGATAAGCAAACTGACTTGAAACTATGTGGGTAAATTCAAACAAACTTTGATGACACATAACTATTATAATACCTCAATTGTGAGTTAAAGGGGAAGATAAGTCAAAAATATTACATATAAATTTAGAAACAAGGATGACTAAAGTACTCCAAGTGTCTTGCTTGCATGGAAGAAGAAAATAGAGATGTAAATTAACTTTAAGCTTGTTAAATGTTTATTAACGTCATCATATCTGGGGTCATCATATCATAACGTCATCATATCATAACTAAAAGCTAGTAGACATAGAGAAAGAAATATTCCCCTCAAAATATGTAGGGAAGAAAAATGTAAACGAGTAATAAAGGAAAAAAATCCAAGAGAAGAAAGAAAGCGTGAAGAGGGAACATCAATGTGTAATGGTAATCACAGTAAGGGGAAATGTAGCCAGTTACAAAGTTTATCAAGGTTGAATTATAGAGAGGGGAGATGGAAAGGGAGGAGAGAGGGGAGATATGATGGATGGATCCCTTGATCCTACTAAGTGTTGGCTACAAGAAATATCCCTAAATCCAAAGATCCAAAACAGTTTAAAGTTAGTTTACAAAAGTGCAGAAGCTAGACCAAAATAGGGGGGAAAAACTGGGACAGGAGGTATCCCATGAAAATAAAAAGAAGATCAATAGAGCAGAGGAAGGGGATGGAAGGAGGACAGGAAAGGAGAAGAACAGTGGAATGAAGTTGACCAAACTATGCTATGTACTTAGGAGAATATACCACACTGAATTTCACCCTTACGTGTATCTATAAAACACTATTTTTTTAAACTACGAATAAATGGAAGGAAGACCAGTAGAGAAAGGGGAACAGGAGGAGGGAGACAGGGAGGGAGGGGGGGAGTACTACGGACCGGAGGGGAACAAATTCTATTCCAAGCTTGTATGATTATGTCAAAATTAATTCCAATGTTTTGTATAAATATGATGCATTAATAACAATGCATTAATAATAATAATTACATTAATAATTGTATTAATAGTAATATTATATACATTAATTATATATGTATATCATAAAATATTTAGAATTATCTGTTGCTGGTGTACACTGATAATTCAAAACACACTTCAAGACAATAAGATAGAGCTAAAGAGATTCACTACATAAAAATTAAAAGTTCCACTCATCAAGTAGATACAATAATAAGGATAATTCTGAAATATGGTCTTAAGATAACTAGGGTAAAAACTGATAAAATTTCAAGGAGAAATGAACTAGTCAAGAATCACTATTGGAGATTTCAACACAATTTTCTCATTAGTTGATAAGACAAATAGAAAAATTATCAAAATGGCATAAAGGTTTGAATGACACAATTAAGTTAGATTTAATGTTTATGAACAGAATACTCTGTCCAATGTGTCAGAAATATACTGTCTCTTCAAACATTTTTTTTAAAACTTATATTTTAATTAGGTATATATGACAGCAGAATGCATATTGAATCATAGTACACAATTGCAGCACAACTTTTCTTTTCCCTGATTGTATAATGAGTTGGGTTTTAGTTGACTAGTTTCTAGATCTTAAGCCTCAGCAAACTTCTCAAGATCACTACTATAGAAATTGCAGTCTCTATCTCAATACAAATATTGCCATATATTTGGATATTTTGAAACAGACATATCATAGGTCAAAGAAGAATTGATAGCAGAAATGAGAGAAAACCTGAAAGACTATGAAAATGCATATGTAAATATCTCCTAATACATAAAATAGAATTAAAAGCAAAAATCAGAGCCTTAAATGCTAATTTAAGCATTTCTAATTTAAGAAAATTTGAAAGCTAGAATACAAAACTTCTAACAATATTAGCAATTTTAAGAAGAAGAAAATAATTTCAAAGAAAGTATCAGAAGGAAAAGAGTTAAGGTAAGAACAAACGCTAAACAAAACACAAAACAAAAATAAACACAAAAAAAAATCCAGAGTTAAATTTTGTTTTATGAAAATATGAATAAAGTAGATAAACTTTTGGTAAGATCAGAACAAAAAGAAAAAAAAAACATTAGTATTAAAAGACTTTTGTTAAGAGAGCAAAGAGAATATTATGCAAAACCACTACAAACAAATGAACTAGATAAGATCCTTGAAAAATACAATTTTCCAAAATTGACTCAAGAATAAATAGACCTATAAGCACTAAATGAATTAATCAATAGTTTAAAATCTTCCCATCAAGAAAAAGTCAGGCCCAGAGAAGTTCATAGATAACTTCATGTCAACAAAGGAAAGACGAAGCTACCCAAACTCTTTCAGAGAACAGGAAAAAAGAGAGCACACCTCAAGTGATTTTAGGAGGCCATCATAAATCTGATGCCAAAACTAGTCAAGAACAAAACAAGAAAGGAAATATATAAGCCATTCTCATATAAATATGGAAGAAACCATATTAAACAAAATTAGCAAAAAGAATCCATCTGTAGATGGAAAGGGTGATACATCATGGTTTTACTGGGTTTAGCTTAAATCACAAAGTTATCATAACACTAAAAAATAGATGAATAAACTCATTATGTAAACAGGTTCTAAGAAAAAAAATTTACCACAATTTCAGTAGATGAAGAAAAAAATTGAAAAATTCAATAGCCATTCATAACAAAACCCTCAAGCAAACAAGGAATAGAAGGGACCCTCCTTAAACTGATTATAGAGCATCTACCAAAAATAGCACAAACAACCTAATGAGGACACATTGGAAGTATTTCCTGTGAGATCAGAAACAAAATAAAGATGCCCAGTTCTCACCAACTTTTATTCATTATTGTATTAGAGACCTTAGCTAAGATAGAGAGAAAGAAAATGTATAAGATTACAGGAGAAAAATCAAACTGTCATTTGCAATAGTTAAGTTTTCCCCAGGGTTGGAACATCTGCGCACACATCTGGCTGGCACATCTGCCCTTGCACACAGCCAAGGGGTGGGGGTGAGGAAGCTGGCCCCTGCTGTGCTCACTCAGCCACACACCTATACAAGGCTGAGTCCACCAGGCAGTCCACTAGGCAAGCCAAGTGTCGTGGGTCTGTGTCCTTCCAGATGCAATACCTTTCCCTCATTCTTATAAGAATGCAATATAAAAATTGTGCTATGAATGAATAATTATGAATGCAATGCATTCCACTATTGTCATGTATGACATAAATAAATAAATAAAAGGAAAAAAAAGAATGCAATATGAACTAGCCTTTCACCCTTGTCTATGTAGAACACCCCAAAGCATCTACAAATAAATTATTTTAAATTATAAAGGATCTTAGAAAGTTTGCTAGAAATGAAGATGCAAAAGTCAAAGGTGGTAGGGGACACATCATATACCCTGAAATTTAAAAGAGAGGCCATTAGAAGAAGGGAGGGAGGGAGGAAGGGAACAGGGAGAGACCAATCATTGATAAGAGCAGCAAAAGACATAAGGAACATCAAAATGAGTCAATGTGCAAGCCCCTTATTGAGGAAGCTGTAAAACATTACAAAAATATTTCAAAGAAGGCCAAGGTAAACAAAGAGATATTTCAGCTATATGAAGGATCATGCATGTGACAAGAAAATATCAATTCACTATAAATTTATCTACAGATTTGTTGTAATCCTAATCAAATCCCCATAGGATTTTTTCCTAAAATTTGACAAGTTGAATCTGAAATAGATAGGCAAGATATTCCTGAAAAAGACATTAGGGGGACTTTTCTTGCCAGATACTAAGGCTTTTCCTAGTAAATACAATATGAAGTTGACCTGGAGTAAATTTCAGGAACTGAATGGTAGCCTCCAAGATAGACTTCATTGTCCAATATGAAAACTGGATTCATGACAAATGACAGTGACAGATTTGGAGCTTACACACATCCCAAACCACAAGCAGAAGGTGAATGGAATTCGGGGAATAACAGCAGAAGATATTTACCACCATTCCTGCCTGTCTGAGGGGAAGATTCCTCCTGCCCACACAGCTGCCCCAGGCTCGCTTTCCCCCAGAGCCAAGATCTGGCTGGATTGAGCCAGAGAGAAGCTTGTTAAGAGGGCTACTTAATTTAAGAGCCCCTTTCTGCAGTCAGGAAAAAAGAAAAAAGAGCTCATCTCGAGGACCAAACAGATGACAGCTTCTAAAAAAACAAGAAAAGGAAGGTTAATTAGGAGGTTAATTGATTAAGGGCCGGGCCAGATACCCACTACCCTGCTAAAACAGCAGACCTCACACAGAAGCAGGGGTAAAAGAGAGACTAGAGGAACTACTGCCACCACACCCTTTCCATATTCAGGCATAGGGCCACCTAGCCCCTCACTACTGGCCTGGATGGGGCTGCCCCAGGCTGAGTACTCAGCCCAACATAGGACAGGTCTATAGTGAACATAACAACTCCCATCCCATCTAGTCTTTATGCTGCCCTTCCCAAATCTAAAGGGTGACACAAAAGATCACAAACTGATGGCCAAGAAACCTCCAGCCTAGTCTCAGTTTTGCCAGTAATGATCTGCGTCAAGTTATTTTATCTCTCTGGGTCTTTTTGCTCTAGGCAAACTGGGGGTATTATTTTATATATATATCTGGCACAGTTGTTGCAAAGATCAAAATATAATAATAGATGTGACAGTACTTGGTGTCCTTATATGAGGCAGTGAAAATACAAAGGCTTGGTTAAGGAAAATGGTCTCTGGAAATAAGAGTCTCTTAAAAGACCCAAAGGAATGAATTTATACAGGTGGATTTTTAAGCAGTGAAAAATGAGCCCTGCATCAAACAGAATCTGGAAGTCAGGGTCCTAACTAAAATTCCTGTTGCCGTAATATAAGCAAGAAACTTAGAACGTTATAGCAAGACAGGGCCTCAGGAATTGTCTTTGTCCAGCCCTGCAGTTCTACGAAAGGAAAATGAAGTCCCGAGGAGGCAAATGACTTACCAAAGTCACACAGAAAATTAATAGCTGATCCCAGATCAGAACCCCAGTTCTTCTAAGTCTCTAAGGTCCTGTCTGAAATCTAGCTTGGTCCCCAGTAACTACCTTGGACATCATGATCCCCA
Organism: Marmota marmota marmota; assembly: GCF_001458135.2. Taxonomy (NCBI): domain Eukaryota; kingdom Metazoa; phylum Chordata; class Mammalia; order Rodentia; family Sciuridae; genus Marmota; species Marmota marmota. The sequence continues at coordinate 27,817,922 of NW_026000174.1, read as the reverse complement.
CATCTGAAGAAAACACCACTGCCTTTTCTGGAGGTAGATCAGGGGACACTTACTTTCCTGTGTCTACTGGTTGTTTGCTCACAAGAGGAACTCACGCCCCTCTGTGTGGAGTCCCTGTAGACCCTAGAGCACAAGGCAGACTAGATGTGTTGGCCAAGAGCTGAAGAGTCACTTACCCCACCCCGACCTCCAGCACTGATGCAGACCCTGGGGCCTGAGCTGGCAGGAGCTGTGGCCCTCATTCCACAGACTCTTTGGGAAAGTGTATCCCCCACCAGCTGTCCCATCTAGGACCCTGAATACACGGAGGGGCCATGCCAAGGACACATCTGTCTGAAGTTTGACTTTTAGGTCAAAGATTTCTGGATGCTGGGGAAGAGACTGCTTTTACAGTGACCTTCAGCAACTTGGGACAGCAGGGGAACAAGTAAGTAGGTCTGGTAAAGTACCCAGAGGCCCAGGCTCAGGCCAGACTAAGCCCCAAATGCACACCCTAAGTGCCCACTGGAGGCTGGGAGTCCCCCTGTAGACTGCATTCTCTCCAGCTGGGCACAAGATTTCTCCTCTTGCAGTGGCTTCAGGGAGGACACACCAGCCCCTCTCCCACACCAGCTTTCCTCTCCCTCTCTCTCTCTCAGTAGGCACCTTCATGGTAGCAGGCCCTTTTAACCACATGTGTTCATGGCCACCAGTAAGACTTTGCCAGAGTTATGAATATAAGTGAGTCCAGAAAAAAAGCGGTCACAGGCAAAGCCATATGATTGCCTAAAGACCCAGAGCTGGGCTCTGTCCCCAGCCACAGGCAGTTCTTTCTGATCCCACAGCTGGCCAGCTCTGAGGCCAGCCTAACATCCTGTCTTGGTCTAGGTCAAGAGGGGAGAGAGTATGTTCCTGGGGGTCAAGGAGAACATCTGTTCTGTATCAAGCTCCAGGAGGTGATAGAGAAAGCAATGAATAATTTCCCCTCCTTAGAATTTCCTCCTCCATGGAGAGAGATATATAAATGCATAATTAAATAAAATATAGTGATTCTCCCAACACAAGTTCAATAAAATGTTTGACCTTTCTTTGCCATGAGCACTCTATCTGGTCTTGGACAATATATGCCCTTTCTGGAGGCCTCCCATTTCCCATCTGTAAGAGGAGAGGGCTGGGATAGAGGAGCCTCTTCTCTGGATCTAATATTCCTACAACCCAATGATCTCCCTCCCCCAGAATTTTCCAAAAGAGTCTTGATCAGAAGCCAGACCCAAACTCTTTCTCCAGCTTGCTCCGTCCCCAAATCCAGGCTGTTCTGTGTTCTTTGCTCAAGGGTGCCTTTAAGTTAAAGGATCCATCTGGGGTTTGTCCCGTGACATCCACTCCCTTTGGCTGGTTATATGAGCCATTGCATACCTGGCTACAGATCATCTGGGGGCCACCCCCACAGAATCCCCGCTGGACATAAATCCAAGAAGGCTCACTCAAGGCCACAGTCTTTCTGCCCTCCCAGCCCCCAGCCTACCTCTCCTCATGCTATCTGTTTCAGCCTTTTAAAATACAATTCTCCTTGTAATACCCTCTCCAAAACCTGTTATGTGTCCCTTAGTCTCTGTCTCAATTCGGGTCTGGTTCCTCAGCCTCCCATGGCTCTCCAGGAAGTCTTCCTGCCCCCCCCCCACCTCTCCTTAGCATTGCCATCCTGTACATAACATGTTCCTTAAGTTCAAGCTTCAAGAAAATTGTCCTACTGTCCTTCAGGACCGACTTTCCCTCCTGCCCATCAAGATTCCATTTAAATGTGAGCTCCATCCAGAAGCTTCCTGCTTCCTCTGACCACCCGCCACCACAGGACTCCTAGAACACTGAAGTGTTGATGGCCCTCCTCCTAGGCTTGCTGGACCCTGCCTGGCTTCATGGCTGACCATGACCTCCTATGGGAGCCTCTTGTCTCCAAGATAGGGCCAAATTTCCACAAGAATATGTCCACGTTGGTCATTGTCTGATGCAATGCTCCACATGTAGCAGGTAAGGACTTGTTAGAAGCAAAGAAGAGAACTGAACAGATCACTTGGGGACAGAAGGAACAGATGAAAGTGATGAAAGGCCTCAAAGGCACTGTTACGTGGACTTTCACACAATAAAAACTAAATGAACCGGTAAATGAATGTAAAAGTGGACTTGATCCAAATCACCATCTTCTGTCACTTAAATTACTAAATAGACACCTCAGTCCTCTCTCTTCCTCCTTCCCACAATTTATCATCTTCATAGCAGCCAGAGCACATCATTTCTATGCTCAAAATTTTCCAATGGAGACCAGCGCGCCACATCGCCCACTTCTCGGCCCCCCTCTGCCTGGTGCGCAGCTCTGAGAACCCTCAGCAAAAGGTCTGCAGGTGCGCCTACAGGTTCCAGTGCTGCCACGGGCAGCAATCAGAGAATTCAGCAGACACAAAACCAAGTAGATGATGTTGTGGACAGAATGACAGTCAACGTGGACAAAATGTTAGAAAGAGACCTGATGAGCTAGGTGACCCTGCAGATGCATTGCAGACGGGAGCTTCTCCATCTGCGACAAGTGCTGCCATTGAAGAGAAAATATTGGTGTAAGAATTACAGGAAGTGGGAAGTAGGGATTAGCATTTTGGTTGTCATTATTGTCATCATCATCCTATGGTGCATCTCTTAATGAAGACCTGGGGAAACTCAAGCCTGCCGTCTTTAAGAAGCCTGCCGTCTTTAAGACCTTGACTTAGAACCTGCTATATAATCCAGCTTACCTACTGTTATTTCCAAATGATTATTTTTGTTAGTTCAAGTAAAGTTTGGTTTCTAGGCTGTCGCCCTTGTTTTTGAATAGGCACTCCAAATCAGAGGGTCAGCCTGCCCACGTTTTGCATAGTGACTTTACAGATTTATCTATGAGCAATTGAGGACGTCGGGGACTCCAGAGCGCTGTAATCTAGGCTTACTATTGTCACTAATTCACTGCCATTGATTCCAGTTAAGGGAATCTATTCTAAGTTCACTATCCTGGTAATTTGACATTATCTTCAGAGCAACATTTTAAACTATTGGATAATCAGATTTCCAACTTGTGCCTTCCAGGAAGAACACTACTGCCTAATACCGATCTGTGACAATAACAGGCTGTGCCTTATTTGGATACTTTCCTGGTGCCCTGTAAGCCCTCTTCTTTTTGTAAGCACTACTGGCTGTGTTTAAAATAAGATGTTGACAAAGAATTTTTGCTATTTCATTAGAAAAAAATTTTTCCGATGAGGCTGGGGTTGTAGCTCAGTGGTAGAGAAATTGCCTAGTATATGTGAGGCACTAGGTTTGATTCTCAGCACCATATAAAAATAAATGAATAAATAAAAGTATTATGTCCATCTATAACTAAAAAAAAGACAACTTTCCAATGTCCACCTATATCATTCAGATTAAAAGTTGAAATCTTGGGGCTGGGATTGTGGCTCAGTGGTAGGGCATTTGCCTTGCATATGTGAGGCACTGGGTTTAATTCTCAGCACTGCATATAAATAAATGAATAAAATGAATGTTCGTCAACAACTAAAAAAATAATTATGGACTGGGGTTGTGGCTCAGAGGAAAAGCGCTCACCTAGCATGCAAGAGGCACTAAATTTGATCCTCAGCACCACAAAAAAATTAAATAAGGGTATTGTATCAACCTATAACTAAAGAATAAATGTTTTTAAATTTTTTTTAAAAAAAGTTTAAGTCTTCAAATAACATATTCAAGCCTTCATGCCCCCAGTAATGCACTGACCTCAATGACTTAAAGTCTCCCCATCTCTCACTTCATTCCAGTCATATTGACTTTCAGGCTCTTCCTCAAACATGCCTCAGGGCCTTTGCCCTTGCTGTTTTCTCTATTTGACCACTCTTCCCCAAAATATTCGCATGGGTCTCACCTTCACTTCTTCCATGCCTTGCTCAAATGTCTATTCCAGAGAAGCTCCCACATGAAGGTACACACCCCTGCCACTCCTGGAGCTCCCTTACCATTTTCTATACCTCTCCATAGCAATCAGTACTGCTTTGCATCCTGCACATGTCCCTGTCTTCCCAAATAAAAAAGAAAATCCTATAAGGACAAGAAATGTGTGTTTGGCTCACTGATGTATCTCCAGGGCACATAGGAGCTGAGCTGATCCTTGTTGAATGAATGTGTGAGCGAGGGAAGGAGAAGATGGGTCTGTAATCTAGACGCTGGCCAACTTCAGCTGTTTTTCTAAGATGCTCTTATCTGATGCAGCTGCCATTGTCCTATGTCTGCTCAGTTCCAGCTCGTCTGCCACTGCAGCAGATGGACAGCACACATTCTGGGGAGCTCTTTGTAAATGACAGCCCTGGGAGAACGGACAGAGCAGCTTCTGGAGAGGTGGGGCCAGGATTAGTCCACTGCCTGGTTTCTAAATGCCACATTTTAAAATCCCCCCTCCCTTCCTCCAGCCTCTCTGTAAATTCCACAAGGTTAAAATGCAAACATGGCAGAAAATGAAGAGGAAAACTCACAGGGAGCTATGTTTCTCTTTGCCTTTCAGGTCTGAGTCCCTATCCACTCTGCAGAGCCCAGTTATTACCTTCCATCTGTCTGATCAATGAGTCAAACTCCTAACCTCGCATCAATGGAGAGCCAGAAAAGCAGAGAGCCAGACAAGAGGGGTAAGCAGTGTGGCAGCTCGGTCAGCCATTGTAACCCCTGAGGACTGAGGTACCCTGCAATCCCATGAGGCCCAGCACTCGGCCAGCACATCTCCCCCAGCCCCGATGGTCTCCTTACCTGGCTTTCCAAGTGGGACAGGGTGACTGGCCTAGACAAAAGGAGAGAGGGAGGAAGGAGAGGAATACGAGGGTGACTCATCAGCCTTGAGTCTTGCTTACAAACCCAGCATAAATTTTCATTAGTGAATGGATAAGTGGGTAGCAGATGGGCGGGTATGTGAGTAACTGAAAGAAGATGACATCAATCACTGAATGAGAAGCTGGGTGAGGAGGGCAAGAATGAGGGACCCGGGACACTGAACAGGCCGACCTGTCCTAGTGTTATGATATCTCTGCAAGAATGGCTCACAGGGCTTAGAAAGACCCACTCTGTGTTCTCTTTCAGGCCTACATCTAGTGGGGTTCCATGCGTTGGGGGAGGTTGGCAGCCCCTGGCCCGTGGGAATCATGAAAGTAATTCTTAACTTTTGCAGAGTTTGCAAAGATCTTCCAAACAAAGCAACCAAGGAAAGTTAGGACCACTTGAAAGCCTCTGCTATTTCCATAAAACCCAGATATGGGGTAAGTGAAGAAGCCACGGCTCAGGCATGCCATACTAGTAACCACCTTCTCCTCCTTAGAATCATCCAGGAATCTGATGTCACCTATCACTAGTTCCCCAAACCTCCTGATTGATAGTCTAACTCGTTTGCCCAAAAGATGGTAAAGTCTCTGGGGGACAGAAATGTGGCCAACATACACCTCAAACGTGACATTTCTCAAAGTGAATTTTTATCTTTATCTTCAAATCTACTTGGCTTTTAAATTTTTATTCTAACCAAATAGTACCATCCATCATCTATCTGGTTGCTTAGCTGATAAAGCTTCATTCACTCATTCAGCATGTATTTGTGGCCTGCATCAGTAACATGGTACCTTCTAGGATGAAAAAATGAGCAAAACCAGACATGGTCCCAGCCCCCATAGAACTCATCATCAAATAGAGAAGATAAGCATTAATTATTAAATAAACATGCAAAACTGCAACTGCAATAAAGCTTTGGAAGGAGGCAGATGTGTTTGAAAGCTTTATAAAATGGAATTCAACCTAGTCATGGAGTCATAGAACATAGTCATAGACAACTGAACTGAGAACTGGGAGATAAGTAGGAATTGGGTAAGTGAAGAAAGGAAGAGTGTTCTACGTAGAGGAACAGCCCAGCAAAGGACTGACGTGACAGGGGCCTACGAAGCCTGAGGGAAGCTGTGGACAGGGTGGCTGGCCTAGACAAGCATGACCTTTACCTTAAGGCCAATATGAAGCCTCTGAAGTATGTTTAAGGAGGAAAACGACCAGAACAGAGTCGTGCTCTGGAATCTGCTCTGGCTGCTGTCTGGAGAGCGGCCAGCATAAATGTAGGTGGGCCATGGGGAAGCTCTTGCGGTATCCAAAAGCATGAAAACGGCACCTCAAACTAGAGTGATGCTGGCAGGTGGGGGAAAGTGATGGATTTGAGATGAGCATTAAACATTAAAGAAGATGTGGGGATGGCTTGGATCCGGGAGTTGAGGGAGAGAGGTGGTCAGGATGATTTCCAGGTGTCTCTAACTTGTGCAGCTGCATTAAGGGGGGAGGTGGAGCTATTTGGTGAGATCTGAAATGCTTGGTGAGGATGAGCCATGAGGAAGGCCATGCGGGAAAGAATGCCAGAAGCTGGGTTTTGTACTTGTCGAGTCTGACACCAACCCGCCAGACCCCTTGACTCCACCTCCCTCCTCCATCTGCACTTCTCAGTCACTGTGCCCTTTTGACTCTGCCCCTTGTCCATCCTGACTGACTTCAGCAGTAATTATTGCCTGGACAATGAAAACAATCTCCAGGCTCTCTCTCCTTTCCATCCAGGTACCTCAAGCTGTGAGTCTTTCTAAATATCACTTCCTAAAAGAGACCCCCCTGTCCACCCAGTCTAATGTATCCCCACTCTATTGCTCTCTGCCTCGGGCACTTAGGCTTGTTTTCTTCTAAAAATATGTAGCAGTGTATCACATTTGTTTATTTTAGAGATAGATACATATGTCCTAGCCCTGATAAAGGGGCATAGAACAGGTGACACACCAAGTAACCAGGGGCACCTGCAGCCTCTGAATCTTGGCTTCCAAAGACCACTCTTCACACAAAGGATCCAGAACTCCTGGGACAAATGGGCTGGAGCAAGGACAGAACAAGATGAGCTGGTAAATTCTTGCCACAGCAGATAGTAAGGAAGTACTCTGAGAATCATGAGGACATGTAACAAAGGAACAGAAACCAGTGTGTACAACTTCTACTGGTGGAATCTGGGACCATGTGAACATCAAATAAAATAAAAATAGTAAGAGATTGTAACTCATTGAGTAGATGAGGAATATATGAGACCCAAGCAGGAAGTAGGAAGGGAAAGAAGGAAGGAGAGAGGGAAGAAGGGAGAAGGCCAACATAAAACATAAAAGAAGCCAGGTGTGATGGTGCACATTGGTGATCCCAGCAGCTTGGGAGGCTGAGGCAGGAGGACCATGAGCTCAAAGCCAGCCTCAGCGAAAGTGAGGCACTAAGCAACTCAGTGAGAGCCTGTCTCTAAATAAAATAGATAAAAGGGCTAGGGATGTGGCTCAGGCGTTGAGTGCCCCCCTGAGTTCAATCCCTGCTACCAAAAAAAAAAAAAACCTGAAATTGATTAGGACATTTTTATATGTGTTCATATATACAAGAAAAATAAATACAGTAATGTCCAAAACATGAAACATAAATTATATAAACAAATATATGTAAAAATAAGTATATTTTATGCTTATAAGTTAAAATGATATATTTTAATATTATTGGAGAGAGAGAAAATTAGAAATGATAAAACAAATGAAATCTCATGTGCACAATTGAGGGCCAGGGATAAAGAGGAATTTTTGATACCAGTCTTGAAAGCTTTAATTTTTTTGATATCATGTCAAAATTAAAAGTGACATGAAAATAGTAAGTAGGCAACAAATGTGTGCTGATAATTGAGTGAACCCATATCCAGCCATGATGCTCACTGCTTAAAATACCCCAGCGCCTGCTATAAGTGGCTGGGGGTGGGGATCGGTTATGCATGTGCTTAGCATTCACAGGGTCCTGGGTTCAACAGACAGCCCTCCCTCCAAAAATCTCCTGTCTGATTCCCCATCACTACTGTCCACCGTGGCATAGGATATAGTCACAACTCCTTATCACACTCAGCAAAGCGTCTTGCCTCAGCACATGCAGGCGGTTTCCTGGAACACTTTTCTCTTAACTTTCTGGCCACTTCCAGTTACCCCTCAAGACTCTCACCTCTGGGCAGCTTCTGACGGGCACAGTTGGAGATGACACTTCCCCACTCAGACACCAATGACTATAGGACCCACTTTGATCATGCCACACAGACAGGCCCTTCTGTGTTTATAATTCTGTCTTGTCACATGTTCTGATTGCAGCCTGAGGACTGAGATGTTCCCTACCCCCTCAGTCCCAGCACAAGAAAAGACCTCAATTAATACTTGAAGCATGAATAAATCAGTATTGACTGAACTTTCTGGATCTTCAAGAGAGCGTCTCCTTCATTCTCTTCAAAAAATGTAGAAGTGAGGGAAATGGCTTCTTCCCACATTTTACACACAAGGAAGGAGAGATCCAGAAAAGGTAATCGACTTGACACAGATAACACAGTGTGCCCTTAGGCTGAGCTAGAGCTGGAATCCAAGCTCCTGCCAGTCAGTCAGTGTTCTTTCACAGAAGGTGAGTGGGACCAGAAGGGAGGATATTGCCTTTCATGGTTTGTCTATTCTGTGCCAAATGGTGTGCTTCAAATAAGTTTTCTTATTCTAGTCTCACCGTTTTAGTGCAAACAACCCCCTTTTACAGATGAGCAAACTGAGGCTCCAGTTCAGAACTGTCTGGCTGCAAAGTCCATGCTCTTTCCCCTGTACATTGCCAGGATGTGCTGCCCACCTCTGATCCTCCATCAGAAGTGAAAGGTCCTAAGTGGAAAGTTCTGTCCATGGCAGCATCTTGGAAACCAGCATAACACACAGGCCACAACGCAGCTCACACCCTCAGACCACAGGCCTCATTTCACATGGCTTCCAAACCAGGATATTTGGTTTGTAAGACAAAACCTCCATTTCTCCAGCAGAAAGTGAACACTATACACAATCACCCAGTTAAACTGCTGACGCCTACAGATACTGCATCACGCTGAACAAAGTCTTCTCTGCCCAGAGACATCCTCAAAATATCCAGGACTCCCCCAGAGCTTGGCATTGAGGGGACCTAGAGCTGGGGGAGGGGAGACTTGGCTGGCTGGATTTCAGAGGCTGGGTGCAGGTCCCCAGGACAGACGTTGCTTCAGGGAAGGGGAAAGCCACAGAAGTCCAGTGCTGCCCACCCCCTGGTGCTGGAGTGTGAATCCCTGCCCAGCCCAGGAGGCCTTTCTCATCCCCCTCCATCCCTGCTTCCCACTGAGGAGTCTCCATCTAAGGCAATGATGCTGATCACATTCAGGTCTTGGGGCCAGAGAAGTCAAGCCCTTCGCCCCTTCCCCACTTTGCCTAAATGACTGCTTTTACCTGACTTCCAGGCCTTCAATATGGGGGAGTTCCCAGTCTCTTCAGAGGTCAGTGGACACCCACCACAGTCTCTGGAGTCAGACAGACCTGAGAAGGAATCATTGCTAGCTCCCTGTGCTCATCATTTATACTTGCAGGGCTTCAGTTTCTTTATATTTAAATAAAAGTACCTATTTCAGAGGGGTTTTGTAGCAAAAGATGCAAAGAACCAGAAAAAGAAAAAAGGTTATTCACTAAACAAATGTGAGTCACCCTGAGCCTGAGCCTCTCATCCCCACATAAGTCCTGACACCTCACCTGGTGAATCCGTTTTCCCTTGGATGAATTTGAAGTCCAGGAAACAAGCAAAGGAGAAATAGTATTAATCTTCAGCAGAGATGTCATTGAGTCCATGTTGAAGTGACATTTATCTGAGAAGGAACAAACACCTTGTCCACACCTAGCACCTGGTCACCGTGAATTTCCTCTTTCCCATTTTGTGGTCAGATGCTTCCAGCAAGGTTAGCCTTGAACATGGGCATCAGCCACCAGGACCAAGAGGAAGGCATCTAACACAAAGCCTGAAAGCCTACCACTAGGGATGTCTAATCTTTCTTCAGTGCTAAGAACTGCTCTCCATATACCCTTTGCCAAGCATTAATGGCCTTGGGCAGAGTAAATTATTCAGTATTGGGGTCAATTGGTTAGAAGTTTCTCTGGTTTTGCAATATGGCTAAACCCCTACCCTGCACTCTGCCAATAAGAGGTAACAAATGACTTCATGGGCATTTGGTAGACTTGAGATTCTTTATGGGGGAAAAGGGCTGAGATCTGGTGTATGGTCTCACAGATGCAGGGGAGAGATCAGGATCGACCTCAAGTGCCCCTACACACTCCAGACTCCCCGCTTCTCATCCCAAGCTCTGAATCCACCAGGCCCTGATCAGGGAGGTCTATGCTGAGGGACGCAGGGCTCAGGTCCAAGAGACACAGGTCCCGGCAGAGCCCTGGGCGGGGCAGAGGTGCTTGAGGAAGGAGTAGCCTGGAGCCATGGCCAGGTTTAGGGCAAGGGTCAAATGCCTTCGGGCACCCAGACACTTGAGCTTTTGAGACAGAGAAGAGCTGGCAGCTGAAGCACTCAGAGCAGGGGGTGTTGGTCAATGGCCCAATTCATTCTCAACAATCCCCATTGTCTGAGCTAGCACAGAGATGGGCATTATCTCCCAAAGCCACTAGGAAGAAAAGCCCCAAGGCATGGTCGGGAATCAGAGCCCAAGAATACAGAAGCCACAATTGAGATATCTGGCTTAAAATTTGGATGATATATTTGAGATTGAGGATGTCTCAAAAAAGAACCCATTACAACGTAGTTCCCATCCTTGGAGACCAACAGAACGTCTAATTGCTGGCTGTTCTTTTTTTTATTCTGTTTTCTCTCTCTACAAAGAATATAGGAGTTTATAGTTAAAGATGTATAGTCTACAAAGTTGTTAATATAGAAATTAAAGAAATCAAAGCCCTGGTTCCAACTAACAGTTACTAGAATAGAGTAATATGATAGATTTAGAGCTTCCTAGCAGCCAAGATAAGAAGGGAACCACAATAAGGAAATACTTCCTTCTCCCATCACCTTAACTCTGCAGGAAGCCTGTTGAACTGATCACACCTTAACCATCCCCAAGGGTCCGGTCTAGGATCAGGCCAAGGGGAAAATAGATCCTAGTAATCCCTTCAGGAACTGAATGAACCTGACTTTTTCCCCTTGCATATTAGGGGAATTGATGGATTGCTCTTTAGACAAAACCACAAGTACTAAGAAAGAAGTCTAACTTCCCAACTGAAGGAGCACATTTAGTCTGGGTACCTCATGGAAACATGGTCAGAAGAGAATGGCCAGGATGGGAGAGATCTAGAATTCAAAATAAAATAATAACAATAATAATAATAACCATCAGCAGCTGTATTTTGAAGCACCTACACTTCTAAGCATTGTTGAGAGTGTCCCCAGATCAGAAAGATTTTGTCAAGAAAAGAAATATTGGCTAGAAGAGGGGAGAAGGGCAAAGCAAAGGCTATCCTTCCCCAGCCTGGAAGACTCAAAGTGGGGATGCCTGAGAGCAAAGACAAAGAATCAGCCCAGCTCCACTCGCTCATCCTCCCAGTCCCAAGGCTCACTGCTCTTTGGCAGCAGGGAGAATCCAGGGTGCAAGTGAGATCCTGGAGACAATGACAGGTGTTCAGGTCTGCCCCAGATCCTAGCCTTACCTTATTGCCTTGTGAGATTAGACTTTTCACCCCTACAAGGGCAAATGATGCTTCAAAGTCCCAGACCTTTAGGCTCAAGAATGCTCTCCAGGCCCGGTGGTGGCACACGCCTAATAATCCCAGAGGGTCAGGAGGCTGAGGCAGGAGAATCTTGAGTTCAGAGCCAGCCTCAGCAAAAGCGAGGCACTAAGCAACTCAGTGAGACCCTGTCTCTAAATAAAATACAAAATAAGGCTGGGGATGTGGTTCAATGGTTGAGTGCCCCTGTGTTCAATCCCTAGTACCAAAAAGAGAAGAATGCTCTCCAGCTGAGCTTCATAGGCACCCTCAGTTCAGATTAAACAAGATACCCCCAAAGCATCATATGACTACCTGCCCTGACCACCCCCACCCCCAGCCAAAGCTGCCTTACTTAAGGTATTCCCTGTTGAGACAGTTATTTGCACCCATTGTCATAGGTACATATAAGCAGGAAGGGTTAGGGGCGCTGGGAACTAAAGGATGAGAATAAGAGCAAACTAGGGGTCTGTGTTTCTGCATGAGCATTTGACCATGTGGGTACATGTTGTATACATGTCATTTCCATGGGAGTACACCGTTAATGTATGTGTCTTTGCATGTGGCGTGTTTGCACCAAGAGGAAGTGTGTGCAAGACAGACATGTGGACAGCAATATGTGTGCACCTGAGCAGCTGCAAGCACGGTGTGGGTGCCTTGTGAGTGTACACTATGTGAGTGGACATCCCTCTGTCCTCCTGCCTCTTTGGTGTGAAAGTGAGGTCCCTCAAGTTGCCTCCCTATCCCTGGAGCATTCAAGCAGGGTCAGAGGCCCATTCACTCTGGTGTTAGCTGAGAGCTCTGAGCTCTTATTCTGCTCAAAGTCCTGAGAAACCAAAGCTGCTTGACACCTTGACACTGACAAGCCACCCCAGCTTGGGGCCAAGTCAAGTCACTCTAGAAATTTGAGTTCATATGTTACTCCTTATGCCCCAGCTTCTGGGGTCACAGGTTCAAACTCACACATCCATCATCCACATATGGACGGGCTCAAACCACTCAAGCGCACAAATGCACAGACACCATCCATCCAGGATGGCAGGTGCCACATAGACACACAGCCACCTGTGGACACACTCCAGGCGCACCACACACACTGACACACTCATGCCCACACTCACACTCTAGGGCACATGCTAGAAAATTCTTCATGCTCACATCCCAGGGCAGACACACTCCCTCCCACTGACACCCACCTACTATCCAAACAGTCACAAACCTTCTCAGTCCCCAACTGGGTGGCAGATCCAACCTCAGCCCCTGGATTCAGGCAGTCAGGAGGTCACCTTGTGTGCTTACTTACTTCTTCTGAGCTTGCGAGGGAGCAAGCCAGTGCGTGCGAGTGGCCAGTGGTGACAGGATGCAGCTGGAGTTCCAGAGGCCAGGCAGGCGCAAAGTGGCCGCTGGGGCCGGCCCAGCACAGGGGCCG
>NW_026000174.1:27715720-27804835 GCF_001458135.2 Marmota marmota marmota | reverse complement strand
CCGCCCCCACCCCGCTCTCCCCCGCCCACCGGCTCCGAGGCGGCTGCAGAATCCCAAGGTCCTTCCACAGCAGCGCGCTCCCTGCCAAGCCCCTGTCCCACGTCAGGCACCGAATCTCAGCTGGGCTGCGTGGGCTATTTCAGTGCCCCTGGCAGTGGAAACATCATGCTGTCATCTGTGGGATCACTGGAATGGGGACGCGGTCAGGCCTAATTAGAGACCTGGCTCACCCATGGGCCAGGCGGGAGTCACGCAGGCAATCACCCCCAGCCGCGGAGCCATCAGGGCGGGACGCCCAGATGTGCCCTGCATGCCAACATCTGGAGAGGGGAAGGGAATGTGCTTCGATCATTTCTTTTGGAATTGAAGCAAAACAAGGAGGGATTTGGGTGCAGTTCACATGCCCTGTGGAGGGAGCCGCCTCACCCAGCAGCCTCCAGATGCTTGGAATGTGGCTCGGTTTATTCAATGCAGGTGCTTCCCTTTGGACCCTAAGTCACTCACATAAGTCACCCTTCACATCACAAGATCTGCCAAAAATGGCAGGGGCTGATGCAAAGACTTCTTCAACCTTGGGTGAATCAGACTCTCCCCACCGCAATCTGGACTGTGTCAAATGGCTAAGTCTAGAGAAGTCTGATTCCTACCCCAAAACTCAGGAATGTTGCATTCTTAAACAGCAAGGAAGCTTGGAGGTCATTTCATCCAACTCCCTCCTTCTTGCCATGAATCCCCAGGGCCTGGAGGACCTCTATCCATTCTGGTAGCTCACCAAGAAAAAGCAGTCCCTGGCTTCCCTTGGGCCCTGTTCCAAAGCTTGAACTTTCTCATTGGCATCTAACCTAATCATGTGCCAACTAGGTCAATTTGCTACATTATATGTTCAAATTGAGGGAGAGGGAGAGCAGTGGCCATCCCTATGACACAAAGTTCACTCCAAGGTCCCACTTCAGCCATCTCTTCCTTGATGCTAATTATCTCTGTTTCTGTTCTCAGATTTTGACTAAAACTGTTTGTCACTCCCTGGCTTTGGACATTGGCATTAAGTCACCTGCCTCATCTCTCTAAGGGCCCAGGGCTGTATACTCTATATGTAGCCAAGTCTTTGACCCCCAGCCTCCATCCATTCCAGACAACCTGGTTCTCCTCCCCAGCTCCTGTCTCAATAAGGACTGTCTCAGGGACTGGGACAGGGCTTGGGCTTCCAGTCAGCGGGTGGGTGGTAGATTCTAACACTGGGGCCACAGCATTACCCAAAGGGGCAGTTTGCATAATCTTTTCTCAGTCTGTTTCTGGTAGGTCATGTTTTGCTACATGTTCCCTTGAGACACTTGACATTAATGCCCCTCATCCAATACACACACACACACACACACATACACACACACAAAAAAAATAGCATGAGAGAAAATAGTCTAGACTTTGTCCTCAAAGAGACCTTTCTTTGCATCCTGCTTCTATACTTTCTAATTGAATGTCCTTGGGCAAGTCACTTAACCTCTCTCAGCTTCTGTTTTCCCCATATACGATGAGTATCATAATCTCTGCCTGCTCCTAAAGTTTGGAAAGTATGGAATAAGGTCAGGAATATAAGATTACATGGAAAGCCAAGTTATGTTTTAATATACCAGAAATGGAATGAGGCTTAAATTATAAACAGCCAACAACATTAGCAAAAAAGCTTAAGAGGCTTTTATTTCTAAATCCGAATTCTGTGCCTGGATTTTGGGTCAAGGGAGGAATGACTTAGTTTGCTATGTGTTCCCTTGAGACACTTGACATTAACGCCCTTCGCCCAGTGCTTGCGTGCACACACACACATCTCCCTTCCCAGATACCTACGGCACAGCACAGCCTCCTGGACTCCCATGGCCCCCAGCCGCCTGGGCCCTTGTTGGCCGCCTCTTCATTCGCTGGGGGCCGCCTCATGGCTCCAGTCTTGGCCCCATAGCAGCTCCAGGTCTCCTTACATGGGCTCCTGTGAACAGCTTCTCTCTCCTTGCCCAGCCTTCTGAGCCATGGCCCTGGAAAACCTGTGACTCAAGGCAAAGCTGTCAGAGGCCTTCAAGATCCTTCAGGACTGAGGCCCCAAACAGCTTAAAGTTGAAATCTCCTCCCTCTGGCTCCCTCCCCTCTGCCTGCCTGGCTTCCCAGTGCTGTGCTGCTTAATTCTTAATGGAAATTCCATCTGCGATGCGGGCCCTAGCTGGCTCAAGAAGTCCAGGCGTGGGCCAACAGCAAATTCCACCCAGAGAGAAGGGGCCTGTCTGGCCATCTAGACACATGAACACAAATGTACCCACACACACAGACAGAGAGACATTCACAAATTCAGAGAGTCTCACCCAGACACAGCCATACACTGAAAGATAATACACATTCCAAGGAATAGCATTGTTGCATGGTACTGAGTACTTCAAAAGTTTCAACTCCTCTAATCCTCCCAAAAGCACTAGATTCTGGTATCATCACCATTTTACACACCAGGAAACTGGGACATGGGGAGCTTAAGTAACTTGCACGGGCATCTGGTAATCACAGCCTAACACCTGAGCACTAGGAGCTCTATGAGAATCATACACTGACTGTTTCATTTTGCCTCCATAGTAACTTTTTGTAGATGTCATTTATTCCCATTGTACAGACAAGGAAAATGGAGACTGTGGCTTAAATCGCCTGTCTGGCCTCATGGATGGTACGATGAAGAAGTTTTCACACAGATATTCATGGGAACCCTCCTAGATGCACAGGGAGACACACAGGTAAGAAGACACATGCTTACACTCAAAAGGTATAGTCACAATAGCTTATTCTATCTAAACCAGGGTAGGAACCTCAGGAATGATCCAGAGCCATATCAGGCAAAGATTTCTGTTTTAGTCAGCTTTTTTGTTTCTGATACTAAAAGATCTGACCAGAACAATTTTAAAGGAGGAAAAGTTTATTTAGGGGCTCAGCGTTTCAGAGGTCTTGATCCATAGACAGCAGGCCTCACTCCTCCGGGCTCAAGGTGAGGCAGGACATCATGGTGGAAGAGTGTGGCAAAGGGAAGAGGCTCATGTGATGGGGAAGGGGGAGGGGAGGNGTTATACAAAAGTACATACAAGAGGAAGTGAGGGGAAAGGGAAAAATAATACAAGGGGGACAAATGAATGTCAGTAGAGGGGGCAGAGAGAGAAGAGGAGGGAGAGGGGGAGGGGAGGGCTCCCCACTTATCAGATACAAATATATACTCCAAAACCACGCCTCCCAGCCACACCCACCTGCCTCCAGTTACCTATTAATCCCATCAGGGATTATTTCACTGATTAGGTGAAAGCTATAACCCTACCATTTCTCCTCCAAACCTTCTTGCATTGTCTCATATGAACTTTGGGGAAACATCTCACATCTAAACCATAACAGTCCCCTTCAGACTTGTCCTTCTCCATATCCTTCTCCCCTCCCAGGTGGCTTACCTTCAATCTACTGATCTTACATGTCACTTCAGCAAAGGCAAGTTCACACTGAAGGGAAGAAAAGACTTCAGATTTCCACTGCACTCCTCCGGTTCCAGAGTCACTCCCCAGCACACCCTGCGTGGTGACTGAGAAAAGGCTCAGCTACCTGCTTCTGAACAGATCACAAACCACACATAGGGAGCAACTCAGAGACTCTGAGCACTGCCCAGAGGCTGACCAAGGAGGCCTCCCAACCCCCACTACTTGGGCCCTACCCTCTAGACCTAAATGAGGCTGGACAGGGTATGGGACAAGGCATTGCACAGGAGTCCAAGCTTCAGAGAGAGCAGATCATACTCCACAGATCTGGTGAGCCCCTGGTGGATGGGAGAATGGGAACTTGACTTACAACATAGGGCTATAACATAGGACAAGCAATGAAGTCCTGAGCTTGGGGAATTGTGTGAGAACAGATGTGCAGGAGAGATCCCATCCAGAACTCACACACTGCTTGCAGTTTCCATGTTATATTGGGTGTCTCCAGGCAGGGGCAGGAGATGAGCTGGCCCTGGCGTCCTCCCAAGCATTCCCAAATGCTTAGGACACCTCAGGATGGCAGCCTGTGAGGCACCAGCATTGGAAAGGGTTTTTGAGGGAGGAGTGCTCAACTCCCATAAATGAACCAGGAATGACAGTGGTTCGGGAAATGGCTCTAAGAAGGGAAAATGTTCTGAGCCTGAGAATTTACACTTCTAAGTTCCAGGTGATGCTACTGATCTGGAGATCATATTTTGAGAACTACTGCCTTCAAGAATAAGAGAAAGTTAAATATTACTCCAGTTTAAAACTAAATTTCTGACCAAACTTCAGAGTATAAATGCAAGCTCCCTAAAGAAAGAATCCACAATCCTGTCAGCAGTCTGTCCTTTCCCTTGCCCAACCCCCATCTCCCCAGCTTCTGCACCACCCCTGCTGTCTGCTAGTGGGTCATTCATGGGCTCTGTAGCAGCTCTGTCTGCTTCAGCACACCTCAAGAGAGAAATAGCATCCTCCACTCTGACCTCCTCCTGCACAGAGAAGGTTATCAAGATCAGGAACCAGAACAAAAATTGCTGAGGACCAGGCAGGCTCATAGTTCTGGGATGGAGATAACAGATCAGAAGGTCATAATGATAGCAGCTGAAACACTAGCCCCACCCAGAGAGATGAGAGATGGGCAAGGATCCTAGTTCCTAGAGCGGTAACCTCATGCCCTGCATGCCTCCTGTGTCCCTGAGACATGCACATTGAGATGCTCCCTGCTCCCAGTGTGATGGAGGGACAAAGCACCAAGGAGGACAGGGAGAAGTGAATCTGGCCACAGAGTCCCAGACAGGCTGATACAGATACACCACTGACTCACTCAGGGGTTGGCCTATTGAGCTCTTGCATTTTGTTCTAAAATTCTCTCAAGAGGGAAAATGTTCCCCAACTCCCAGACCCAGTACAGGAACCTGCACTGTAATGTAACTGGAATGGAGAAGTACAAAAGACCCTCAGAGATCTCTGGGTGCAGAAATTCTGACATTTTGTTATGAGTCAGAATCACCTGTGTTTTAGTCAGTTTTTTCACTGCTGTGACTAACAGACCTTCCAGAACAACTGTATAGGAAAAGTGTATTTGAGGGCTCACAGTTTCAAAGGTCTCAATCCATAGAGAGCTGGATCCAGTCCTCATGTCTCCAGGTAAGGCAGGAACAACATGGCAGAAGAATGTGGCAGAGGGAAGCCGCTCACATGATGATCCGGAAGCAGAGAGAGAGAGAAAGAGAGACTCCACTCTCTGGATACAAAATATATACCCCATAGCCACGCCCCCAATGAACCACTTTCTCCAGCCACACTCCACCTGCCTCCAGTCACTACTCAGTTAATCCCTTCAAGGATCAATTTGATGATTAGGTTAAGGTTAAAGCCCAGTCATTTCTTCTCCAAACCTTCTTGCATTATCTCACATGTAAGCTTTTGGGGGACACCTCACATCCAAACCATAACACCTAGGGGGATACAGAGTCCCAGGCCTGAACTCAGAGATTCCAAGTCAGCCAGTGGGTGGTGCACCACTCTCCCCAACTTGAGGTTTAGTCACTTTATGTTGTTACCTTGAACTTGGTCCTGGTGGGAGTATTTATTTATACCAGGGAAACTGGGCAAATACTACAAATCAGGTTTTTGCTTTGTAATGTTCTGATTGCAAAGCCTATTGTTAACCACTTATTAGCCCTAGGAGACATGTGGGTCCCTATTTTCCAGCATACTAAGCTATTCTGAGGCAGGCCTTCCTTGAGAAACAATGATCTAGTGATGAAGTTCCAACCCAAACCCTTCACTTTACTGATGTGAAAGATAGGAAAACTGAGGCTCAGAGAGAGGAAGAATCTTGGTTAATATCAATATACTAAGCCATTTGTGGGATCAAAGTTGTTCAGCTCAGAGAAGCGAGGGCTAAGAGCGCTCTGTTTACTTGAACTTCTTCTGCACCCACTCTATCACCAGTCACATGATCTGTCATCAGCATTTAGAATCTGTGTACCCAGGAGAGCAATATGTAAATTTCAGCAGATATGTAAATTTCAGCTATTGAGGGCCCCAGGGCTGCCCTCCCCTCCCCAAGACTTAATTGTTCAACTCTTCAACACTTCCTTAAATTCAGAGAAATTCCCTAACATCCTCTCCACAAATTCCCTGTCTTACTTAAAGTAACAAGCTATTTTACAATCAAAACCATCTTCAGAACTACAGCCATGGAGCAAGTTAGTGAGAATAACAACCCAAGTTTCCTGCCTCCTCCCTATGTTATTCCCTGACCTCAGACAGAATGTGTAAGAAGAGTGATTGCTCAAACATACAGTTCTCTAGAGTGGTGGGAACCCTGTAGGAACAGGCATATTCCAAGGCTTCACCCCAGAACTATGGAATTAGAAACTTTGAAGCTATAGTCCAGCAAGATGTGTTTAACTAAGCCTTCCAGATGATTCTGATACCCACCCAACTTTGAGGACCACTGCTCTAGCAGGAGGAACATAGCTTCTGCCTACCTAACAATCAGAGTCTGTTCAGGTCAGGGAGGAAAGGCCATCAGAGTCCAGGCTAACACAGACTGGTGAGCAGCCATTCTCCTTCCTGTCCAGCCTTTTTAACCTCAGGCCCCTGGGAAATCCCAGGAGACCAACCAATGATCCTGCATCCTGAGCTAAGACAGAATCCTCCTTCCCAAAGCCTCTGGGTGATACCTTTCCAAAAACAGCAGGACAACCCCAGCAGAGACATGGCCAGGGAATGTGACTTGTCAGGATCTTAGAGCTTAATTAATGGGGGGGAGACTTGGTGGATCTTCCCTGGCCCTGTGGATCCTCAGAGCCTTCTGGAAGCCATGGAGGCCAGTGCTTCCTCTGCTTCCCATGCTTTCCAGGTTCAGGAAGAAGGATGAGATTTGAGGGTAATTGAAGAAGTGAGGCCTTGGGGAGAGGTCCAAAATGAGAACTGCTGTACTAACATGCATTGACTGTGTTACTCAGTCGTGATCAACCAGAACAACTTAAAAGAGGAAAAGCTTATTTTGGCTCATGGTTTCAAAATTCAGTCCATGGTCAGCCAACCTGAATGCTCTGGACCCAAGCTGAGGCAGGTAGAGGAGCAGTGCTCTGCTTCTGGTGGCCAGAAAGCAGAGGGAGAAAGGCTGCAGTGCACGCCCCCAGAGACCTATCTTCTCCAGCCATACCCCATCTGCCCAGTCACCACCCAGTTAGTTCTTTCAAACTAGGATGGACTGATCAGGTGACAGCTCTCTCAATCCACCCATTTCACCTCTGAACATTCCTACCTTAACCGGGAACTTCTGAGGGACATCTCACGTCCAAACCACAGAGACTTCTCTTGTATAGCCCACCTGTATTAAACCCTTTCCAACTTTTATCTCATAAGTTACATCTTTCCATATATCTTCTCACAATCTAATGATGGGGTCATTATTTATGTTATTGATTATTATGTTAGAGGAGAAAAATAGGCTTAGGGCAGTTAAATAGCCCTCCCATGATCACGCCTGGTGTATGGAAGATCAGAGATTCAAACCCAGGTCTGGGCATTTCAATAGAGGTGCAGAAGTTCACCTGGGACAGAAGGGAGTGTACCTGCTGCCAAGAGGGAATGAGAGGATGGGGAGGGAGGAGGCCAGGGAACTTTAGGGAATAAAGAGCAGAGGGCAGCAAGGGACTTGAGGAGTCCAGGAAGGGACAGACAGAGAAGCCCCCATGGTGGGGGTGGGGGGATGATGTAGTGAAAGAAGTAGGTTAGAAATAACAAAAGGGGACAGGCTAGGGTTGAAAACACACATTTTAAATGAAACCAGGGAGAGCAATGAACACAAGCTGGAACCTTAGTGACTCCAAACTCACTTTGGGGACAAGGGATGATTCCAGAGAGGATGGGCACTGGGGAGTCAACAAGGAAAATGTGGAGCCTAGCCAGGGAAGAATTTTCCCCAATAGGACAGTAGGTGACTCTGGAACTGCCCGTGAGTTTGAATCAAGACAGGTTATTAAATGGTATCACTTTGGCCCAACTGATCAAAATGAAAACCACGGTCATCTTTGATTCCTCTCTACCCACCATCTCCCTGCCTTTGTGCCCAACTGTCACCAATCTTCTCTGCTGTGCCTCCAGACTGACTTCCTGAACACTCCACTACTTCCTGTGCTCCCTGCCACCACCCTGGTCCACACCATTATCTCCATCCTGGATCTCTGTTTAGAGTCTGCACTGGCCTCCTTGACTCCACTTTTGCCCTCTAACCTCCATGAACCACAGGACAACCTGCATTATCATTTAACAATGAGAAACCTAAAACTTTTCAACAGCTTCTTATTGCATTTAGAACAAAAATAGCAAACCCTTCACTCTGGCACATGAAACTCGACATCATTTTGCTCTCTGTTAGGGTCTTGGGTCACATCATCTCCCTTAGAAGGGTCTTCTCTGCCCTCCAAAGAACATTCCCCTGTCCTCCTCCCGTGAATACCACTTATCACTGCGAAATTTCCTGCTTTATGTCTATGGTTAGTGTTTGTCTCTCCGAGTTTTTGTGCCACAAGCAGGGAGGCCTTATCTTCTAGCACAGTGCCCGATACATAGTAGATCCTCATCAAAATCCTAGGGATGGTTCAACATGTGGCATTAGCAGACAGGTGGCAGAGATAATAGAGGAGGCTGATGCAAACAGAAAGGGAGCCGAGAGAAACCCCATCTCCCCAAAAGAAGAGAACCTGGGTTCCCAAGGATTTTCCCTGACAGGAACTTTTGCAGCCCTGGTTCCTGAGCAGCTTCCCTGTCCCACAGGTCTCTGGTGACATACAAACATTCTTCATGTTTACATTCTTCTTATCTCCCTTTGCCTTATGCCCTCTCCCAAAGTCTTCTCAGTCCACAAGTTAGTAGGAGGAACACAGGACAAGGGTTCAAGACTGCTCTCTTACCTCTGTGACCCTGAGCCAGTCAGTATCTTTCCTTTTCCAAGCCTTGGGGCTACAGCAACTGAGACCTAGTCTACAAATCCTTCTAGGTCGAGCTGAGGAGGACTCTGAGCCTAGAAGGTGTGGAGAAGGGGCACATTTCAGGCACAAGACTATTCAGGTAAGATTTGAGAGACAATTTAATGAAGAGATAGTTGTGATCAGGGTTAGGTGAAGTACAGGTGGTGTTAGGCACTGAGGAAGCTGTTACCACCCTTAAGCCTAAAGGGGGAAGGGGAGAAATGGCTCACCAGCATCCCCGCAGACCATGCAAGACGTTATCAAGCAGAAGTTATGATCATAACATTGCGACTCCCAAGCAAGGAGGAAATGAGGAAGAACTTCCCTAACCTCTCTCTGATCCTCCCTCTGATCTCCAGCCTGTGCCTCCATTGGCTAAACCAAATCAGAGAGCAAGAGAGTTCAGGAGATGTAGTCTGAGGACCAGGTCCTTGGGACGAAAAGCAGAGCAGAGAAAGATGGAGTAATTATGGGGGATGGTGCCCAGTAAAAATGGATGATAATCAGAACCCAGAGGAAAACCAAGGCCTACTCCCTCCCATTTAAATATCTCTACAGAGGCACTAAGTCCTCCAGGAAGCCTGTAAATTGCCATAATGGTCTTGATAGGCCCAGATTTACAGGCTTGGCTAAGGGCCTGCCTAAGACAGAGGCAAGAGCTTTAGCTATACTATCCAACACGCACAACAGCTGTAATGGGAGCTTCCAGAAAAGTTTCAGTGGAGATGAAAAAATCTGACAATTTAAATAATTGAAAAGCCTTAGTGCCAACCCCAAGATACATTATTGAGGATGGATGGGTAATTACCCAGAAAGGATCTTTCTAATAGAAACCATGCCCAGCCCAGGACTTTATAGGAAAGAAGAAAAAAAAAATTGATTTGCTTTCAATTCCCTACAACTAACACTGCCATGGCTTTAAAGGTCTGGCCTCCAGAACCCATTCATGCCCAAACCGCATTAGGATGGGACAGGAGGCAGGAGAGATAAGGCAGAGAGAGACAGATTTCAACCCAGAATACTAAGACCATCTAAGAGTAAGAGAACCCCAAAGAATATGCTATTTCAGACCATGATGACCTCCCTATTGCTAGAGGAAGTTCAATCTGGCAAAGATTAGTGAATGAAGGCCAGCCCTGTGCCTGGAATTGTGCACATTAATTAAGATACAACCATAACTAAGGCAGAGTCTCTGACCTTGGGATGCTCATAGCCTCGTAGGGGGTAAGAAAAAGATATAGACCATTCCCACACTAAGAGATAATTAATAAGAAAGGTGGGTTAAAATGCCCCACTGTAACTGTCAATTTCTGTTTTATGTATTATAAGATTGTTATTGGATGCATATACATTTAGAATTCTTACATCTTGCTGGAATTTTTTAAATTATCATAAGAAGGCTCTTGTTACCTCTATGATGCTTTTCTCTTCAAAGTCAGTTTTATTTAATTAATATATCTACACTACCATTATTTTGGTTATTGCTTCTATGGTATATTGGTTTTTTCATTTTTGTGTGTGTGCTTTTTATATTCTTATGTTTCTTTTTTTTTTTAAAGAGAGAGAGAATTTTAATATTTATTTTTCAGTTTTTTGCGGACACAACATCATTGTTTGTATGTGGTGCTGAGGATCGAACCCGGGCCGCACGCATGCCAGGCGAGCGCGCTACTGCTTGAGCCACATCCCCAGCCCATTTCTTATGTTTCAATCGTAAAAAGTCTAAAGTTAAGACAAGTTTTTAATCTTATTGACATAACTGCAGGTGAGTTATATATTGTGCAAATGGTTACTTGTGAGATTTTTCCCTGCCTCCCCCCACCGAAAAAAAAAAAAAAAGGCAAATTGTCAAAGTAAAGGCCCTAAGAGTGAGCTTGAGGAAGACCAGGAAGGTGGAACAGAGTGAGCAAGGGGATGAAGGGAGTAGGAGGAGACAAGGACAGAGATCCACAACAGCTGGAATAATGCCCCCAAACCAGTAGAAGGGATGGCTCTTGCTAGCACAATGGAAAGCTAATCTGCAGCACCAGTGGGACAAGAGTATATGCACAGATGCCAGCAGGTTAAAGACGTTTTGGGGAGTCAGTGGAGAATTTCTTCAGATTGATACCATTCTCTCAGGGAAGTAGGAATCAGGATTGGGGAGGAGGTCGTGGGGGTTCCAAGAGAAAGTGTGGGAGAGTGATCTAGAAGTAAGTAGGAGAGTCAGTGGACTATGGACATATGATTCTCTTTCTCAGAGGCAATAAAGACCTAATCAAGGCTCATGGTTGTGAACTCAGGGATTTTAAGATGAGACAATCAATATGGTTGTGTGTTTCTCTGGAGTCTTAAAGGTCCTCAGTCCAGATGCCAAACTGGTGCTGAAGCCTTGTGTGCCACACTCTGCAGAATGGCCACCCAGCCCTTTTTGGACACCTCCAAGTGGCCTATCACCTGAGGGTACCACACTGTCTTTTAACAGACAATATTAAAAAAAGTGTTTCCCCCATATTGAGTTAGCATTTTTCTCCCTGTTACATGTTCTGCCTACCCTGGAACCTGAGGGTCTATTTCTGTTGTCTGTTACCTTATCTCCTCATGTATCTAGTCACCTAAAAATTCATGCAGATATTTGAGAATATAGGCTCAGGGTGTAGCTCAGTGGTAGAGTGTGTGCCTAGCACATGCAAGGCTGGGTTCCATGCTCCGCACTGCAAAAAGACAAAAGAAAAAGAAAGAAACTTGACCACATGTCTAATTGGTGAGACTGGGAGAAACAAGAATACCTACACAGGGCAGGTAGGAATGCAAAATGATACATTGCCTATATTAACCCTTTGACTGTACAATCTCACTCCTAAAAGGATAAAAAAGGGAATCACATTAGATTAAAATTAAATTAAGATAATCCCAGATTGTGTCCATTTGCATTCCCCAGGAAGTAGTTATGAATATCTTGTAAAATTTAGCTCCAAAGATGATTATTACAGCATTTTATGGTAATAAAAATCTGGAAACAACTTATGTATATATAAGGGATTAATTAAATAAGTTCTGGCACATTTGCTCAATGGAATGTGAAATGGACATAAAAATGATGCAGTTAGAAGAACACAGAATGAAACAGAAAAATATGCACTAAAGAATGCAAATTTCAAAGAAGTCATTTTGGTGTGATGTATTTTCATAAATATGTACATAAGATATATAAAAAAATACAGAAAACTATTTTTTCAAAAAGCTGCCTGAAAATTCCAATATGACTTTTTAATTACAAATATGACTCTTAAAATATTTTGTCTATTTTATTTTTAATTGACCCAAAAGTTGCACAAATTTGTGGGGTACAATGTGATGTTCTGATACATGTCTACATTGTCTAATGATCAAATGGTTAATCAGCACATTCATCACCTCAAACACTTACTGTTTCTTCATGGTGAAACATTCAAAATCCTCTCTATCAGCTATCTTGAAATACACGTTGTATTATTGTTAACTGTAGTTATTTCGCTATGCAGTAGAACACTGGTACTTATTCCTCCTGGCTGTAACTTTGAACCCAGTGGCCAGCCTCTTCCCATCAGTCTGTTTTGGTCAGCTTTTACACTGCTGTGACTGAAAGTCCCTACCAGAAAAATTGTAGAAGAGGAAAGGTTTATTTAGGGGCTTGCAGTTTCAGAGGTCTCAATCCATATAAACAGCAGGCTCCATTCCTCGGGGCTCAAGGAGGGCTGAACATCATGGTGCAAGAGTGTGGCAGATGGGAAGCAGCTCACATGACAATCAGTAAAGGGGGGGGGGGGTGGTCCTCCACTTGTCACATACAAATATATCCCCCAAAGCCACGCCCCCAAATGCCCACTTCCTCCAGTTACCAGTCACTTAATTCCACCAGGTGATTAATTCACTGATTGGGTTAAGGCTCTCATAACCCAATCATTTCTTCTCTGAACCTTCTTACATTGTCTCACACTTGAGCTTTTGGGAGACACCTCATATCCAAACCATAACACAGTCTCTGGTAATCAGTCTTCTGCTCCCAGCTTCTAAGATCATCTTTTTCAGATTCCACATGTAAGTGAGATCATGTAGTATTTGTCTTTCTGTTTCTGTTTTATTTCACTTAATATAATGGTCTCTAGGTTCATTCATTGTCACAAATGACAGAATTTTATCCTTTTTATGGTTGAATAGTATTCTAATGTGTACCACATTGTCTTTATCCATTCGTCCAACATTTAGATTGACTCTATATCTTAACTACTGGGAATGGCACTGCAGTCAACTTGAACGTGAAGATAGCTCTTCAACATACTGATTTCATTCATATATATATATATATATCTCCAGTAGTTGGATTGCTCTACCATATGATAGTTCTATTTTTATTTTCCCACACTTTTCCAATTTACATTCCTCCCATCCATTACACCAAACTATTAACAGTGCGTTTCTCTATAAGAAAGGATAACTAAGAAATGCACTTTTTTGCCTTCCTGTAGTTACTAAATTTTCTATATTAAATATATGTTATTTTATGATCAGAAAAATAAGTCTTTTATTTAAAAAAGAAAACTACTGTCCCTCCAACATTTAGTTCAAGATGAACTCTTCCATAAGGCCCTATTTCTGTCTTCGCTCAGCCCCCAACTTCAGCCAGGCTGCCTTATTCTCAGTCCCTGGGTGGCTCAGATAAGAGGAAATTTCAAGCCTCCCTCTTCCCTCAGGATTACCATTTGCCCCCAGAATCCTGAATGCCTCTAGGAAGAAGTTGCCCCATCTGTACAAGGGAAACATCATTCTCCTAAATTTACAGACCATAAAGCCAGGCTCAGAGAGAAGGAAGATCCTTTGAATCTGGAAGACGTGCCGGGGACCCTAGTGGGAAGAAGCGAGCCCGACACAGCAGGCGGAAGCCCTGCTTGGCGCGCCCTCTGGTGGAGAAAGGGCTGCTCAGCACCCCACAGGATCAACAGGCTATTTTAAAATGCCTCCAGGACCTATAGCTTCATTTTTTAAATCCTCACTCCACATCATATTAAAACGCATCTGTGTCTCACATATATTTTAAATACATACATAATGTTTGAGTTTGAGTAGATCAATGAACGTATAAAAATTTAAATGAATATTTATATATTTCAGCATTTTTATATTTTGAAGCCAAGCACATGCATTAGTAAACTCATTTTTATGATTTGTTGAAAAAATTTTAGTCCCTTGATTCACTTACTGGGAATTGAGTTATATGATGTCCACACTCTTTGGTGCCAAGGAGGCAGCGGGAGTGGGGACCAGCAATGTGACCACAGCTTGGCTGAAGGAAGGCCTGTGTGGAAGGGGTTGGCCTCAGGCACAGACTTGGTGGTACATGGGAAGGCATCCATCATGCCCACATCTTACTCTGCATCCCCATGGCAAACACCCACTGGCCAAGAGCAAGTGAACTGTGGCTTCTCCTTTACCCTCCAGTTCTTAAAGAACACGGGCCCCTCCCTGGACACCCGGCAAGCTCAGCTGAGACTGGCCAGAACTTTGGCCCAGCTGGAGAATAAGAGGCAAGAAAACATCATGTGAACAGGAGGTCTGGCTTTATTGTCCAAGCCTGGTTTCTACCTCCAGGAGCCCATTCTCAGAACTCAGAGGTCTTTACTGTCACATTCCTATAAGCCAAGCTTAATCCACAATATCCATGTATTAAGAATCTAAAGTTATTTGTCATTCCTTAACACAAGACATACTCAACGTTGGAAACCTGTTTCTTTGTCTGCAACAGATTGAAGTGTGGTGACCTCTGTCTCTCTAGAGGTTTGGACCTGAGGGTGAATGAAGAATCATTAGATGGGTGCTGTAATGAAAAAGAAGGGTTATTCTCCTCCAAAGCAAACTCTGAATGACATTTGCTGCCACTCCCTGCTGCCATCCTTCCTGGAATGGCTTCTTGTCTTGCATTTAGCAGGCAGAATAACCAACCACAGCTGAAGTCAGCACTGAGTTATGGGGAGGGAGAGGCAGAGGGGAATAGGAGTCTGCCTGATAGGAAGTCTTGGCCTCCTGAGAAAGCCTGCACTTATTTTTTTTTAAACAGCTCTCTCTCTCTCTCTCTCTCCCTCTCTGTCTCTCTCTGCTTCCTGGTGGCCATGTCCTGAGCTGCTTTCCTTCCCCACATGTTTCCACCATGATGTTCTGCATCACCTCAAGCTCAGTGCAATGGAGTTGGCTGTCAATGGACTGAGGCCTCTGAAACAGAGGCCAGATCATCTTATCTACTAAAATATCATATCTTTCTTTTAATTTGTTAATACTACTATATTTATGGGTCTTTAATGGATTTATATATTTTCAAACATCAAACTACTCCTATGCTTTGGCAACAAGCAAATAGTGGTCACAATGGATGGATTGTTATATGTATGTGGGTATATTTTGCTATTATTTTGTGTTCATGCTATTGTACCTGTGTTCATGCCTATAATTTTTATTTCTTACTCTGACCTTGAATAAATTGGGTAGTACTTCCTCTTCTATTTTTGGGGAAAATGTTGCCTATAAGTCAAATCTGTTCCTTGAACATTTGGGTGAATCCATCTATAAATCAAATAAGTCTAATATTGACATTGTGATAGGATTTTACAAATCTTGTTCAATATATTATACAATTATTCAGAATTTTATTACTTCTTGAGTAAATTTTAAAAGGTTTAATGTTTTCTAGGAATTTGTCCATTTCATCTACATTGTAAAATTAATTAACACAAAGATACTCATAATATTATCTATTATTTATCTCTACTGTACATGTATGTTCCCTTTTTTACCTAAATATTGCTTATGTCTGCTTTACTTTGGTATGACCCTGCCTCACCATAGGTTTGTTTCTTTTGTCTTTTCAAAGAACCAGCTTTTGGCTTTGTTGTTCTCTATGATATCTATATCTTACATTTTATTCACACTTTGTTACTATAACAAATATCTGAGATAATAAACTTATAAAGAGAAAAGGTTTCTACTGGCTCACAGTTTTGTAGGTTTCAGTCTATGGTCATTGGATAGGTCCATCACTTTAGGGCCTGAGATGAGGTAGCACTTGATAAGAGGAGCACATGGAGGAGCAAAACCACTCCTCTCATGCTGAGGAAGCAAAGGAGAGGGAGGAGGGGACAGGGCCCTACAGTCATCTTCAAGGTCATGCTCACTAGCCCTCATCTCTCAAAGGTTTTAAGTACCTCCCAATAGCGTCTATCTGGGGACCAAGGCTTAACATATAGGACTCTGGAGGACATTGAAGATTCAAATTATATCACCTTATATTTTATGAATTTCTGTTTTTATCTTTATTATCTTCTTTTCACATTCTTTGGGTTTCAATTTTTTCTAATTTCTTAAATAGCTCCTTAAACTTTCCCTACATGTTCCTAACATAATCACTTACGGCTGTAACTCTCTCAAGATATTTTCACCATATTTCCAGGTTCTACTATGAAGTAGCTGTGTTACATTCTAGATGTTCTGATTTTTCCATTTTGATTTCTTCTTTGAATCTCGACCTGTTTAGAAATGACTTATCTCATTTCCTAAGCAATTTAGATACTATTATTATTCTTCACTTCTGTACAAACTGCAATCACAATCAACAATTGTGCTGGCCAAGATAGAGTAAGCCCGTGGTAACCTCCCTCTCCCCAGCTAGAACTAAAACCTCCAGGAGAAAACAAAACCAAAAGAGGGATCTACTTTAGGACTTTTAAAAGTAGACAACTGCCGAAGAATTTGGGAGGGGAAAAGAATGATAAAAATGAAGTGAGTTTTCTGAGGCTTTTTTCTTTAATCTTTCAAACTTAACCCAAAGTTGGTCCCAGTCACAGAGCTGTGAAGTGGGTATGATCAAAACTCAGAAAGCATCCCCCTCTTTCTGGCCAGAGGGCCAAGAGGCTCCCTTTTAAGTTAAAATCTTCATGTTTGTTTCTTCTCCTTTCTCTCCTGGACCAAGGACCCATTGTCAACTGCACCACCAGAGTGATGGCGGCAGCGCAGGCGCGAAAAACCCATAAAGTCTTGTAAAAGGGGTCTCTTGGTGTGTGAGGAATCAATTTCTGTCTCTCTTATTCTCTTCTGTCTTGGTGTTCTTCCCAGGGAAACTTAAGTTGCACAAAACCATACAATAGCACAGAGTTGGGGAAATGCACTATAAAACCTGGTTTTATGACCAGAGGAAACAAACAAACAAACAAACAACAACAAAAAAAGGAGGCCTGTAGGAGCCAAGGAGCATAAAGGAATTCTCAGAAAGGAGAAAACAGAAGGGGATAATGTAAATCTGTATTGAGCCAACATATGTTCTGCACATGCGCCACCTCTCAGCCTGATTATGTGCAGATGGAACTGAACAGCACCGCAAAGCCTTTGAAAACTGAACTGATATTGTAACCACTGACAACAAAACACACAAAAAAAGAAGCAGTCTAAATATAATCAGATTAATTTCCTGCCTGAAAATCAACGCTCTCCAGAGAATTTTAACGAAACTCAAAATTTTGTAATATTCAAAACGCCGAGGTTATAGTCCAAAATTAATCAACATACAAAGAAGCAGGAAAATCTAACCAAATCTCAAGGGAAAAAACAATTAATAGATGACAACTTCAAGATGATCAAAATGTCAGACTAATCAGATAAAGATGTTCAAGCAGCTGCTCCAACCATGTTCTATGAAGTAATAGTAAGCAGTCTTGAAATCAAAGGAAAGATAGAAGTCAACAGCAGAAGAAATAAAAACTATTAAAAAAACAAAATGGAAATTTCATAGTTGAAAAATATAATCCCTAAAACAGAAAAAAAAAACCACTAAGTGAGCTCAACAGAAGAATACTGATGACAGAGGAAATAATTCCTAAACTTAAAATCAATAGAAATTAGGAACATAGAGAAAAAAAATTTTAAAAATTGAACAAAATCTCAGAAAATTGTGAGACAATATCAAAAGTCCTCATGTTTGTCATTGGAGACAAGCCGGTGTTGCTTATCAGAATGGATAATGTAGGTATAGAAAAATTAATGAATGAAAAATTGATGAAAGACTTATAGACTCAGTAAGCTTAGAGAAAGTCAACCAAGAAAAATTGTAAGAAAACTATACCCAGACACATCAAAATTAACAGTAAAAAAAAAAAGAAGGAAAGAAAAGAAAAAGAAAAAAGAAAGAAACTTTAAAAAATCTTGTAAGTAGCCAGAGGAAAACAATTCATTACCTAAACAAACAAACAAACAAAAAAACAAGAAGATCAAAAGAGAATAGAATGATACCTTTAAAATGCTAAAATAAAGCAATCAACCTATAATCCTGTATCTAGTGAAAATACTCTTTGTGAATAAACCAAATTGAGTTATGTCAGTGAAAATGGTGGAATAATGGGTTAACAATTCTCTCCCCCATAAAGACTGAGAGAAGAAGGGCAAATGTCAAAATCAACTTTCTCAAAATGCTAATGATTAACAAAAGTCTTATACTAGCCGGAAAACATTTATTAAAGAAAAACTGCTATCCTGAAAAAATAACAGTGAGCTTTGTGGCATTTTAACTTGTCCTTACCCCATGTCCTGCTCTGAAACTCTGTGGTAGCTTTGAAAACTAACAACTCACCATTGTGGTAAAAACCAACAACCTAGAAATATCTGGAAAGAGTAAAACAAGGTCGGTCCTCCTTCAAAGCCTCATTTTCAGAGAATTATCATTACTTATCTCTCTGGACATTCTTTGGAAGACCCCATTTGCAATGCTGTCATTATTTGATCTGACATGTAGCTTCCCTAGTATAAGGATCATTTTTGCCAGGGTTCTGGGTTGAATTGTTTCTTCACAAGTTTCTGAAGTAGTGAATAATGTTTGGAGTAAACAATAGACAAATAAAAAAAATCCAAAGGAAAAACTGGGGGAATGTGGTATCTACAGGAGCTTTGAAATATTCTAACACATTTCTGGGAATGTAGAATGTTGCCTTCATGGATCAAGGAGTGCATATGCTCAGAAAGAAACTGATAAGGTCCTTAACTCTCTCTCCTCTGGCTGACCTTGAGGTTCTATGGAAACAGGAAGTGAAGGACAAGGCTGAGTTATCAACTATCAACGGTGTGAGTGTTTAATACATGCTCCACGTGTACCTAGAGCCCCTTAGAGAAGATTGGAAGAATTATTGATTCCAGAAACGAATGACATATTTATCAAATCATTAGCTTACTGCTAAGTTAACCAAGCAGAGACTTTGGCAGGCAAATGGAAAAGAACACAGACTACAAATTAGTTTGGTGAAGTCACTGAAAACAGTGACAACAACTACAACAAACAGCAACAATTACAAGTCCCGATGCCGGGGGCAGGGTGAGAAGGGACTTTGATTTACAGAGTTGACACATTTTATTATTTTAAATGTCTGGTTTTCAAAAACAAATCACGAATCATGTAAATAAACAAGAAGTAGTGACCCATATACAAGGAAAAAAAGCAAATACTATAAACTTTCCCTTAGGAGGCCAAAAAAATTGCATTTACTAGACAATAACTGTAAGTCAGTTATCTTAAATATATTGAAACAACTAAAAGAAGCCATGTCTTAGAAAAGAAAAACACCAGACTGCTGTGCCACCAAATACGGAATACCAAAACTGAGATAGAAATTACTTCAAAAGAAGCAAATATAAATTCTGAATTTAAAGCAGTAAAATATTGGGGCTGGGATTATGGCTCAGTGGTAGAGCGCTCGCCTAGCACGGGCGGGATCCGGGTTCAATTCTCAGCACCACATTAAAAATAAAGGCATTGTATTGTGTCCATCTACAAAAAAAAAAAAAAAAAGATTCATTCTCTCTCTCTGTCTCTCTCTCTCTCTCTCAAAAAAAAAAACAAAACAGTAAAATAACAGAAATTTACATGTTACTTGTGTAACTCAACAGCAAGTTTGAGTAGACTGAAGAAATCTGAATATAAGTCAATTGTGATTATCCAGCCTGAGAAACAGAGGAGAAAAAAAGACAAATGAACAGAACCTCAATGACTTTTAGGACACCCTCAAGTGTACCAACTTATGCATAAAGGAAATTCCAGGAGAGGAAACCAAATATTGGAAATAAAAAATGGCCAAAACCTTTCCAAAATTAATTTAAAACATTAAACCCTCGTCCAAGACACTCAACAGACTCCAAGTAGGACAAATTCTGAAAGATTCATACCTATAAATGTCAAAATCAAATTACAGAAGAGAAATCTTGAAGCAATTCATCGCGTACAAGCAATCCTGAGTAAAATTAACAGCTGATTTACTATTGGGAACTACAGAAGCCAGAAGGCAGGGGGAATGACATATTTAAAGTGCAGTGTCAGGGGATGGGTGGGGGTCTGTTAATCAAGAATTATGTAATAATAAAAGTATTCTTCGAAAATGAAGAAAAACATAGCTCAGTTGGTAGAGTGCTTGCCTCCCATGCACAAGGCCCTGGGTTCAATCCCCAGCACCACAAAAAAAAAAAAAAAAAAAAAAAAAAAGAAAGAAAGAAGAAGAAGAAGAAGAAGGAGAAGAAGAAAAGAAAAATTAAGGCAATTCCAGATAGACAAAAACTAAGAACTGTCACTAGCAGAACTTTCCTACAAGACGTATTAGCAGAGGTCTACAGTAAAGGGACACTGGACAGTAACTCAAATTCACATGAAAGAAAAAGAGCAATAGTAGACATAACTATACAGGTAAATATAAAAGATGGTATAGCTGCATTTTTGTTTGTGTTTTTTTCTTCCAGCCTAATATAAAGACAACTGCACAAAATAATGTCTATAAGTTTGTGTTATTAGGCACATAGTGTATAAAAACATAGTTGGCATAAAAATAATAACAAAAAAGGGAGGAATGGAGCAATATAGAAACAAATCTTTGTATACTACTGAAATTAAATGGTATTGATCTGAACTAGGCTGTTTTAAATTTAGATGCTAATTGTAATCACCAGACAGACACTAAGAAATCACTTAAATAAAAAAATAAGGGACTTATAAAAATAAGGGACTTGAAATGATACTCTAGAAAAAATATCTGCTTAACACAAAGAATAATAAAGGAATAGAGGAATAAAAAAAGACAATACACTTGGAAAATAAATAGCAAAATGACAGGCATAGAGTCTATCTTACTATTAATTGCATTAAACATAAATGGGTTAAACACACTTAATTAAAAGGCAGATTTTAACAGAATGGATAAATACATTATCCAATTATATGCTGTCTGCTAGAGATACACATTAGATTCAAAGACAGCTTGAAAGTTAAAGGGTAGAATAAATATACCATGCTGGCAGTAAACAGAAGAGAACTGGAATGACTATATTGTTATCATAAAAATAGACTTAAAGACAAAAATTATTACTAGATACAAAGAATAATGTTCACAGCATGAAGAGGCTCAATCTCAAATATATGTAATAATTGTAAACCTGTGCATACCTCACAAGACAGACCCAAAATATATGAAGCAAAAACCTGATAAAATTTAAGGAAAATGTAGACAACTCAAAAATGATAACTAGAGATTTCAACATACAAGTCTCAATAAAGAGTAGAAAAATTAGACAAAAATCAACAAGGAATGAGGAGGCTTGAACAACATGAATAAAATAGATCTAACAGACATCTATAGAGCACTCCACACAACAACAGCAGAATATAAAATATTATTAAGTGGACATGATGCATCTTCTGGGATAGCCATATATTGTAGTGAAAAATAAGTATCAATAAATGTAAAAGGATTTAAATTATCAATGTGTGTTCTCTGATAACAATAGAATAAAATTGAAAATCAATAGCAGTAATAAATTTAAGAAATTTGCAAATATGTGAAAATTAAATAGCACAGTTATATATAACCAATGGGTAAAAAATGAAATCACCAAGGATATTAGAAATCTACTTTGAGATCAATGAAAACAAAGGCAAACTATAACAAATAAACATACCAAAACATATGTGATGTGACACAGCAGTGTTTAGAGGGAAATGTATAGGTGTAAATGCCTACCTTAAAATGAAAAAAAAAAATAACTCAAGTAAATAATCAAACCTCTCAGTAAAACTAGGAAAAGAAAGAGTTGAACCCTTCCTTCCCCTCCCCCACAAAAAAGCAAAAGGAAAGAAATAATGTAGTTTAGAAATAATTAAAGAGACAATAGGGGAGAAAAGAAAGAAAATCAATGAAACCCACCTTGGTTCTTTGAAAAGTCATCAAAATATGCCAGTCTTTAGCTAGACTGACTAAGAAAAAAGAAAATACCCAAAGTACTAAAATCAGAAATAAAAGAACAGAAACAAAACAGAAATAAAAATATATCACTTGGGAACACTATCAAATTAAATGATCTAGATGACATGAACAATTCCTAGAAAAATGCAAATTACTGAAATTGACGTAAGAAGAAATAAAAATATAAAATAAGAAATCTGAAAATTTCACACACGTATAAAGGCTATTGAATGAATAATCAAAACATTTCTCACAGAGCAAAGCCCAGGAAAATATGGCTGCTTTGGTGAATTCCACTGAATACTTAAAAAATAATCTACACAAAGTTTTTACAAAATATTCTCCCAAAAAATACAGAATAAGGAGCCATCACTTGACATCTCATTCAATGAGACCAATATTACCCTGTCTTGGTCAGTTCGGGCTGCTGTAACAAAAGTACCTAAAGTGGAATGCTTATAAACAACAGTAACATGCCTTTCTGTTTTAGTCAGCTTTTTTGCTGCTGTGACCAAAAAACATGACAAGAACAATTAGAGGAGGAAAAGTATTTGGGGGCTTTCGGTTTCAGAGTACTCAGTCCCTAGAAGGCTGGCTCAAGGACTTGGGTCTCAGGATGAGGCAGAACATCATGGTGGAAGGGCATGGTGGAGGACAGTGACTCAGTATGTTCCATCAAGAAGCAGAAGGAGACTAAGCTCAACTTTCCAAATATACCCCAAAGGCATGCCCCCCGTGTCCCGCCTCCTCCAGTCACACTCTACCCTTCTTCAGTGACCCCTCAGTGAATCTGTACTGGGGGATTAATGCACTGTTTGGGTCAAGGCTCTTCTAACCCGTTCATTTCACTGTAAACCTTCTTGCGTTGTTTCACAAGGAGCCTTTGGGGGACACCTCACTTCTAAACCATAACTCTTGCAGTTCTTTAGGATGGAGAATCTGAAATTGAGACAGATTTTGTGCCTAGTAAGGGTCAGCTTCCTCATACATGGTGTCTTTTTCTGTGTCCTCATAAGATGAAAGGGACAAGGGCTCTATCATGGGCCTCTTTTCCATAGGTACTCATCCCATTCATGAGTGTTCCTCCCTCATAACATCCCTGAGGTCTCACCTCCTAATGCCATCACCTTGGGACTAGAGTCTTGACACATGAATGTTGGGGAGACACAGACATTTCAGGTGCATGGCATAGGCCTGTAAACCCAGCAGCTCGGGAGGCTGAGGCAGGAGGATTTTGAGATCAAAGTTAGCCTCAGCAACTTAGCAAGGCCCTGAGCAATTTAGCAAGACCCTGTCTCAAAATAAAATATAAAAGGGGCTTGGAATATGGCTCAGTGGTTGAGTGTTGAATTCAATCTTCAGGATAAAAAAAAAAGGACTAGCATACCTAGAAACAAAAAATCTGACAAAGGTATCGAGATCCATCAATCCCCCCCCTCGCTCTCTCTCTCTCACTAAAATAATAATAATAATAATAAATCTACCCACCAATATTACTTATAAATGTTCACAAAAATTCACAACAAAATACTAGTAAAGTGAATGCAGTAACATTATTTTTTTTAAAAAAAGGATAATACATCATAACCAAATGG
The DNA here is from genome assembly GCF_001458135.2 of Marmota marmota marmota. NCBI lineage: Eukaryota > Metazoa > Chordata > Mammalia > Rodentia > Sciuridae > Marmota > Marmota marmota. The sequence continues at coordinate 27,780,962 of NW_026000174.1, read as the reverse complement.
GATTTACCCCAGGATTGCAAGATTATTCCAACATATGAAAATCAACCAGTGTAATGGATCATATTAATAAGCAAAAAGGACAAAAATATAGGATTATCCAATTGATGCAGAAAAAAATATAAAATCCAACTTTTTTCATGACAAAAACACTAAACCATCTAAGAATAGAAGGGAATTTTCTAGGCTTATAAATGGCATCTGTGAAAACATACAGCAAACATCCTATTTAATGATAATAGACTAAAGGTTCTCTTTTCAAGAACAGGATGAGGATGTTTACTTTCACCATTTCTATTCAACATTGTAATTATAGATTCTAATCAGGGAACATGAGTAAAGAAAAATAAATAAGTCAAAAGCATTCAAATCAGAGAGGAATAAGTAAGATCATCTCTATTTGCATATACCATAATCTTATAATAGAAAATCCTAAGGAATACAAACACACATACACAAAAACTAATAGAGCAAATGAACAAGTTTGAAAAGGTTGCAAGAAATGATATCAAGATACAAAAACAGTTATATTTCTAGACATAAAACAATGAACAATCAGAAAATAAAATTAAGAAAACAATTCCATGTATAAGGGTGAAATAATAAAATACATAGGAATAAACAATAAAATAAGTGCAATATTTCTATACTGAAAAGTATAAAACACCATTGAAAGAAATCAAAGAAAACCTAATTATGTTAGACATCTTTCCATTACTATCATGAAATACCTCAGGCAGATAAACTTATAAAGTAAAAAGGTTTATTTAGTTCATAGTTTGGGAGGTTCAAGGGCATAGAACATGCTCAGTTCTAGTGAGGATTCCAACAGCTAATTCACATCATGGTAAACAGCAATGACAAGAGCACATATAGGAGCAAACAGTCACATTTCTATGTAGGAAGCCAGAGAGCAACTTGGGGGTCCAGCTCATGCTTTTATAATAATTTGCTCTTGTAAGAATAATTCAGGACGCCATGAGAATATACCTTTATCTCCTCTAAGGAGAGGGAAATCAATGACCCACGGACCTCACATTAGCCCTCACCTCTCAAAGGTTCCACAAATACACCACCCTGGGAAGCAAGCCTCTAATATATGAACCCTTGGGAGACAAACCACATCCACACCATGGTAGTAATTAAATAAAAAAGACATCCTGTGCTCACAAATTGAAGGATGTAATATTGTTAAGACGATAATACTCCCTAAACTGATCTAGAGGTTCAACATTCTGGCTGTCTTTTTTACAGAAATAGATAAGCTGATCTTAAAATTATAATGGAAACAGATGGGACTCAGAGTAGCCAAGGCAATCTTGAAGAAAGTTGGAGGACTCATGCTTCCCAATTTTAAATCTTACTACAACATTCCAGTGATTTTAAAATGGGCAGTATTGGTAAAGGACAGACATAAACCTCAATGGAATAAAATAGAGAGTCCAAAAATAAGTTTAAACATTTATGCTTTATTGATTCCCAACAAAGTTTCTAGGGCAATTCAATGCAGCAATGAATCACCTTTTCAATAAATTATGCTGGAACAAATGAATATCCACTTGCAAAAAGAATGAATTTTCACCTCTGCCTCACACTGTAGACAAAAGTTAACTGGAAAAAGATCAGAAACCTAAATTTAAAAGGTAAAACTATACAATTCTTAAAAGTAATTGTTGGTAAATTCTTATGACTTTGGATTAAGTAATATACGCAAAGATACTTCCCTCAAAAATACAAATTGGACTTCATCAAAATTTAAAACTTTGTGCTTCAAAGGGCACTACTAAAAAAGTGAATGGATCTAGCATCCAAAATATATAAAGAACTTACAAATCTATAATAAAAACAATAAAAAGGGATAAGGATTTGAATACACATTTCTTACAAAAATGTACAAGTACCAAATATGCACACAAAAAAGGACATTCAGCATCATTAGATATTAGGTAAATGTAAATCAAACCCAGTGAAACATCATGTTATAACCCTTAGAGTGGCTATAATCAAAAAGACAAGCATGTGTTGATAAATGTAGAGAAATTAGAATCTCATACCCTCTGGTAGAAATGCAAAAGGTTGTTGTCACTTTGTAAAGTATTCTGGAGTTCCTCAGAAGAGTTAACAAAGAGTTATCACTTTACCCAGTGATTTCACTCCTAGATACATAAAATTGAAAACACATGTCCACCCAAAAACTTGCACATAAATTTCATAAAATCATTATTCATAATAGCCAAAAAATAGAAGAAAACTGTTCCATCAATTGGTGAATGGATGAGCAAAATGTGGTATGTCTATAAATGGAATATTATTCAGCCACAAAAAGAATGTAGTCCTGATCCATGTTTCAACATAAATGAGCCTTGAAAAATGTTGTGCTAAGTAAAAGAAGTCAGACACAGAAATCTACATGATTCCATTTATATGAAATATTCAAAACAGACAAATCTGAAGAGTTAGATTGTAGAGTAGTAGTGGCCAGAGGATTGTGGAGGGAGAAATAGTGAGTGCTAATGAATCTGAAGTTGCTTTTGGAGGTTATAAAAATGTTTAAAGTTAGCTGTGAAAAGCTGCACAACCATGAAAATATGCTAAAAATAACTAAGTTGTATACTTTAAAAGAGTGGATTTTTATTATGTGGAAAGTGTATGTCAATTTCAAAAGAATAAAGGCAAAAATAAAAGATTTATTAAATGAAGAACAACTAAAAGATCTTGTTGCTAGGAAGAACAGGAACCAAAATGGCAATTATCTTAGTGAATATAGTACACTAATTTCCTTTAAAATATGATGACTACTGAAAAGAAAATTTGCAACTTTGTCTATTGGGGCTGTCAATGTTTCTAGATGTAATACACATGAAACATATACCACTGAACAGAGAAGGATAAACAGTCCTCTAGACTATAAGGCTTCTATGCTTTATTTAAATGTTAGCTCTAAGTAGACTATGAAAAGTTAGGTTGCAATTCCTTGAGAAACCATTAAAGAATAAGAATAAAGTGATAAAGCCCAAGGCCATCAGATAACTTAGTGGAATACTCTCTAAATTTTGATTTGAAAATTTACATAGTCAAACAAAAAGAAGCAGGAAAGAGAGAAGAACAAAAAAAGTAGTGGGCACAAACAAAACAGATAACAAAAGGGTAAACTTAAATCCAAATAAATCAGTAATTACATTAAACGTAAATGGTCCAACACGCCAACTAAAAGACATTAAAGCTCAATTGAATTTTTTAAAAGACCCTAATATATGCTAGATATAAAAGCCAAAGTCTTTCCTGTGCCTTACAAAATTCTACAAGATTTGTCCTCTCCATTTCCTCTCAGACCTCATCTCCTGTTCTCTTCTCCTTCATTCACCATAGACCTGACTGATAAATTCACAGAAAAACCCATGTTAAACCTCACCTCAGGAATGCTGTCATCAAAATTCAGAATGTTGAGAAACCACTAGATGTTTAACCTAGTCTCTCCAACAAATCAACTGCAAGGAGGATAAAATATAGAGGGGGGGATTTCTAGATTAGATGAGCCTTTAGACAAATTTAAGTCTCAATATAAGACCAGATTTATACACACACACACACACACACGTGCACACATATGTGGGTGTATATAATAGTTGGGGAATTGGAGCCATGAGGGGATATGTGACATTAAATAATTAAGAAATTATTGTTAATCTTAGTTGCAAATAGGATTTAAATGGGATTTTGGATATTTTTAAAGAGTCCTTCCCATTTAGAAATACAGGATGAAATATGTATGGATATATTGATATGGCAACATACTAGGGGGTAGGAGAAATGTAAGAACATTGATCACTAATCATTCTTGCAGTCAAATAGTGGATACAAAAATTCATCTTTATATAAATTAAGTTGTTGTTATGTTTAAAATTTTCCATATGATTCAGTCAGCTTTCCATTGCTGTGACAAAATACATGAGATAAATGGCTTAAAAGGAGAAAAGATTTATTTTGTCTCTTGGTTTCAATCCATTATCACTTGGCTCTATCGATTCTGGGTCTGGGATGAGGCAAAACATCCTGGTGGGGAGTGCACCCAGTGACAGCCAGGAAGCAAGGAGAGAGCATGTTTTTATGACAAAGACACACACACACACACACACACACACACACACTATTGTATAAATCCATCAATGGTTTAAACTATTGAGGAGGTCCGAGCTTTTATGACCTGATCACCTCTAAAAGGCCCTATCTCTGAACACTACAGCATTAAGGACCAAGCCATCAATGTTTGATCTTTTGGAGGACATTAAGATCCAAATCATAACAGCAGGTGTCTCTAAAATCTGAAGGTCTACCATGTCAGGCATATAGGCCAAAGAATGACTCACAGGTCTCTGGGAAACATTAGAACCAATACTGAAAAGCATATATCATGGTGTTTTCAGCTGTCAGCTCTAGAAACCAACACTGGGGTCTGCCACTGTGTATCAGCGTGATCTTGGACTTCACTTCTCCATTTCTGGATTTCCTCAGAAGTGAAATGGAGTGACAGTATCTACCCTATGGCTCTGTTGTGAAGAGTAAGTGAATTCACAGGTATAAAGCACTGTCTTAGAACATCATCTGGTCCATAGAAAGCTCTCAAAAATAGTATTATTTCCCTTACTATTATTACATAGGAAAAATAATTGAAATGAACCACCAGGGTCTTGAAACAAATGTATCGAAAATATGTTTTTAATCTTGATGAAGTTCACAAATGACACAATTTTGACATTTCCTTAAACAAACTGCACAATCGTGTTCTTAGACAACAAGGCACAACATCACCTTACCATCTGTGTTCCCAGAGGCTACAAGAGGCAGTGATTTCGTGTCCCCTACAGTTTGGCAGAGCTACCATGATCAACAGGATGGTCCTCAAAGAACCAATTTGCTATTAGATAAGCCAATGGGAAATGCCATCACATTTACTGAACATAGCATTAAATATAAAAATGATGCACAACAAATATGGAATTAGCTTATTTTGCATTCAGTTTCATTCCTTTCAAGTGACAAATGGTGCTTCTAGATGCAAACGTGTGTATCTTCCATGGGGCCTTCCCACCCAGTTGTTGTCAACAGAAATTAATAGAAGTGGTGAGTTCAGCTTCATGGTTACCTGAGATGAGAGAAGAAAAAAAAATAGAAAAACACAAGAGAAAGAAGAGGAGAAGGAAAAAGAAGGAGGAAAAGGAGAGGGGGTGAATAGGAGGAGAAAGATAAGGAAAAGAGGAGAAAGACAAGAAGTGAATAACTATAATGATCACTGAAAAAGAAACCCATTAATTTACAGAAGTCAACAACATTTATGAATTATGGTTATGAGATATTTGCATGCTTGTAAGAGAAATGAAGATAAAAATAATTCAATAATCACTATTAATACTGATGGCAGTGTGACTAGAGCTCCCTGGTCTGAATCTGTGAACACTGACCAAGGGATGAGCCCTGTTTGAACCCGCGCTCCTTGGTGAGGACTGGTCCTGGTTAAGGTTTGAAGGCCCCCCCCCCTTTCTGAATCCAGAATTTTCTTCATTTCTTTTCTCAGAAAAATAACATTGCATCTCGGAAGCCTGTCTCAGCATTCTGAATTCATGCTCAGTTCTAGAAGGAATTTACTATGTCAGAAGGAAGGATGGAACTGGAGAGAAAGGACCTGAAGAACCTAGCAGGATGAGCAGGTTTCAAAATGCGAACCCCAACTTCCAAACTCCTCCTTCTCTTCTCCCAAAGCCCAGGGCACTCACCTTCTTCCTGGGCTCTCTAGCTGCTCAGGCCTGAAGGTCTCTACGGCGCCGGCCAAAGGCTTGGGCACCCACATTGGTGGGCACGAAGTTGTCCTTTACCACACCCCCTGACCTGCTCAGCAAGCCTGCCAGCCTCTGGCTCGCGCAGGTGGCAGTGTTGCAGGCTCTCTTCTGGGCAGTGGCACTGGTTTGCAGGATGGAGAGAGAAGAGAAGGCCTGTGAGTGAGGGCTGGGGGAGGAGCCCACCCCGTGGGACCTTCACAAAGAGAAAGCAGCCCTTAGATATACCACTTAACAATAAGCATTTCTCCTAAGTGCAATTATCAAAGCTGTTAGGGGAAATGGCCTGGCAGCCTTTGGTAGGAGCTCTGCCCAAAAAAATCACCAAAAAGAGTTCCCAGCTATGGGGTACATACTGAAACCCTGCATTTATCATTCAAGAGGCATAAATGGCAAGGCTCAGCCCCACTCCAAAACACTCAAGGCATATATAGAGACCATACCCCAGCCACAGCAGCAACAAAACCACTTTCCATAGGAAAATGAAATTTCCCTAAAGTCTTACCTTAAATAAGCTCAGAGGACCTGGTTTGCAGCATCCTGTCCCAGAAATTCTTACCTGCTCCTTAGCACACTGTTCTTCTGCTACAGCTGGATCACAGAGATCACCCACCAAGCCCTATATCCAGCTGCTCTAAAGCTAAGGCTCCATCTAAGCCAAGGCACTGGACATCATAAGCCTTGACCATGGCCCAGAGCAAAGACCACTAAAGCTCAGGTTCTTTTAGAAAAATAAATTCATTTGTCAAATGGTGGAGCATGAGGCATGTGCTTATTTTAGTACATGCATAAGCAAGAACTGGAAAGCTATGCTACAAAATTCTCTGAGGGCTTAAGCTTTACCTGCTGTCTCTTACCTCTGATCTATGACTTCTGTTCTCTCCCTTTCCATCCTGAGGTCCCCAACATACTGTGTCATAAGCAAAGCTACTAATATCAGCTTGAAGAACATTCAGAGAGGAATCCACATGCATCAAGTTCATAAAAGGGAACAAGAAAGGAAATCAGGAAGGAGTGGGAGGAGCTCAGTTGGCATCCTGGGTACTCCCAAAGTGAAGGTAGCTGTCCCTCTGCAAGTTTTTTGGCCAAATCCCTTTTCTTGCCAGGTGTTTAAAGCCCAAAATTGATGCCACAGAAGGTATGAAAGTTGTTCAGATCCTGCCAGTATGTGCCCAGTGTGCAGATATTCAGATTACCGCATTGCTTAGCTCCAAGCCACAGGAAAAAGACATGCCAGACAGAACCATGCACCAGGACCAGCCCCTGTGGACAGTCAGCAGAAGGTTAGACCAGACAGGGAAACTATGAGGGGGACAGGAGATGTGGATGGGGGTGGGGGAAGCTCACACATCCTCCATTAGGAGGACTCAGAGGTGCAGTGGGCCAGGGCAGTGGTAAGGAAGGGTGACCTTTTCTGGCATTCCACATGCTGTGCAGACCTTCAAGCTTGCTTGGCAGAGCATTCTCTGGGTGGATGCAGGTCAACACATGCCTCTGCTATGGCAGTGCTGGGGTCAGGCCAGGGTTGGTCTCTTTTCCAAGATCAGGGTACACAAGCAGGTAGATCTAGGGAAGGGTGCTCTCCCTGGTTTTGTGACAACATTCACATCTCTCTAGATGTCCCCAACCTACCTTAGACATGGAGCTATCTGTCCCCATCCCCCCAAAGCCCTTCACCTTCACTTTGCAAGTGAGAAATGAAGACTCCTTGCAGGAAGAAAGAATAACATACCCAGGTGACGTTTCTAAAACCAGGGATACAGATTCCATCCTCTGGCTTCACACTTACTATTCCTAATATCCAGTTCTGGGATGTCTCCCAGTTCTGAAAGACCAACTTCCATAGTCAGTGATTCCACACTCTTCATCCCATTCCCCATTACTTTCAGAAATTGATCTTTTTAATGCATCAAACCACAGTCCCTCCAGTTCCACCAGGATCTCTGTTTTCCATGGAGCCTGAGAGTAGCTGAGTCCCACAGCCAGCTGAATAAGAACAGCCCGCTGGACTCCTGGGCAGGTGAGTTTTTCATACCTCTCTGGAGTAGGTCCTCCTCTGTATGTCAGGGCCAGGTGGGGAGTCTTACCTGGAGCCCCCTGTCTCCTGTTCCAGGTCACTGGCCTTCATTTGCACATAGTCCTTCACCAGTGCAGCCAGCAGGAGGCGTGCTTCCTCCTCGCCCAGTGCGGTCAGGTCTGGAATGCTCTCCAAGGCAGACCTGCGAAGGGGAAACAAACCCAGTGCAACCTTTGAGCCCCTGCCTGCCCCCCTCCCAGGCAGCCAGGCTCCTGGTACCTGCTTCTTCCCCTAAGGATATAGCTACCCTTTCTCCCAGTGAAGTGGGAATGAGGACGCTGATTCATGGGGAACCACACTGACTCTTAAGGCATAGAGCTGTCTGATCCCTGGGGCAGTGAGAGAGGAGTGTGCTCTGGGTTTCAGGATGTCTCACCTGAATGGTGCTGCTGGGAGGCTGACTGCCTGGCATAGGACCAAGATGCTGACAGCCAGGAAGGGTGAGAATTTCCAAAAGACCATGATGCCTCTCTGTAAAAGGAGAATGACGTTATGACTGCACCAGGACCACAAACCTAGCTTCCAGTCCTGTTCTTGCCACAACTGCCATGTGACCTCAGGCAGGTAACTTCACCTCCTGGTGCCTCTGTTCCTTTATTTGCCAGAATGCTGCTGTGAATCTCAAAAGTGGTAGTCAAGTGGTTTGATAGAGAAGAGGCAAGTGGAGGGGCCCGGTGGGGAGGCGTTGGGTTCTGTTTCCTGGTAGGACAGAGAAGCCCATATGCACACATTTTGCCCTGATATGTTAAGAAACCATGAGCGGACACACCCTGCTGTACACTTGCCCTCGTTGTGCTTGTCTTCTCACTGAAGTTTTAAGACCACCTTCTCCGCTGGCGGTCCAGCCAAAGCGTGGGGGGAAGAGGCTGGAAGGGTGAATTGGAAAGGGACACTCGGTCTGAGGATTTGGATTGGGGGCTTTTTTTTTTTTTTTTTTTTTTTGGCGCGTCAGTTACAGGTGCCTCGGGACTGCAGAAGTGCAGTTCTGCAGCAGGCGCTAGGTGCCCACCCCTTGAGTTGAGCCCACTCAACTGAAAGCACTGCCCCAGATCTGGTGTCACGTCCCTGGAACGCTCGTGGGCTGGAGACGCCTCAAAGGAAAAATTTTAGGGCTCCACTTTCCCGGGAACCAAACGTGATCACTAAGGACACAGACTTGAAACAACTCCTACAGAACCCTGCCCGCCGACGCGCTCCAAACGCAGAAGTCACACACACCCCTACCTAAACTTGCCCAGCTCCCAGCGCCCATGCGGAGCTCTCTGGGTGCCGGGGGTTCCACCCGCTTTAGTTAAGAGAAAATGCCTGGACAGCCCTAAACAGCACGGCTTCACCCCAGTCAGAAGAGAGTAGTACCACCAGGCTGCGGATAAGCGGAAATGGCGGAGAGACGAAAGAGAAGCAGGCAGGCAGATGGAGCAAAGTAGAGGAATTAATGGAGAGAGGCAGAATATCAGAGTAAGCAGAATGAGAAGTTTCTCACCTGGTAACTCGAGTTTCAGCACTGAAGAGCGACGATCCACGAGAACACAACACCTGCTGTGGGTGCCTTCTCGCCAGAGCCCCAAGGCATTTATTCCAGTGATATCCGGAAGGAGGGGGTCCCCCGCCTGCTCCGCCAATCCTAAGTGGCCAAGAACAACCAATCACAGGACTAACCGAGCTCCTCCTAGTGCGTCACACATCCACCTCTCTACCCTGTTTCTGGAGGTGGGGGGCATCCGCTCCCGCCTTTGCTTGCATTGAGGTCATTGTTGGGAGAAGGAGTGCCCAAGAGAAGGCGGATACGTCTAGAAACTGGAGGCACATTGGGGGAATTTGGAGGGTCCAGAGTTTCTCCCACTTCCTTGATGCATGAACTCCAGCATCTCCTACTCCTGCCTGGACCCCCAGGGAGGTTGAACCTTAATCCTGGGTTCTAAAAGGACTTCAGCAGAAATAGCATCGGAGGAGTAGTGAAGGAGGAGGAGTGAGGGCCCTTGAAACATTCTCTTTGAATCTCTGTGCTCCTGGGGTATTCCCTCCCACATGTGTGCCCAAGTGCCAAAGTCCTCAAAAATGGCTGTTTTGCTTTCAATCTGGCAGCCAAGCCTCCTCCGCCCCACTCCTCTGAAACTGAAACGGTAGGAACAGAAGAGGGGATTGGGGAGAGCGCTAACTTGGCCCTGCATGCACAGAAGGTTTTGCATCCCCTTACCCATCAGGTACCTCCAAATCCTAGACTGGGTTTGACATCCTCAGCCCCAACCCGGACCCTTAACTGCTGCACAGCTGCCCTGCCCCTCTGTCTTGTGTTTGCCAAAATGCAGGGCTGGGACTGCCTGTGCCCATCTCTCTTGCTCTTCATCCCCACCGCACTTCCCTGAAGGCCCTGGAGCTGAGCTATCTGGATGGATTCCAGAGCCCAAACTTGGAGAGGAAGAGAGCCGCAGGAGGCGGCCTTCCTATAGACTTTGACATCTGTTCCTTGCGCACCAGAAGGTGCGCATCACCCAGGCACTTACCTGAACCCCACACATGCTCTGCATTTCGCATTCACACTCACCGCCTCGGACAGAGCCCTCCCGGGAAAATGCTGTCTGCCATCAGCCACCCGCAAAAGGGCGCGCGGACACTAACCCCACCCCCCCAGACATGAAAGCAACCCCGAGTGTTTCTGCTTTACGAAGTAGGTGCGTTTTACACACAGAGGGGTACACATTGTCCCCCAAACATGCACACCGATAAACACATCCACACACGGGATCTCAGCATCTCCCTTTTTTCTTACGGAAAGCGGGTTCTGAGTGGATGCTGTCCACTCCCACCCCGACCCCCGCTCCCAGAGGGACAGAAGATCCCATCTCTGGCCAGAGGAGCTTGCAGCGGGGTGGGGTAGAGACGGTGAGGATATCAATCAATCAATCAATCAATAACGAGTTTCGTCCACTCTTCAGGATTGCCCTGCACAGTTTGGTAGCTGCGCAGTTGCCCCCAAATGTGCCCGCCGGCGCCCCTGTAGCCCCGCAAGGATTTAGGGAACCCTACCCAGGGGAGTAGGGCAGGAAATGAAGCCAGGGGCTTACTGGATTCTCTCGCTAGTGCTCACTGTTTCAGTGAGTCAGAAAGGAGCTTTGGGAAGTGCCTCCAGTCCTCTTGGTCATATGTCTCTGATGGGTTGATCTCTAGTACCGGAGCAATCAAAACTCCAGGTGACACCCAGAAAAGTTCCAACCCTCACCTCGGGTAAGTCCCGTTGGGACTGCCGTCCGGGTGCGCAGAGAGCAATCAGGCGGGTCACGTCATTGTTGCCTTGTCCCCTGGGAAGGCAGTGCAGGACCTAGACCGTGGCTCCGTGGCTCCAGCAGTGGCGAACTAAAAGTGGGGCAGAAAGGCTCCCAAGACCTTTGTAATTCCACACGAGGCTCCGAGGCTCTCTAAGGGGGTCTATACAAAAGGAGGGATTCTCAGCACCCTGATTGCTGGGTTCGCTTTCAGATGGAACAAGGGTCACTAAGGCAGACTTTACTTTGGAACCTTCCTACCAAAGCCACCTAAATACTAAGGAAATATCTGTGGATATTTCTGCCCACCGGCACCACCTTTTCCTGGACAACCACCTTCTCTGAGTTCTGGCAGAGCTCGCGGCAGCACCAAGCTCCACATAGGGTCAGTGTGGCCGGGTGAGGGCACAGGGATGGTCCGGAACACCCTACATCCTTGAGCCCCTGTCTCTCCCGCCCCGCGGGAATCATCAATGACTTGCGGGATCCAGGAAGCAGGTGGGGAGCACAAGAGGAGTCTTGATTTGTATTTGGCCTCTTGCAAAGCCCCCAATTTTTAATTTAAAGCCAACAGGATCTCCAAAGACTAGGTCTGTGACACTAGGATTTTTATGTATGTATGTATGTATGTATGTATGTATGTATGTATGTATGTATTGGAACAGACATCCATACTGGCACCAAGCAGGGCACAATCTTGGGCTGAGCCCAGTGCTCAACAGACGTTCTAGGTAACCCACAATATGCACATGACTACTGCTGGGGTGGTGTAGGCTGTGGTTTCTATAAAGGCCTCCAGGACTCATCCCTGTTAAGTATACCTGGTTCTGCAAGTTGGTTCTCTTCTTGAGTGCATTAATAGGATCAGCTATTTTAGCTCAGAGCATCCAGAGTAATTGGATCTAGTCTTCTTCCTCCACTAGTGTCTTTGAACAATGCACGGCACACAGTAGGTGCTCAGCAAATGCTCAGTGAAGGCAGAAAGAAACAAATGATGAATTAATCAACAGTTCCATTAGCCTAAGAATCAGACAGTAAATTCACAGCCAAGTTGAATTGAGCTGTAGACCCAATTTAGATCTGTCAAATAAAAGAGTACATAGTTGTTCTGAATGTGCACCTCTTTTTATTTAATAAAAGAAATTAGTGTCCTGATGAACACTTTTAGGGATCTGATGTGAAAGGAAGTACTGAAGTCTTCTCTTCAGGAGTCCACCAGCTTGAAAAGCAAAACAAGGCGATTTTCCTCAGCCCATCCTTGTATTACATTAGTGCATGAATGGGAAGAAAAGCCAATAAGATAATTTGCTTTTGAAATTGAGAAAATTGCATCTTGATTTCCCTGGAACTATTTTGAGTTTCAAGCCATCTCCAATCAACCTAACTAGCATGAGGATTTACTGAGAATAGTTTCCTAGGAATATCTTCAGCTTTTGAGTCACCTTTTAAATATTTTGATGTGCAGCTTAAATATTTCACATCATTACTTTTAGGTTTTGAAAATGGTAGTCTTAAATTTTAGAAAGAAGCTCCATATGCTATAGCTTTTGAAGTGTATTTTTATTTATTTTAACTTACTATTTTCTTAGCAGATTTCCTAAGAAGAAATATTCCATAGGAGAAAGTTTCATTCATTCAACATAAATTTATTGAAGAACCTACTATGTGCCAGGCATTGTTCTAGGTGCTAGGAATTCACAGTAAACAAAACAAAAACTCCTTTCCTCCAGGTGCTTGTATTACAGTAATGGGCTTAACAGGAATCCTTGTCTGTCACCCCCGCCCCCAAATATAACATATCCTATTTTAATACCCTCTCAATATTGAATATTATCTTTCAAGTCAGTAGTCAGGGTTTATATAATTAACACCATAAAAATATTATTTTCAGCTGAGCAAGAATCTTTGATTACATTTCTTTGCATATTTGTTTTATTTCATTAGCAATTCCCTGTTTTCACTTGCCTAGTTTTAGTTTTCTTTCTGCCTAATACTCATTTGTCTCTTTTCTTGGATTTTATCTGTTCATCCCTGATGATGACTCCCTCACTTCCTCACTTTGGTGGAGCATATTCACCAGTATATGATTAACAGTTTTCCTTGGGAAGAACTCTAAGTCAGAAATCATTTCATTTTGAATGTTCAAGGAATTCTCCACTTCCACTTCTTTTTTTTTTTTTTTTGTTTTGGTTTTGTTTGGTTGTTGTCAGTCATTATTGTTTGCTTTGTTGCTTTATAATCCCTATCTTCTTTTTCTCATCAGTGTTGGAAATTTTCATGAAGATGTACCTTATGCACCTTTGTGGGGACAGTTTTTATACGTTGTTCTGAATACTGAGGGAATACTTGCATATCCTTCAGTGCAGGAGAAATTTTTACTTTGTTTCATTGGTGATTTCCTCCTCTCATTTTGTTGTTGTTATTCAACTTCTTGGGAGGTTTTCTTGTTTTAAAACCTTTTTGATATTTTTCATATTCAAGAGTTTTTATTTTATCCTCTGACTGTACTTTTTTATGTACCTCTTGTACTTATTTAATGGGTTCACCATCTTTTAGCTTTCCAAGGCTATTAAACATTGGTTATTTGTTCTGTTCTTATAAGAGCTAATCTTTGCATTTCTAGTTCTCCTCAGCTGTTGATTTATATTGAAGAAGGAGGCAATAAAGTGCTAATTAGAAGCTGAGGATTGAAGAGTTGTCTGCACGGGGTCCTGAGTATAGAATGCTCAGATGGGAAGTGACTTTGCCATTTGTAGGGGGAGGGAGAACCCTTAACTATCAGTAGTTATGAGTCTTTTCTTTTGGTTTCTTGTTTGCCCTAAGAGGAGTCCTCTTATCTCCCAGGTGGGCTGAAGGTTGGAGTAAAGTATAAACTGATGAGGAAAGAAAGAAGCTTAGAGTCTACCATTCATTATGGTAATCTTCCAGTCTTTTCTGGGACCTAAAAGAAATTATAAGAAAATCCAAAACATACCCTCTCTTAAAGGCTTACAATCACTCCTACTTTCTGCCCATCCTGTAACTACCAGGCAGATGTAATCAACCACTCAAAGACCTGAACTTTTCTAGGTCCACATTTCGTGATGTTTTTTACTTACTATATTAGAGTTTAAAGTAGAAACATACACCTTCACATTGCTTTCCCTTCTTCCAAACCAGGTAAGAAGACTGGCCTGAGGGTGAGAAGTATAGACAGTCTTCACAGAGCCCTCCGTTTATACTCAGTCCTTAGCTGATTCCCGACATCCATGACAAGATACCTGCCCGGAGGCTGCTATCTCCAAAGCCAGAGAAACAGAGATGCCAACATCAAAAAGTCCCTTCTAGAGAATATTTTTAGAGTTGTCTGTGCCTGCCAGAGAATGAGCAAAGCATAGTGGCCCAGACCCAAACTGGTCATTCTGAAAGGTGGACAGTCTCAGTGAGTGACGTCAGGAATTACTCAGGTTGGTTTCCTCTGAGGTGATTAAAATTCTCTCTGGCTCAGACGCATAAGAACCAAATTGATTCTCCCTGACAGAATTGTTCCGTACTGCAAAGGAGGTAGAAATATAGTCTTTAAAACTTCCTTGTAAGGCTAATTTGAGTAAAATCTCCATCATTCAGTGCTCTCAGACAATGAGAGTTTGGGGTAAAGTAAACTCCAGGTAACTGAAACATAGTTTAAATGGAAAGCACACTTCTAAAAGGCCATTATGGATGGAACCCCTCTTAAAATGCATAACATTTCCTCTTAACCTTCTCTGGATGACTCATACAACATCAGTCACAGTGCTGTCTCCTGAGTCAGGATCTGAGTTAGCCAAATGGTTTCCCACCATACCAGCTGACCCCCGGTTGCTGTGCTTTTGAGCTCTTGACCCATCATTTTTAGTTGTTCATTTTCTTCCTCACAGGATCTCATGTTTTTAACTTTGAAGTTTTCTTCTATTTACTGTTAATATTTCTGCCTTTAGCCCCAGACCCATTCTACCTGGATTTTCACCTCCTAATTCAATTCCATTGGGAAAACAGTAGAAGCACACTCAGTAGAGGTGGGTGGAGCAAATCAAAAGTAAGAAGGGTTAAGAGAAAGGTCTAGGTGTCTTTCCTGTGCAGCTATAATGCATTGACTTAGTACAGTCAGTCACTCAAAGACCCTTCTCCTATCTTTTCTAGCCCTCGACTATGACCTAGAAGAAGGGGAATTCTAGATAGATGAGTGTTTTCTTGATGTTAAAGACATTTAATATAGGCTGTAGGTTTAAAAGAGCATCTTGCATAATATGCTCCAATATTCTGCAATTATGAAGAGGTTGTATCTCAGCTCTATCCAATACAAGAGCCAGGAGTCATATGTGGCCCTTGTGTACATGAAACATAGCTAGTGAAACTGAAGGGCTGATTTTAATTTTTTATTTAGTTTTAATTAATCTGAAAGTAGATCTCTGCATATGGCTAGTGGCTACTCTACTGAGCAGCACAGGTCCGCAGTATAGTTGTTAAATGCACAAATTATGGAGCCAGGCTGTCTGTTGTTGAATTCCGGATCCCACGTTTATTAGCTATGTGACCATAGCAAACCATTTAAACTTTTTGTGCCTGCCTTTGAGAAATAAGGATAATGCTATTACTTATTTCATAGAGCTGTTGAGAGGATTTCTAAAGGGCAATGGGGTTCTTAGAACAGTATAGGGCAAATAGTAAATGCTGTATAAATGCTAATCATTTTGCATTTCTCCAGAAACAGACCATAGAACAAAAACTTGGATACAAACCATTTGTTTGGGAGTTGCAGCAGTAAGGGAATAGGGAAGTGAGGCAGAGAAGGGAAAGTAGACATTTACAGAACATAATAATGAGACGAGTACTGCTGTAGACAGCTGAAACTTAACCCCTGGAGACCCTCTGGACGGACCACTATAGAAAACATGCCTCAGAATTGTCCCACCCAAGGAATGATAAATTATTTATCCACCAATTCCAATCCATCATCAGTTAAAGGGTATCATCACCTAATCATCCTGCCTCACAGACCTTCTGTGCCCAGAGAAAATCCCCAGGCAGATAGTTATAGGTGCTTGAAGTAAGAGCTGTAGGTGCGGATGGGAATGGCAAACCCTAGCAGAGTACCCAAACAGTCTGCTATAGCCCGTATTATTATTATTATTATAAAGTATCTGCCACTGCTGACCCTCCCTGGAAATAAGCAGAAATAAGTTTCCCATTCATAATATGTTGTGAAAGATGAACCAAAAGGCTGTGGTAGGCTGATGTGACTTCATTGGTTTCTCTGGTTCTTCTTATTCCTAAGATCTTTTCCCTCAAGTATCTAGAAGGTCATTTAATGGCTTCTTAGTCCTAGAGCCACTTGTCTTCATCTTTGATCAGTAGGCAAATTCACAGAAGTATCAGTGCCCTCAAACCCACAGAGAAGCTCACAGTTCCAAGGAAAATAGAGGACCAAAGACTCATTGTGGCTAGGTGAAGTTTGGGGATCCTAATCCTAATATTTGTTTTCATGAGTCAGTATATTATTTCTTCTTGGATAGATCCTATCTTCTAAAACCTGGCATTTTAGAAGTTTTCTTTAGTTAAGAAATTACTGGAGAATAATTTCTTGTATTTATTGTTGAAGATAATATATTAGACTTGTTTTATGTGTATGGGTATTTTTAGCTCTCTGCCTTAAGTTAAATCTGAATTTTCACATGAACCCCTAAAAGTACAGAGAGCCTTGGGATATGGCAGTATGGTTGTTCACAATAATACTAATTGTTAACACTTGATGTTGTATTAATCTGGGTGCATATAACAGAATCCTTTGGCTAATTTAAGCAGAACAAGGTTGTTAAAAAATATCAGGTACTGTCTTAGTCTGTTTTGCACTGATATAACAGAATACCCGAGACTGGGTAGTTTATAAAGAACAGAAATTTATTCTGTAACAGTTCTGGAGGTTGAAAATCCAACATCAAGATCAAGTCCCTTACATTCAGTCTGGTGAAAGCCTTCTTAAATGAGAGTCTTCACAGGGCAGAAGGTAGAAGGGAAGCTAACTGACCACTTTTTGAAGCCTCTTTTACAAAAAGCCTTAATCCCATTAATAAGGAAGGAGCCCTCATACTCTACTCTCCTCTTAAAGACCTACCCTCTCAAAAACACATAGCCAGAAATAATATATCCAGAGAAACCAACCCCATCATGGAAATGTTCTATGAGAAAGTTATAGCAACTTTAACCCCAGGTGACTCTACACATACAAAGACCTTCTTGTCTCATACAGCATCCATCAAAAAGTGTTCACTTTTGCATTCTAAATGTTAGCAACTACCTCTGATTTCCAGAACCTAAGTTTTATGTGGAACTTTAGTTGCAAGAAAACTTGGAAAATCATGTTCTTAATTTTCTAGCATATATAGGAAGTCTTGTGAAATGCCTTTGTATGTGTATTGAACAAGCCACCTACTGCTTAATTTGGATGTTTAATAATTCTAACTCACCATACCCAAAGAGGAACTTGGGGGTTTTCCATCCAAATCTGTTCCTCCCCCATTTTTACCCATGGTGGTAAATGTTAGCACCAATGACTCCTTTTTCCCTCATTTATATCCAATCCATCAGGAATGCCTCTCCTCTCCTTTCCTCACCCCCAAATGCATTCCAAATCCTTTCCCTCCATCTCCATTTGGGACTCTGGACTAAACCACTATCATATTCTCCCTGTTCAATTGCAATAGTCTCCTAATTACTCTCCCACTTTGACTGATAACCCTGTAATTCCTTCTCGGCATAACAAAAGATAGGTCATATTGAGTCACTTTCCTTCTGACAGTTCTTCATATAATTAGGATAAAAATGTAAATATTTTTTCATAGCTTTTTAATTTTTTAAAATATATTGACATTTATTTTTTATTTTCAATGTTAAATTTGAGTGCATATCAAAATATATCATATATAGGTTTCATCAATCTATCCGCATATTTACAAAATATATATTCATAGGACTCTCCTCGCTTTCAGATCCTGTATGCTTATATATGTTTTCACACATAATTTCAAAAGTACATTCTTACGAATATTCATATTTCTCCATATTAATCTTAATTCTCTAGCCTTAACCCTAGATCAGTACAAAATATGATATTATCCTTTCCATACCTCTGTATATCAACCTAATGTGACTTAAACTCACATACACCAATATGAAATTTAAAATGCATTTTGACTTCTAATTTCAATTTTCCATGCTAAATTTGCATACATGTCACAATGTATCATATATAGAATTCATCCTGACATCCATATATTTGCAAAATATATATTCATGAAACTCACATTTGACTCTTCCTTGTGTCAGGTCCTGTACATTTTTCCATAGCTTTTAAGACCTAACTCTCTTTTCTCTCCAGTCTTTGTAGGGCAGTCTCCCCTTGCCCATACAATGAAAGGTACTAGAACTCATACACCACGACATTTCCCATGCTACAGCTTTTGTATTCGTTCATTTCTCTGCCTAAAAATCTTTCTCACCAGTCAGTCCTCCCCTCCTATACACTGTACCACCATCACTCTTTTGGTGTCTGGTTCCAAAATCATGAAATCACTTATCAGTGATGCTGAATCACTCTGTATAAAGGCCTTTACTGACTACCCTCCCTATCTAATGTCCCTTCAGTCTCTTTATGACATCAACATGTTGAGCTTCCTTTATATAACTTAGCAATCTTTAAAATTATCTCTGAAATACACATATTTGTATATTACTTGTCCTCCATTACTAGACTGTAAGCTCCTCAAGTCTCCTTAAATAGCTTGTTCATTCCTATATCTCCAGTACCCAAAATGGTGCCCAGCACGAAGATGAGGTTAATAAACATCTGAAGACCTAGGGGAGCAAATGAATGAGTTTTTCTCTCAGAGCATACATCAGGCAAGGCCAAAGACAGCACACATAGAAACTAGAACTAGACTGTAAAGCATGAAGTAGGTTTAGCCAACTCTAACTTGGAAGGGATTGGCAGAGTCTATCTCATATGAGTTACACTAGCATCAGGATAGCCCTTCAGTAAAGGGGTTTCACAAAGTTGTGGCCTTCCACTCAACAAAAATGGGAACGATTCCTCCCTTCTGTTCTGTGGGATTCCATTGGAGGTTGTTTGCCCAGACTTTTTCATATCATTGCATCAACACCCTTGAACTCACTGTGCCTGCCTCGGCTCAGCCTGTGACTCACGAGTATCTTGTAGCAAAAGAAATTCAGTAGAGGGCAAAGCCCTCACCTTACCTTCCTTTTAAAGACCTTTGATGTTCTCATGTGTCATTTCATAATTAAGATTGTCAATTAGTCCCCTTATCTCTGATCCTCGCTTTCCTCTCTCCTAGCCAAACTCAACCTTCAGCCCACACAATGAAATTCAACAAAATGAGGTAACAGTGTTCTGTGTGAGTCACTCTGGGCAACTCTGTTCAGAGAGCACTGTGGGGTGAGCAGCCAGAGGCCAGGCAAGTGTTTTGGCCATCCAAGAACTGGCAGGCAGCCTGAGAGACACTCTCACCTGATGATGGACTAGCAGGATGATTCTTGGAGGAAATGGTTTCCAACAGCTGCACAAAGAGTCACTTGGCTTATGCACAGCAGTGCTCTTCTAGATTAAAAACATTGTCATCATTCACACTGCAGCATGAAACCCTTTCACACCGTGCTCACATTCTTATAAGTTTCCCTCTATTGCAGATCAATGTCAGGACCCTTCCATGACATGGGTAGCATCGCTAAGCTGCTACTCCACCCAAACATCCCTATACAATAGGAAGGGCAAACACAATCAGAGAGATTTCCATGAGCTATATTTCTTTGCTGAGCACTCAGAGGAAAAGTATAAGGATTTGGAAGAAGGCTTTGTTTTCTAAAAGACTTTTGTTTATTCCTGAGAATCCCTCTACTTATTCCCGGAGGAGGTCATCTTTTAGATGCTGTCAGTCAGAAAGGAATTGGCAGCCAAGGAGAGGTGCTCAGAGAGGTTTCCAACTAATGCAGCCAGAGGAAAACTGCCAAAGAAGCAGGGCTCCTTAGGATAAGTAAATTGAAGGATATTTGGGGGATAAAAATAAATCCTTTTTGAAAATGAGAGATGGAAGGATGCTGTATATACAAATTGCCTTGTTCTGAACAATGATGTTGCCAAGGCTGGTCGTGCAGACCAATGACGTAAATAAAGACGTTTTCAGACATGCTCAATGGCCTTTTTTTTCCCCAAAGGTATCTCCTGTTTCCATCTCATCCTCATGCTCACAGGATTTTCTCTGGAATGTTCATAAATATTTCACTGTAGTCATAATCCTGGTGGTCCCAGATTGGGGCCTTTGAGATTGAGAACTTCTGAATAGGGACTGGGGAAACCAATCTAAAGACAGACACTGGCAAAAGACAGATGGGATGCCAGCCTAGTGTCTGAGAGGACACAGCTTCAGATTTTTTAATTTCAGACAAAATCAGTCCTGTTATATTGCACTGATGAAACGCAATGACCAAGAATCTATATGCTGAAGAACCACTCAGGTCTGAAACATTTCAAGTCACAGAGTAGGAATCCCAACCCAACACCCAACCAGAACATTGGGGAGACTGGAAACCAAACTTTTCCCCTCCCACTGTGGAGGGACTAAGGACCAGAGTATCAGAATTCTGTCTTAATGTTGTAGTGAAGAGCAAGACAGCTAATCAGTGGAGATGAACACAGGAATTCAGCACTAAGTATTGTGTTATAAGAGAAGAAGAAAAGTATTGATTTGGTGCTACATGAAGATCCTGGGATACTGGTTCCTAATTATAACTTAGGGAGAAGTTCTGAAAAAGCCCTGATGGCAGCTGAGCATCCCTAAACTGACACATGGCCTGAGCAAGGCAAGTCCAGGTCCCCAGATTGGTAGAACAGACACTGTTAAGATAGTCTACCATGAAAAACTCACAATTAAAATAGGCAAAGAGGAATCACAAGACAGAGACAGACAAAGGGTTTTTTCAATTCTTAAAGAACTCAAAGAACAAAATCTAAGGTACCCTAAAGACTGAAGAGCTCATCGTTGAATTTTAGGTAGTCAATAGTTTTTGTATTCCCTTTCCCATCCCTAATCTCAACTATTCTGTCTACCAGTAAAACACATTAGACAGGGCACTTGGCAATGTAACAAGTATGTGTACAAAATGAAAGAGGTAGTTCAACAGCAAAGCTCCAAAACAGCTTGGCTTGGGGATTTTCCATGGTATACAGTTCCTTTGGGGAAGGGCCATTTTAATAATAATAATAACAATAATAATAAGAAGAACAATAACAATAGACAATATTTATTTCACAGTTTCCACATACCTAAGCTGAGCAAAATATACATAATTATATATACAATGAAGCTAAGTACTATAGATATGAATGGTAAAATATGTATTATAAAGCATATATACTATATACTGTAATAAATATGTTAGCAAATTCTAAATGGTTTCCATTTTTATATAGTTAATATTTGTCAAATAATAGTTTTAAGAAAATACCTTTCAAATATTGTTAAGAAATAATTCCTGAATAAGGATAAATTAATTGATTTTTCTTTCTTGTTTTATTAATTAATTTGTGAAGGTATAAACTCTGACACGGAATGAATTTCACAAAATCATAGCTCAATCTCCTAAAATACTAAGAAAATGAATTTATACATGCTGGTAATTAACCTTAATAACTTAATCAGTTAAGATATTAAGGAATTCAGAAATACAGAATTCCCTGATTTGAAAAAAATAGCAAGCAAAAAATACCCTCCCAGTTTCAAATACAAATTAATAGAGCTCTTTTTTCCCTGGAATTTCTCTTTTACCTCCTACTACCACTAATCCCAATTCTGCCCCACAAACTAAATGTGAAATGTATCTACTAAACATAGAATCTGAGCTAGCAGATATTCCTGCTCTCAGTCCAAAATTAAACAGCTCTGAATTATAAAAATGCATACAAATTCAAATAACTAGAAAGATGGTTTAAATTCCTATATGATCAAGGGTTGGGGGGAATACTAAGGTTTTTTTCAAGAGGAGGTAAAAATCACTTCCAGTGTACACTATAAGATTTAAATTATAGAAAAGAACCAAATAATTAAATTATATGCCAGGTAATTAAATTAACTGTGGGAGAGTTGTTTTGTTTTTGCCTAATATGTTCACTCCATAAGAAGATTAATCCATAGTTTAGTATAATCATTTGTCCACTGGGTCCATCAGACACTGGAGACAAATTTACAAGAACTATAAAGCTTCTAAAGCCAAATTGCCCAGAGCCTTTTATGTGGCAGGCACTTTGCTAGGTACACAGGAAAAACAAGAAGTATAAATGTTTTATGAGAATTCATGCTGAAAATCTATTCTTGATTACTCCTGTGGAATTCTCTAGGCAGGGAAGAGTCTAGTGGGGTACAGGTCTAGGATAAATCATTATTTCCTGAACACACCTTTATCAGACTCATTGCTATGGTAACATGTCCCCCAGAGGCATGTGTTGGAAGGTAATCCCCAGTGCAACAATGTTGGGAGATAGAGTCTAATAAAAGGTGCTTAGGCCTGAGGGCTCTGCCTACATGAATTAATTAACTCACTATCACAGAAGAGGGTTCAATATTTCTATATAAAAAATTTTATGTTTTTTTTCATTATGAAAGGGTGACCTTTGCCCCTTTATCCACTCCCCCTCCTCCCTGCCCCATCTATCTCTTTTTCTTACCCTCTCTTTACCCTTCTGTCTTCTGCCATGGAATGATGCAGCAAGAATTCCTCTGCAGATGCCAGCTACTTAGATTTTGAACTCCCCAACACCAGAATTATGAGCCAATAAAATTCTGCTCATTATTAATCACCCAACCTGTTTTATTGTTATAGCAGCACAAAATTAACTGAGTTACCCAGTTTATTTTTATACTTGCTTCCCATTGTTTGTACCCACCCACTCCCCCAGCCAAGCAGCCTTAACATAGTTTCCATGGTTCAGAGCCAGGTCACTAAAGCTGTGTCCCCCCTCCAGCAACACACATGTAGATACAATGCCCCCAAATATAGGGTATTTTGAGAAGGAAGGACCAGCAGGAGCTCTGCTTCCCAGCAGCTTCCCAGGAAGAAAAGGCAGTACAACTCAGAGCGCAGCAGAAGCACCACCTCATGGGACAAGCTTGACCAAGGGAAGAAACCACTGCAGGAATGAATTAATTCATCTCTTCAGCTTCCTCCTTCCCTACCTCACTCACTCCAGTATCTGAACCATGGACTCTTCCAAATGCAATAATAGCATACTTGGCTTCTCTTAAGACAGCCTATTAGGCCAAGAAACTGGTTTTGTTTATTATCTATGAGCAGTGGCCCACTCAGAAACACACCCCCTCTTTCCCTTGCCTGGCTTCCCATTTCCCCTCAATTCTACTTACTTGAGATTAAACTCACCACTAAAATATTAGGATATTTTGTCTCAGATTCTATTTTCTAGGAAATTCATGCTAAGACAGTATCTGCAGTAGCCCTGGAAAGGAGACCTCATGACAGATTTGGAGATGGATTTCTCACCCATCTGACAGCATCAGTGCCATGGTTTGGATCTGGGGTGTTCCCCAGAGGCCCACATGTTAAATGTTTGGTCTCTAGCTTGGCACAGTTGGGAAGCAGTAGAAACTTTTGGGGGCTTACTAGGAGATTTTAGGCCCCTGGGGACACCCTCAAAGGCAATTATGGGACACCAGTCCCCTTCTCACATTTTCACCTCTCCGATGCCATGAGGAAGCAGCTTCCTCTATCATGTGCTTCCCATCATGGTGCACTGCCTCACTGCTGGCCCAAAAGCAATAGGGCCACTGTCCACAGACTGAAATTTAAAAACTGTGAGCTAAAATGTAATTTTTCTCTTTATAAGCTGATTATCTCAAGTGTTTGCTATAGTAATGGAAAGCTGGCCAATACAAACAGACTCCATTAAGGTGTAAGCAGGGTGGTGATGAAACCTGCCAGGCAGGCCTCCTGATTACTGGTCTTTTCTTTCACCTGTGGTTAACTGATATGTAGAAGAGCAGGAAATGGGGAATTGAAATTATCAAGTGGCTATTTCCCTTGATTACTATAATTTTGTGGTGTTAAATTATTCAGAACCCAGAGAACACTCCATATACCCCAGAGAGAATAGCTATTTGCCCTTACTGTGACTGATACATCATCTGAATATGTGTTTGCCTTCCCTGTTCAGCACCACTTCTCATGGTCTTAAGACTGCCTGAGATATTGTGTCCCACTGTCTTTTAAGATACAGTTTATGTATTCAGCCAATAATTTGTTGTGTCATCTTCTCAGTAATTAGAAAACACAACTAAAGGATGGAAATAATATTGGTACTTCTCACCATTATTCCCCAAAACACACTTACAGAAATGTGCTTCCTACCCTTGAAAACTGATATTCTGCCATGCATCTCATGAAACTATGGTAGACAAAAAGTATATATTTGAGATTTTTGCTTGTTTGTTGCATTGCTGGGAATCAAACTCAGGGCCTTACACTTGCTAGACTATCATTAAGCTTATCCCAAGCCCCCAAAAGTAGATATTTGGATTGTAAGAAGGACAATTGATTAAATGACAAAAACTAAAGGGAGCTGATTGATTGCTTTCAAGAAGGAAAATGTTTCTAGTAATATGTCATAAGGCTATATGAGCTTGTGGATCAATATTGGGTTTATCTATTAAACAATTTGTGCAGTGTATATATGTAGACTCAGAGGACTATCTGGTTCCCAAAGAAAGAAACAGTAATCATTAGATTACTTGATGTTAGCATCAAAATGGACTTTATCTTGCCATTTGGGGAGAGTATAGTGAGTAACCTGAGGTTTGGAACTTCAATCAACAAAACATCTTGATATTTGAGAACATCTGGAATACCCCATTTTTTGCCTATTTGGAGAACATATTCTTGAATTCTGTCCTTGTGTGCTTTATATACTTCACTATTACATTATTTGAGGAATCATTATTATTGTTGTATAAATACCATATGGGAGTGTCACATAGACAGCACATCATTGACATCTCTATTTAAAGGAAACCTCAGATGCTATGCCTATTTGTTCCTGGTATATATTGACGATGGTCTCTGATAAGATTTTTAAAAGAAAAAATACATAAATCTAGTAACAGAGAATGACAGCAAGTGGAGCTGTTTAAAATAAGAGGAGAATTTGAAGTGTTACCAGTAAACATTCACTAATGAAATATTCATAGGGACAGCTGTTCTAAGGACAAAGGTCTGTTGAAAGTTAAAGGATCATGTTGATGTGTACAGTTCAATGAAATTTGCACCATGAAGAATTATAAAAACTATGCCTATAGCAATATTCTGTTTACAAAATAGAAAAATCCAAAAAAGCAAAAAGTCAACCAAGAATATCTGTATTAAATGGATTATTGGCTATAAAAATACCCAGGATGTCTAATGTATAACATTCATAAATGAGTGAATGAATGAATGAATGAATGAATGAAAACCCTTTCTATTTTGACTTGTTTCAAGGTTTTCAGCCCGAGTCTTCTCCCAGAACAGATTCTAACTTCAGATCTTATAGACTGTGCTCAAAGATACAGTTCAGACTGGGCTTAGTGCTATAACTGCATCTGTACCTAACCTTCCACTCCAAGAAGACTGCACAGCTGTATTTGAACTTTTATAAACTTCTAAAAACCTTTACTGATTCTCAGCATAAAATATGTCCCCTTTAGACTAGGCTATTAGGCAGACTCTGGAGAGGAGGGATGTTATGTATGAAGACAGTGTCAGAGATCCTGAAAATACAATTCTATCTTCTATCCTGCAGCATTCTAGCACAGTTGCTGTGTGATGCTGCCAAGTATTCTATTATGGGGCAGAGCTGTTCTGTGGGACTGCCAGGGGAAGCTAGCTCTCTGTTTATATGAAGATGGCACAATAGCTAACAGGGAGCAACCAGTATGACCACTCTGCTTACCCATTCAGAATTGTTCAAGTGAGAAGCTATAAGGAATACAGATACTGGCTGGTAATTTGAGCAAGGTCTCATGTGGTCCCTATCTTGGTGTGGTCTCCATACCAGTTTCTTTTTCTAGGCTTTGAAGTATAGGAACTCATATTTTCTTTCATTGCACCTGGAATCATCCAGAAGTGGGATATTGACTCCCATAAAATTAAATTCAATGAAGGCTAATGTGTGTAATTTGCAAAGAAGAATATACCTTCCTCTTTCCAAGAACTAGAACCTCATGCCTCTTTCTGGAGCTCACTCTTCTTCATAGTAAGATAACCAAGAAATTGTCATCAGTATCTTTCTTATTTAGAAGAAAAAAATAGAATCTTTCTTATTTAGCAGAAGAAATTCAATAGTCAACAGGAATATTTCAGGCCAGCATGGTAAGATTCTAGCTATTTCCCCACTGACCAGAATCCTGTGCTAGATGTAGTCTGTGCCCCTAGGAATGATTTCAACAAGCTCATTATTGGCTTCATGGGGGAAATCCTACAAAAACAGATTGCAAATTTTGTTTATTTTTGCAACTATTGATTATCAAATTATCATGTTCTCTTCCAAAATAAATAAAAAGAGTAGTAATAATTTTAATTAAACTTGTGATATTTGGTGGTGAGTAGGTGATGGTGAATGATAGGATAAATTCTAAAATAATTCTCTGAGTGCAATATAGAACTGGCTTTTAAACTGATTAGGTGGATTGGGGAAAGGGAATGATGACTTAATGATATGATGAATTAGTTTTGTAGTGGAGGAATTAACAGTGAAATAGAAGAGGTTATGAATCTTTAGGGTTTGTGGCCATATTTTCCCACATCTTTTGATATTCGTGAATGCTGTTATGATTGAATGCTTGTGTCCTTCTAAGGATCATTTGTTAAAGTCCTACCCCACAATTTGAAGATGGGGCCTTTGGAGGTAAATTAGGTGTGGGTGAGGTGATGAGGGAGGAGCTCCCATAAAGATAGACACTTACTGCATACTTATAAGAGGAATAAAAGACACCAGAGCAGGCACGTATGCTCGCTCGTGCTCCCCCTCACTCTCTCACACACACACACAAAAACCAAAAAGAAGTCATGTGAGCACACCGTACCATAGTGGCCACCTTCAAGCTGAGGAAAGAGGGTTCATCATGAAACATATCTTGTTGGCACCTTAATTTTGAACTTCCCAGTCTCTAAACCTTGAGACACAAACTTTCATTATTTAAGGTACCCTGTCATGACATTTGTTATGCAGCCCAAATAGACAAAAAGATAAATGCCATCTGCAATAAGATCATATACATTTTGATATTTACCTTCCCTAAGTGATTTCATACAATTTTTTTCTGGCCAATTTGAAACAAGTATATTAATTCTTTACCACTATTCCTTGGAATGGTGAGTCAGGGGAGGGTAGTGCTTAAATCCACCAATAAGTAACTGCAAGACTCTTAAATGGCATTTTGGAAATCTTCCAAGAGGAAGCATAAATGCCCTGGGTTCATTTATAGGTCATAAATTGTAATTTGTCTCCAGAGTTTTTAAAAAGAAGTATGTGTTTATATTCAGATTGATGGTTCTGCATCTTTAACCCTGACTAAATAGGTTTGGGACAATGTATAGGCTACTAACATTTCTGTGGTGGATCTATTTTCTGAAAGCCTCTTTGAGCTCACCACTCTCAAGGGCTTCACATAGTAAATCACTAGTACTACAGAAATTCATTAAAAAAAAAACTGACCATAGATAAATCTGTAGGAATCTGTGCTCTAGCTGAAATGTCAGATTGATTCTATGATCCAATGACAAGTTGTGTCCATTCCACAAATATTTATTTATATACTAAAATGTCCTGGGCGCTTTGAAGTGTTCCTTACCCACATTCAAGGCAGGCTTCTGCAGTAGTTGCTATCACATCTGTTTTACAGCTTGGAGTATGCAGACTGAGAAAGATTAATTAACTTTCTGAAGATTATACCTCTTATATATGGTAAACTAGAAGGAAACTCATACTTGCATTTCATCTCTCTTCTATTTTCAACAAATCCAACTGCTTTTTAAACCAACCAAAAAAGTTTGAAACATTAGAAAATTAGTCAACTGGGTATGTGCTAAGAAGTGTCTATTAAATTTTTAAGAGTTTTATCAACACTGTCAATTAAGAGAAAATCTGCCGGAAAATAGGCTTCTTCACCTGCTCACCTGGAAATGTTTGAAGCGACCCCTACAACAAGTGTGAAAGAAGCTAGAGAGAAAAAAAGGGCAGGGAAGGGGAATATCTCACAAAAATAGAAAAGAGACCAGTAGAGTACAGGAAAGGGATCAGGAGGAGGGAAGCGGGGAGGTACTGGAGAATGAAACTGACCAAATTATATTGTTATATTGTGCACATGCATATGTAACAACAAGTCCCACCATTATGTGTATTGTTAATGTACCAATAAAAGGAAACAAATTTTAAAATAAACAGAAAAAGAAAAGCATGACAGCTTTTTGGTGGGAAAGTGGATCTATTTCAGTGACCAAGAAAACCCAGCAAGTAATGCTAGAAAGAGTTGCTTACTCCTCTCAAACCTTGAATCAGTAATTCATCCTAGAAAGAAATTATAGTAGGTTTCTACCTCTCTGTTAAAAGACCACTCTCAACATTTAAACCAATTCCTGAAGTTTTCTGTTCTTCAAAGTTTGGGGCTGTTGGCTTTCTGCAGGCTCCTCGAAGGTTGAGTTCTCCAAGAACCCCTCACCCCAACCTTATATCAACAACAATAGCACACAATGCCAATTTGGGGCCCCTTTCAAATGCATGGAAATATTTTGCTTCAGGTACACCTCATGGGGGAAACTGTTAAGAATGAACCAATAAACCAAAAACTAAACCTTATAAAATGTTGTTGTTATGGAATATTCATTTATACACATTCATAATCTGATATTTAAATTAGATCTAAATACATACCAATTCTCTGTTCTTCCCTTCCCTCACCAATTTGCCATTCTGCACTATGAGAAACCAGCTTCTTCCTTCCCAAACTGCAACACAGGGAGTATAAAAGAAATGCAAAAAATAGATGAACATAAAAAATGAAACCTTTTAGCATAAATTCATTCCCTTCTACACAATGCCTGACTTTGAATTTCCACTTTGGTTCTTCTTCATAATTTTACTCATCTAATTCATGCTTCACATTCTTTCTGTTGACTAAAGGAAACCTCCCTTGTCTCCAAGAGGCCTTCTGGGGTGGAGGTAGGGAGGTTTAATGAATGTTCCCAAATATGACATAGTCACTGCAAGGCATCCACCACGAGACTCCTGGGGTGCCCACTAGGTGATGTTGACTGCTCTAGCCAGTGCTCACAGATGAACCCATCACCTTCTAGCTGCCCAGCAGCTCTTTGGAGATCCACTCCTGCTCTACTTTCGTCTAAATAAAGGTGTAGAATTGACTTCATCTGTGGGTTGTGGAGTAGGCATCCCAACTTGGCCTTACCCAGGACTCCCATTAATTCAAATCCCACTTAAAACATAGCTCCAAGATGGCCATGTGACTTAAGCCAATCAACTAGAATCATGTCCACTCTACCTGGAGGTGCTGGGATGGTCGTACTCTTTCTCCTGGAGAATCATTAGCAGAAAGGAAACTGTTTTGCTGGAGTTACTGGCATCTCTGGCCCCACATTGGGGAAAATCTGCCAAGAAAGGAACTAACACAGAAGAAAGCAAGAGGCAGATAGAGACAAAATCCAGTGTTATTTCAATTCTACATCTAGCCATGACTAAAGGCAGAATAAATTCTTCAACCTCTGTTATATAAGTTAATTTTTTGTTACTGTAAATAACTCTGAATTGACTATCTCATTGCTTATAACCAAAAGGCTTCTAACTAAAGCACTCAAATAGTAGTATCTTTTTGATCTAATATAAAACATGTGCCTTTCTTTTTCTTCCATTAATTATTAAGTTTTTAATTATGTGAATATTTCAACAAAATTAATAACAAATGCATCAGCTTCCCACACATTGGAAATCATAATTTAGAGCTTATATATCCTCAAGATATTTTTTCCATATGTATTTTTTCAAACCTCTAACCATTCACCTATTACTTTTCTCAAAAGAAAAGATCTCCAATAACATAATTATTTCAAAGTTACTGTAAATGCCATATTTGTTGCCCAAGTTTTTTTTTTAATAGGTGTTCTACATCTGGAGCAATGGGAAAAAATGGGTTAACAGGCCATTTGATAAGTGAGCTGATTATCTACAACCCTTACTGGATGAGTTTATTGTGCTTTGAAAGCCAGAGAAAAAAATGATTCTTTAACCTACTTAGGAGTTTAACTTTTTAAATTTCAAGTTTTTTTTTTAAAGAGAGAGGGGAGAGAGAGAGAGAGAGAGAGAGAGAGAGAGAGAATTTTTTAATATTTATTTTTTAGTTATTGGCGGACACAACATCTTTGTTTGTATGTGGTGCTGAGGATCCAACCCGGGCCACACACATGCCAGGCGAGCGCGCTACCGCTTGAGCCACATCCCTAGCCCTTAAATTTCAAGTTAATGATATATTGTAGTTAAATCTTTCTAATACTTACAACTCTGTTAGTAATAAGATTTATTATTTTCCATGGTAAAATAGTATCCTTACATGTCTCTTTCACCTAAAAGTTTTCCTGTATTTGAGAATCTACTCCAAAACAGGCCTGATGTTTCTGGGCCTGAATGCATTTTTATCTGTTAAATTGCTTCAAGATGGAAATCCTCAGGAAATCTTTTCAAGAGAAGAAAACTGGATGGAGGGTTTTATTTGCCCTTTTATTTCATATTAAATATTATGTCCAGTAATCATTTGGTATCACCTTCTTAGCATTCAGCACATACCTGGAGGTAGAAAATGCCAATAATTCAAGTAGTCCTGAACCCCAAGCTGAGCTGCTCACCTATGGTGGAGATAAATAACATTAAGTGGGGCATGGGAAGCCTGTGGCCATGCCTCTGTAGGAAATTTTCTGGATCATTTCTCCTGCATGATAGAGAAGGCACCCAGGTTATGTACCCTTAGATTGAAAGCAGAGGATAAATTCCACCCATAAACTCTCTTAAATTCAATCCCATTTGCTATGGTTTGCATGCCTGTGTCCCTCCAAAGTTACATTGGAACTTCTGCCCCACAGTGACATAGTTAAGGGGTGGGGTCTTTGAGGAAGTGATTAGGTCATGAGGGCTCCACATGGTGGATATAATGCCCTTGTAAAAGAAGCTTCCACAAGTTGTCTGGCCCTTCTGTTCCTTGCACTGTGAGGACACAGTATTCACCTTTTGTCCTTCTACCATGTGCTTTATGTACACCTCATGGGGGAAACTGTTAAGAATGAACCAATAAACCAAAGACTAAGCCTTATAAAATTTTGTTGCTAGGAATATTCATTTATAAACATTTATAATCTGATATTTAAATTAGATCTAAATACATACCAATTCTCTGCTCTTCTCTTCCCTCACCAATTTGCCCTTCTGCACTATGAGAAACCACCACAACAGGTGACATTTTGAAGCCAAGATCAGTCCTCATACCAAATCTGTCATACCGTGATCTTAGCCTAGCGGCCTCCAGAAGGAAAAGAAAACAAATTCTGTGTTTTAAAATTACCCAGCCTCAGGTATTCCATTATGTCAGTTCATGAACTAAGATATCATCAAAACTTTGTTTGGTTGAAATTCTCATCAGGGGAATCCAGCTTGATCTTACACAAAGAAACTCACTTCCCCTAAAAATATTAAGGCAACCATCAGCAATTGCCTCAGAAAGACCTGGGGCATGTTGTTGTTGTTCTTAACACTTTCAAAAATAAATTGACAAAATGACAACTCTTTTGGAGGGGAGGGGAATATTATTTAGGGTTTTTTATTTGCTTGTTTGCTTTTTAGTTTTTATTTTCCAATAATTTTTAGGTCCACTAGAAGTTGCACACAAACTAAAAAGAGTTCCTCAGTATGTTTTGTTAGCTTCTCCTAATGACCAAACAAGAAAGCGACATAGTAGAATCCTACAAACCTTATTCCGATTTCACCAGTTATTAAATGTACTCATTTTGAGCCACGATAGAAGGACTGAGAAATAGAAAGGAAACATAAAGGAAGGACAAGGAAATAAGATTTTAATTCAGAAGTTCCACATACTTTCCCAGGCCCATCACTCCAATAAGCCAGTCTGTCTTCCATTCTGGTTTCTCCTAAATTCCTGGGAAATCTGTAAATATACCTGTGTACTATTGATTCACCCCCAACAAATAGATGAAAGATACAATATCTTGAGAAACCTATAATGTAGGTTTTCCAGTGCTATCTACTGATTAAATAGTGAAGACCACTTCAGCCTAAGTGTCTAGAGATTGACCAAGAGATCACAAGATTATTATCCCTACACACCTTTCCATACCCATCCCTTACCAAACTTTCCATAAAACAGAAGCCAGAACTCCAAAACCATATGGCTCACTCTTGAGTTGGCCACTTTCTCCTGCAATGTGTATCTACTTTCCTAAATAAACTTCTATTTATGGCTTTGATTGGCACATGTTGACATTCCTTTTCATCACATAAGTCAAGGGGCCCTTGACTGAGTGGAGTCCCCCCTCTCTCCGGGAACTCTATCGGCCCTTCAGAGACTACTCTTCTCTGGTGTTTCATGAAAATTTCACCCAGGGAATTTTTTGGTAGTGGGGATTGAACCCTGGATCTCTCACATGCTAGGCAAGCACCCTAGCTCTCTACCACAGAACTACAACAATTTTTTTTAATAATTAGCTTTTTGTTGTTGTTTGGATCTTACTAAGTCACCCAAGCTGGCCTCAAACTTGTGATCCTCCTACCTAAGCTTCCCAAATACCTGGGATTACAGGTGTGCACCACCATATCCAGCTTTACCCAGGGCATTCTCTAAAAATACAGATGTCTTCCCCCACCCACACTATAATTTTAATTCACTTGATCTGAGGTGGAACCTTGGGTATGAATATTTTATAAAAATTCCCCCAATTGATTTAGCAGCCAGAGTTGAGAACATGTTCAACAAAGTGAGCTAGCAAAATTCCTGCAAATACAACTGACACTAGGATTGCTGTATGTATACACATGGATGTATAACCAATGTGATCCTGCAATCTGTACACTTGGAAAAATGAGAATTCATACCCTATCGGATTCAAATGTATGATATGTCAACATCATTGTATTGTCTTGAGCAACTAATAAAAAAATAAATCATAAAAAATCAAAATAATCGGGTAGATATTATACAAAATATAAAGCAACATTTGTCTATGACTTCAGACCCACTTTAAGAATAATAATAAATTCATTAATGACCTATTTCTCATTGAGAAGAAAAAGTCTTTACATGGCAATTCAATGTGATTCAAACTTCCAGGAAGATTTTCTCAAGGATTCCCCTATGATGTCACCATGTGACATCCCTAAGGCTGGAGCTGATTGGACTAGGAATTGACCACAAACTGAACTGTTCCCTGAGACTCTGGAAAGCACTAAGAGATGCTGAAGCAGAGCTCAGGAAATGTGGCATGGTCATTTTAACCATGTGGACCTGGCACCAGCAACAGGCACATGGAGGGACACTGCTGGGTTTCTATCCACTTCCCCACTCCTGGTCCAGGCCTTCCTGGGACCTGGCTCTACTCTTGCCCTTGGGTTCCATTTGTCACTCTACCTCCTTTTAAGAAAATCATTTTTTTTGTTTAAGTCAGATCAAGTTGTTATCTAATACTTCAGCCAAAGAGTGCTACCTGATAATCAGGATTTTCCAAGTGCTTTTCCACCACTTCTCCAACAGTCTTCCAACCTTCACATCACCTTTCTGTGGCTTTTGCCAAGTTATTTCCTCTGACCCAAATTCAGCTTCTCATTTGTGATTCCCTAGAGCCTAGTTTAATGTCCAGAATAAAACAGGTGCTTTCTTACTATGGTGGGCAGAATAATGGCCTCCCAAAGATGTCCATATCCCCAGAACTTGTGATTCTGTGACTTTCCATGGCAGAGGGGACTTTGCAAATGTAATTAAATTAGGGGTCTTGATATGGGGAGATTATCCTGGATTACCTAGTGAGTCCAGTCTAATTACAAGGATCTTTATAAGAGGGAGACAAAATATTGAGGAAAAGTGAGAGAAAACGAGATGTCACTATGGAACCAGATACTGCAGTGATGTGAGATGAGAGAGAGGGTCACAAACCAAGTTCAACTTTAGAAGCTACAAAGGGCAAAACGTGGATCCCTCCCTGAGGCCTCTAGAGGAAACAGCACGACCAGCATCTTGACTTTAGACTTGTGACCACTGGAACTATAAGAGAATAGATTTACACTGTTCTAAGATTCAAAGTTTTTTTTTCATTTATTACAGAAGCAATAGCAAGTGCATATGCTTACTATTCGCTGACTGATGGTGGAATGACTCACTGCACATGAAACATTTTCTGTAAAGCACTCTCCTGCTTTTATTCCCAACAGAAACTGAAACCCCTGAAGTCTTCACAGTGATCAAACTTGTTGGCTTCCTGCACCCCCCCCCCTCCAGCCTCAGCAGCTACAGTCTCAGTAAGTTCTATTGATCCTTAATCACCTGCAAGACCTATTGGGCTACTCAATGGCGATGGTGGGAGAAGTTTGGCCACCTCACTCACCCTCCCCCCTAGAAGGGGCTCCTTAACTGCATCTAGACCAACACCAGGTTGCCTTGGGCAGCTTGGAAATTTAAAAAATATCAACTCTTTCTCTTAAGCCACAGGATCAACTCAAGTCCTAATGTGGTTATCTTGAGAGATGAAATTTTAAAAGATGTGCTTCTCTGTGCTTTTATAACTTTTTACTCTAAAAGCATACTTCTATAAAAAGAAAAGTAAATAATAAATAATTTTCACTGGGGGGAAAAAACCTCTTATCTAGGTGTTCAGAATATATTTCCACATTCATTACTGTTTTGATTCTGAAAACAAGTCAACTATTTTCAAGAACCATTTTGTTTTCAAATACATATTAAGATAAAAATGGAGGGTTATATGGGATTAGGCTGAATGTTTTTCTCTGACTGTCTCCTCTGACTGCAAACAGCATCCTGAGTCAAATGAGGGCTCTGCATGTTGTTAGTGGAGGAGCAAATAAACTTAGTGGGTGATGTGGAGTTCTGGCATAGTAAGGGTATCTGTGTCATTCTTTGCTTATTAATTTATTTCAAAAGTTGGCAGAATTTTTCTGCAAAAGTCAAAGACAGTAAATATTTTAGGTTTTGCAGCCTGTGTGATTACTCCCTCAACTACTCAACTCTGTCACTAAAGCATGAAAGTACCCGTCAGCAATATGTAAATCCTTATGTGGCTGCATTCCAGTAAAACTTTATTTATAGTATGCTGGTCGGATTTCCATAAATGTGATAAAAATACCAGATAAAAACAACTTAAAAGGATGAAAGACTTATTTGGCTCACAGTTTTAGAGTTTCCAGTCCATGGTAGTTGGCTCCACTGCTTCTGGACTTGCAGCAAGACAAAACAGGGAGGGGAACCCATGACAGTAGAGTGGCTCCCCTTGTCCTGGTCAGAAAGGGAGAGAGGACAGGGCCAGGGTTCCAATATCCCCTACAAGGGCACGCCCCAGGGACCTCGCTTCCTTCTGCTAGGCAACTCTTTAAGGTTCCCCCACCTTCCAATACTGCCAGGCTGGTGACCAAGCTTTTAACACAGATCTTTGGGGGACATTTAAGATCTAAACCATACAGACATTGCAATTTGAATGGCATGTAATTTTCATGTGTCACCAAATATCATTCATCATTTAAATTTTTTTCAGCCTCTACAAATGCAAAAAAAAAAAAAAACTTAGCTCATAGCCCACACAAAAAAACAGGCAACAAGTGAATTTGGCCCATGGGCTATGGTTTATCTTTGATTTATATTATTGTTTACACAAAGAATTTTGAAAATAGACTTTACTCTCAGTTAAATGGAGTTTAAAAAATGTAAATGGAGTTTTTCTTATAAAAATATAGTTCTTTGTTTTCAAAACTTACACCAAAGCTATTGCTAAAATTTCTATATATATATATATATATATATATATATATATATATATATATATATATATTATGTCTTTTTAATTTTTACATGACTTAAAGATGTTGACTTCCTTTTGGTGAGAACAAACTTTTTAGTTTGAGTTCATCCCATTTATTGATTCTTGGTTTTAATTCTTCTGCTACAGGAATCTTATTAAGGAAGTTGGGGCCTAATCCCACATGATGGAGATTAGGGCCTACTTTTTCTTCTATTAGACGGAGAGTCTCTGGTTTAATTCCCAGGTCCTTGAGCCACTTTGAGTTGAGTTTAGTACATGGTGAGAGATAGGGGTTTAATTTCATTTTGTTGCATATGGATTTCCAGTTTTCCCAGTACCATTTGTTGAAGAGGCTATCATTTTTCCAAAGCACATTTTTGGGGCCTTTGTCTAATATAAAATAATTGTAATTTTGTGGGTTAGTATCTGTGTCCTCTATTTTGTACCATTGATCTGCTCATCTGTTTTGGTGCCAATGCCATACTGTTTTGTTATTATTGCTCTTTAGTATAGTTTAAGGTCTGGTATAGTGATGCCATCTGCTTCACTCTTCCTGATAAGGATTGCTTTAGCTATTCTGGGTCTTTTATTTTTTCCAGATGAATTTCATGATTGCTTTTTCTATTTCTATGAGGAATGCCGTTGGGATTTTGATTGGAATTGCATTAAATCTGTATAGTGCTTTTGGAAGTATGGTCATTTTGATAATATTAATTCTGCCTATCCAAGAGCAAGGTAGATCTTTCCATCTTCTAAGGTCTTCTTTGATTTCTTTCTTTAGGGTTCTGTAGTTTTCATCATATAGATCTTTCACCTCTTTTGCTAAGTTGATTCCCAAGTATTTTAAAAAGGTTATTGTAAATGGGGTAGTTTTCCTCATTTCCTTCTCAGAGGATTTGTCACTGATATACAGAAATGCCTTTGATTTTTGGGTGTTGATTTTATATCCTGCTACTTTGCTGAATTCATTTGCTAGTTCTAGAAGTTTTCTGGTAGAGCTTTCTGGGTCTTCTAGGTATAGGATCGTGTTGTCAACAAATAGTGCTAATTTAAGTTCTTCTTTTCCTATATGTATCCCTTTAATTTTTTCATCTGTCTAATGGCTCTGGCCAGTGTTTCAAGAACTATGTTAAATAGAAGTGGTAAAAGAGGGTATCCCTGTCTTGTTCCAGTTTTTAGAGTGAATGCCTTCAATTTTTCTCCATTTAGAATGAGGTTGGCCTGGGGCTTAGCATAGATAGCCTTAATGATGTTGAGATATGTTCCTTTTATCCCTAGTTTTTCTAGTGTTTTGAACATAAAGAGGTGCTGTATTTTGTCAAATGCTTTTTTCTGCATCTATTGAGATGATCATATAATTCTTACCTTTAAGTCTATTGATGTGATGAATTACATTTATTGATTTCTGTATGTTGAACCAACCTTGCATCTCTGGGATGAATCCCACTTGATCATGGTGCATGATCTTTTTGATATGTTTTTGTATTCAATTTGCCAGAATTTTATTGAGAATTTTTGAATCTATGTTCAGTAGAGATATCTCTCACACATAAATTAGAGCACTAATCTCTAGGGTATATAAAGAACTCAAAAAGTTAAGCACCAAAAAAAAACAACCCAATCAATAAATGGGCCAAAGACACGAACAGACACTTCTCAGAAGAGGATATACAATCAATTAACAAATATATGAAAAAATGTTCATCATCTCTTGCAATTAGAGAAATGCAAATCAAAACTACTCTAAGATATCATCTCACTCCAGTAAAAATGGCAGCTATTATGAAGACAAACAATAATAAATGTTGGTGAGGATGTGGGGAAAAAGGTACACTCATACATTGCTGGTGGGACTGCAAATTGGTGCAGTCAATATGGAAAGCAGTATGGAGATTCCTTGGAAAACTGGGAATGGAACCACCATTTGACCCAGCTATCCCTCTCCTCAGTCTATATCCAAAGGACTTAAAAACAGCATACTACAGGGACACAGCCACATCAATGTTTATAGCAGCACAATTCACAATAGCTAAATTTTGGAACCAACCTAGATGCCCCTCAGTAGAAGAATGAATTTTAAAAATGTGGCATATAGACACAATAAAGTATTACT
Organism: Marmota marmota marmota; assembly: GCF_001458135.2. NCBI lineage: Eukaryota > Metazoa > Chordata > Mammalia > Rodentia > Sciuridae > Marmota > Marmota marmota. Next base: position 27,742,523 of record NW_026000174.1, on the reverse strand, counting down.
CAGCAATAAAAGAGAATAAAATCATGGAATTTGCAGGTAAATGGATGGCACTGGAGAAAATAATGCTAAGTGAAGTTAGCCCATCCCAAAAAAACAAATGTTGAATGTTTTCTCTGATACAAGGTAACCTATAATGGGGTAGGGAGGAGGAGCATGGGAGGAATAGAGGAACTCTAAATAGGGCAGAGGGGTGGAGGGGAAGGGAGCTGGCAGTGGGTTAGCAATGATGGTGGAATGTGATAGACATCACTATCCAAAGTACATGTATGAAGACATAAATTGGTGTGAACATACTTTATATACAAATAGAGATATGAAAAATTATGCTCTATATGTGTAATAAGAATTGTAATGCATTCCACTGTCTTGTATTTAAAAAATAAAATCAATGAAAAAAAAAGATGCTGACTTCCAAAAACATTCTCTTGATTTTTAATTTTTAAATATTTTTTCTTATAAGTTACTGGATAAAGATTTTAAAGATATCTGTAAGAAACAGGGAGGAAGTCGGGGGAAATACTGGGGACTGAATTAGATTCAATTATATTCCATGCTTATATAATTACATCAAAATGAACCCTAGTATTATGCATAACTAAAACAAACTAATAAAAATGCAAAACAAATTTGTTATAAATCATATACATTATATATTATTTGGTACAGGAAAAGGATCCCAAGTTGTTTATGAGATGTTTCTTACTATGCAACTATTACCCCAGTAAGAGTGCATATAAAATTGCAAAACAAGAATGCCCTCAAGTGGCAGTGGCCATGGGAGATAGAATATCAGCCAGGATCCTCCTCCCAGGAAAGTGGGCAGAACTGAAGCCCCACATTGCCACTGCAAGGGCAGAATCCTGATCACCCAGACACAGAAGACAGAATGTTCAAATTATAGAAGGACAGGAAGCGTAAGCAGTCCCAGCAAACAGAGAGCTAGGTCAATCCTAGGGCAATTTGTAATTAAACTTTGCAAAGTATATTGGAGGTAACAATACTCCTTAGAAGTACAATTGATAAATTCCGGACTCTTAGTGAACTTTGAGCAGGTTCTTAAACAGATTAAGAATCGATGCTCCAATAAAAGGAACAACCCTGGGAAAAAATATCTATAGCTAACATGTTTTTGAGAGAGAGTACAAGGGCTGTTTTAAGTTCATGGACTTTGGATCCAGGCTCCCTGGACTTGAACCCCAGCTCTACCACCTGCCAGCTGTGTAATTTACCCTTCCATGCCATCTTCCTGACCTTATCATGTAATATATCTGCCTCCTAGGCAGTGATATGATCAAAATGTTAATGTGTTACAAAGTTCCACGGTGCCTAGCACAAAGTGACGGCTATATTAATGTTAATTATTGCTATAACTTCAAAAAATAAAATTTTAAAACGTATATTATATTTTTTTAAGTTTTATATAACTTAAAAATGTTTTGTTGCTGTTATTGTTTGCTTATTTTGCTTTTCTAGTTGGTTATTTTGGGTACTAAGGATTAAACCCAGGGTTACTTCACCACTGAGCTACATCCCCAGTCCTTTTTATTTTTTATTTCAAGATAGAGTCTCACTAAATAGCTGAAGCTGGCCTCAAACTTCCAATCCTCCTGCTTCAGCCTCCTGAGATGCTGGGATTACAGGCATGTGTTATTATGCCCTGCTAATGTTTTTCTTTGAATATTTTTTTCATGACATGCACAATGCCAAGATCATGAAAGACGTGAACTCATTCAAGTCTTGTAGCAATTCTCACAACACGATTATTTTTTATTTTATGGATGGCAAAATTGAGGCAAAAACAGGTTAACTAGTTTCCAGAGAGCACAACGCCAGTGAGCCTTGGAGCTTACACTTGAGCCAAGTTAATCAAGCCGTGGATGCAGTGCTCATCACTGCCTCCCAGTGGAAAAGGATAGCTCAGATTAGCATAACTGGATAAAACTCCCTGCCAACTCCAGCTGAACTTGTCAGCCTCCGCAACACCTCTACTTGGTTGTCAAAAGGCCTTGCAAACTCAATAGGTTCAACATGAGCTCCAGCTTCCCCCAAACCTGCTCCTCCCATAGTCTTTCCTGTCTTAGTGGAAACCATCCTTCCGGTTATTCAGCCCAAACACCTTGGCATCATCCTTTCATTCTCTTTCTCCTGTACGGCATACCCAACTAACAACAATTCCAGTTGGCTCTGCCTCTTAATGATGTCCCAAATTCACCATGTCCCACCCTGCAGGGCTACAGTTACACTATTCCCTGCCCCCGATCGCTGCAGTAACCTCTTACTTATTCCCCTGTCCCCAGCCCCACGTCCACTCACATACCCTCTCCAGGAGCCCACAAAGGACTTTTCTCAGAACACTGACCAGAATGCCCTCTTCTCCAACGTATTCTTTGTTAGTATCATTTATCACCTTCCATTCTACAAGTTTTACATGTTTATCATTTATTGTCACCTCCTCTTCTCAAACATAAGTCTTGTGAGAAAAGGAATTTCATCTGCTTCTGTGCACTATTATGTTAAAATATAAGGTATATCATGTTGCTCCTGTTCTTAAAATCCTCCAAAGTCTCCCCTTGTTCTCAGAAGTATCAAAAGCCTTGCCAGCACACCAGCTATCACTGCACACTCCATCTCAGACCTGTACACAGCCTGTTCATTCCACCTGGAATTCTTCACCCTATGTCTGAAGCCTTGCTCCTTCTTTTCCTTCAGTCCTTTCCCATTTCAAGAATGCTTTCCCTATCCACCTGATCCACAATTCAACTCCACCCCACTCACATTCTATATTTCATGCCCTTCTGTATTTTATTTATTTATTTTGCTATGGTCTGATTTCTCTGCCATAAGTCTCATGAGAGTAAGAATTTTAGTTTGTTTTGTGTACTATTCCAGTTGCAGTGCCTAAGAGTCCCTGGCACACACACAGTAGGTGCTCAATAAATATTGAAAAGTAAATATGCAGAATGAATGTACAAATGAATGAGTGGGTGAATAAATCACTAAATCATCCATCAATGGCTATAGAAATTTAAATGAGTATTAGAATTTCATTTAATAGTTACTATGGTTGTAGATTAACATTGGAGATAAATGAAAATCAATCATCTTTGTTAAAAGATTAGAGAAAGTGGGGCAGGGGACAAAATGGAGCTGCCACCTGATTTGGAGGTGAGGGATTGACCTGACTCCACTATCTAGATGAAGAAGTCAGATCCCAGAAATCCAGCCAGCCTTCCCCAGACAGGGCTCAGCATCCTTTCCACATGCTGACTCATCAGCAAGAAACCCAAGAAAGGAAGAGAGACACTTTTTATTGCAAAGATCCTTTCCCGACTCCAGGAGTCTAACTGCTGTTACATTATCCTAAATTGTATCCATCAGCTAATTCATTCCTCCTGCCATGGGAAGGAGCAAGTTAAAAAGAAAGAGGAAAACGTTGGGGCTCCAATCCCAGAATCTCATTAAGATGCCCAGGTAAATATAATTAAACTTAAAATCATAATAAATAACAAAATCAGTTATCCTAACTCATCATATAATTAAACTCACTGCTTTCCCATTCCATCATATGGGCTCAGATATGCCCAGTTCAGCCTTTTTTATTGTTCTATAATCCTGAGTTAAATAATGCTCCTAGACATTATTATAAATAAATTTCTGGACTGGCTGGGCCCAAATGACAATGACTGTTTAAGATGCTTGTCCCTCAAATGAATAATAATGAGAATATAAAAAAGCATTAATTAGGCCTTTGTCATATGCCAGGCACCATTCTAAGATTTTCATACATTGAATCACTTAAGCCTTGCTTAGACTTAGAGAGGTTAAAAAACTTATCCATAGATAGGAGCACAACTAGGAAACAATGGAGCATGACCTCAAGCCATTTCTGTCTGATGCTGAAGTCTGTACTTTTAACTCTTTTAACTCCTTTAAACTCCCTTCTGTCCTTATAGGAAGCTCCCTCTTATAGAAGTGTCCCTGTGATTTCTTTTCTGTCTGAACAGGCTACATGTTACACTTACACTCTCAGCAAATGTTCCTACCTACGCCAATATTATGCTGGATTCTGCTGTAATAAATGAAGTGATTCTACAAGTAAATATGTTTGACAAACAAAAATATATTCAAAAGGGGAAACAGAGATAGCATGAGATCTTTAAAAGCACGTAGTATAAGAGGATGACATAAGAATCATGGCTATTCATCTTTGAGTAAAGAAGATGTCAGGGTGGAGGGACATAAAACATTGCCTTCAATATCTGACAGACATTTGTTTAGCAAGAACACGTTGATGGCCTCCAAATAGAAAGCCAAGCAACCATGAATTGAAGTTTTAAGAAAGCTAATTTCATGGGGCTGGGGCTATAGCTCAGTGGCAGAGCACTAGCCTAGCATGTGTGAGGCACAGGGTTCGATCCTCAGCACCACATAAAAATAAATACATAAAATAAAGGTATTGTGCCAACTTACAACTAAAAATATTTTTTAAAACAGAAAGCTAATTTCAAAAAATAATTCTTAATCAGATTGCTCAGAAATGAAGTGCCCTATTTCTGAAAGTGTTCCATCAAGTCTAAGGAGGCTACTAGAGGAGGAGTCTCACATTAGGTGAGAGGTGGGCCGACACCAGAGGCTCCCAAACTTACACATCCACTTCATTTTCACTTCTCAGTGGTAAATGAGAAAAATAAGATCAATACAGTAAACAATACAGTGTTCTTGAGACACTAAGTGTATTCAGGTTAAAAGAGTACATTGCATATTGCCAGGTGCAGTGGTGCACACCTGTAATCCCAGCAGCTCGGGAATCTGAGGCAGAAGGATCACAAGTTCAAAGCCAGCCTCAGCAAAAGCAAGGTGCTAAGCAACTCAGTGAGACCCTGTTTCTAAATAAAATACAAAATAGGGCTGGGGATGTGGCTCAGTAATTAAGTGCCCCTTAGTACAATCCCTAGTACCCGCCTTCAGAATATATTGTATTTTGAGATCGAGTGATCACAAATTTGAAAAGGTTTTTTATTACAATTTGTATAATCCAAAAGTGTGAGAATCAATGGACTCAATGAAAACTGAAGATCACAGGATTCCATGCAGCTCTGTAGTAGGGATCACAGCACAAAAATCCAAGGCTGATTAGTAGCCAGGTCTCCCATTACTTGGAGACTTAATATGTGTCATAAGATTTTTGTCTATCATCTCTTTTGGTTCTTAAACTGTGTTAGTTAATGTTAACTTTCTCCTGAGTGACAGAGCAGCTAAGTAGCTTGTCCCAGGACTTGTATATAGTGAATTAAGGATTGAAATCTAGGCTGCTGGCCTCCAGAAACAAGTCTCTTGATTAATCCGCTAAACTGCTTTTATAAACAACAACAACACTCCTTCCTCAAATCAAACAAGCAAGAAACAATAGAAAGAAAAGAAAACCTTTATCAAGTTAAAAATAAAACTTCCTTCATGTGATAAAGAATTTCTACTCATAAAAAAAATGCCATGCTTAATGATAGAACATTAGAGGCATTCTCATGAATGCCAGGAAAAAGACAAGAAAAACTTCGACCATTGAAACTTTCAATATAATAAATAATATATGAAGGCATGAAAAATAAAAGGAATAAATATTAGAAAACAGGAAATGAAACAGCATTGTGGTATATCCATCTCTCTGAAAGAGAATCAAGTGTCAGACCATTAAAAGGAGTAAGAGTTCAAAGATGTTCAGATAAAAAAAAAATTGTATTCTCCCAGTTACCAACAATATGGATATGGACTTAGGAATCCTAATTCAAACTCTGCCGCTGACTCAGTATTTCCTTTTCCCTTTGAGACTCTTTTCCCCACTTTTAATGGATCTCTCTCCAGCTCTGATGTTGTGTCTCCTGTGTGTGCTGTCATTAGCCACATCCATCCAGGTCCCTTCATGGCTGAGGAGCACTAGTCCATAAGGATGGAGGACCAGAACCAGCCTTGGGAGGTTTTCCTTTGCTCACAGTCACCAGGACACAGGTGTTATACTCATGGAGATTCCTGGACTCTCCCACATGCCATGTTTTTCTCAGAGAAATCACTGGCCTCATTGTTGGCTATATAGCAAATATCAAAAGATTAGGTTGCATTGTAATGCTGACAGTTTCAAAGAGGTGGAAGAATGTGGAAAATAAGAAGAAGCCAGAGGACTAAGTAGGATTTTTATTCTTTCTTTGATAGTGATGCATGTTTGTTCCTTTCTGGAGAGTTCCACCCTTCCATGGAATAGACATCAATGATGACTCATTTCTTTGTCAACAAAATTGAAAATTGATCATAAAGTGGCAAACATATTATAATTTCATTTATAAAATGAATGAAGAGATTTTGTAGTTATCTTAATTTGTGCTGCTTATAACAAAATACTATAGGTTGGGTAATTTTTTTTGAAAGTCAACAAATATAATATTTTTTTAATGGGAAATATATACCAGTAATGAGAAAATTTTCTGAAGTCAATAATTTTCTAGTACAATAAATAACAAAAAATGATCCCAGAAATGTAAAACAACAGAATAGACAGGTCCGGATGTTTTTCCAGATTTCTTATCAAAATTTCAAAAGAGAGATAATCTCTAATTTATTCACACTATTCCAAAAAGTAGGAGAAGGGAAGCTTGGGCTCCTCTGACATATGAGCTTCACATGCCTTCAGTCTGAAATCTTAGTAAGAAAAGCATAAGAAATGAAGCCACTCATTAATTTACTTTGTGAACATAGATTCATAGATGAGAACACCAGCATTGATAAAGTAACTATAAAGTGAATCTGGGGTACTAGAGATGTTGTAGCAGTTGATCTCATCTGTGTGGTAATTACATGGATATACACATTTGTAAAAATGCTATAAGTTGTACCACTAAATTTGTGTGATTTCTGTGCCTACTTATATGTAATGTTATAATTCAATCAAAAGTTTGTAAGTGTTTAGATTGGGTAATTTTCTCACGGTTCTGGAGGCTGGAAGTCCAAGATTATGGCCCAGTAGATTCAGGTGTCTAGTGAGGGCAGTTCTGCACCTCAAAGTCAGCACCCCACAGCTGACTCCTGCGAGGAAGAATTCCTTGTCCTCACATGGCCAAGGCTGAAGGGCAAGCTAGCCAAATGCTGCATGGAGCCTCTTAAAGGGGACCCCGTTCCATTCACACAGAAGAAGCCCTTACAGCCTAATCTGCTCTGAAGCACAGAAGGATACCACCTCTTAAAACCATCAACAGGGCTGGGGATGTGGCTCAAGTAGTAGCGTGCTCGCCTGGCATGCGTGCAGCCCGGGTTCGATCCTCAGCACCACATACAAACAAAGATGTTGTGTCTGCCGAAAACTAAAAAATAAATATTAAAATTCTCTCTCTCTCTCTCTCAAAAAAAAAAAAAAAACCATCAACAGTGGGATCACCTGGATTTTGGAGGAGATAATACATTCGAACCACAGCAGCAAACTTGGTTAACCAGGAATTCTCAGTGCCTAAACACAATCTAAGCATTTAATGATGGTCATTGTGTGTATTGCATATGCATTTCAGTTCACCAACGCAGACATCTAGAAAGTTTTATGTCATCTTCTAAGTCTGGTGAAATCTTACTTCAGTCATTGATGCTCTCTAAACCATATTGTCAATTTTATTAAATCAAGTTCTCCAAATTCAGAACCTGCAAAAATGATTTATCAAGATATGCCGCCAAGAAAAATTAGGAAGAAAGAGAATGTAGGACAGAAAAGAACCTAGTAAGAGCTCAGTATCGAGAAAAATCTCCTGTACGATGAATGACTCCGTCACACAGAAGAGCTTTGACAACTATGAAGATCATAAAAATCATCCTACTCAGAAGCAGATATTTATATTCACCCCTTGGTCATTGGTTAAGGGCTGATGGTGGTGTTAGACCACGATGCAAGAAAAGACCACTGACTCCAATTAAAATCAAATTAAAGCAAGCTTATTATTTCAACCGGCTGGGCTGCCTCTCCCCACAAAAACCGCAGGAACAAGACAGCCCCGCAGCTTTCTTGCAGTCCAGCTTTATAGCCCAGAAAGTTACACAAAGGGGGGTTACAGATAACAAAACTTTGACGAGCATAACATTTTTGCTGGCCCCGGCATCAGAATTTATGAAGGTCATTAGAGCCTCAGAGAAGGTCATTATCTGGCCAGGGAAGGCCAAGATTTATGAGGCGTCACTAAAGTTTCAGAGAGGGCTGCTATCTGGTTAGAGAGCCAGGCATGGGTGAGTTCAAGGCACGGGCAGGCTCTCCAAGCAGGTTCAGAATTTGCAGTAATTTATAGTAAAGCTGAAATTAGCTTTTCATGGCTTTGTGGCGAGATGGCTCCCAATTTTAAGAGAAAATCAGGTTGGGTCTATCAGCTTGGGCTAGTGAATTCCCAAGAAGAACTGGCTTTGAAGACCTGGGGCTGCCCCCTGAGAAGCTGATGTACAAGATAACTTTAAGAGATTGCCTAGGAGATAGGCAGAGACAAATCATATCTGCTACAGTCCAGTCCTTCCGCTGTTCCAATCCACTCATACCTTGTACCAAGTTTACCCACTGACTCTTCAAAGTGGTGGCTGGTCACAGTTCTAGGAAAAATATGGCTTTATGAAAGGAGAATTAGTGGAATAAGCTACAAACCTTTGTCTTATTCTATTTGTGTGGCAAAAGCAAAATGCTCCCTAAACCCCAATACAACCCCAGGTGAGTGGGTTATTTCTCACACTTCTGGAGGCTGTGAAGTCTAATATCAAAATGCTAGAAGATTTAGCATCTGGTGAGCACTGCTCTCTGCTAAGAAAAAAAAAAGTGGTGCCTCTTGCATCCTCACCTACAGAAGGGCAAAAATTCACCCCTTGGTCTTTAGTTAAGGGCTGATGCTGGGACTGGTGAATTCCCAAGAAGAGTTGGCTTTGGAGACCTGAGGCTGCCCCCTGAGAAGCTGATGTACAAGATTGCTCTTTCCTTACACACACACAAAATAGAAAGGCCAAGTGATTCTCCAAAGCCTCTTTTATAAGGGCATCAATCCCATTCACAAGAGCAGAGCCTTATGGCTTTATCACTTCTTCCAAAAGCCCTACCTCTTGATGCCATCACCTTGGGGTATAAATTCCAACACAAGAATTTTAGAGGCACATAAACGTTAAAAGCATAGCACTTTTGCTGCTGCAGTTGGTCTCAAGGTCATCACTGATAACCATTATCTCTCTCCTTTACTAATAATTCATATGCTCTTCACAAATGTCCAGCTCTTTTGGCCTGGATTGATTTCCTGGTGTAGTGACCCTAAATTTCATCACTGAGGAGGCTGAGCCTCTAGTTATTATGTCCTCACTGAGCCATCTTTGTTGTAACCTATTCATAGTTGAGAACGCCCTGCATGTCCCAGTGGGTCCCTTTGTTTCAGACGTACTCCCCTGGTTTCTATTATGTAGCAGAGATCCCGCCTCCTTGTGCTGATTGGGGTTAACTACTCCACAGTATAGTTTATTTATTATTATACTAGAAAGAAGAAACAAAAAAATGCCAGGCAACAGTCATAGTTTTAGACTTGGTAGGACCCTGACTATTCCCCAAGCAGAAGCATACTTCCCTCCCCAGTCAGGACTTACACACCTGCTTAGCCTAAAGTGGTTGGGATGCAGAGCTCAAACTCTCCAAGCAGGTTGCTGGTTGGTAATGAAAGACACCACTCCCATTTCTAGTCTTGGTCCCAGCATCTCTGTATTCCTCCTATCAGGAACTCAGCATCCTGTAATGCTGGCATTCCTAGATACCAAAATAGAAATGATTTGGAATAGTCCAAGTGTAGTATAGAGTGCAAGGTACAAAAACTTGTCCTTGATCTTTGAGGGAGCCCTAGCATGCTCCAGAATATTTGATCTTAAAATCTTCATCAATATGGTAGACTTCAGAATGTTTGTAGAATTTTACTCCCACTCTTTGGAACATACATTTTTTTATTTGTTCTAGTTAGCTATGCAGGATAGTAGAATGCATCTTGACACATTGTACACAAATGGAGCATAACTTCTCTTTCCTCTGGCTGTACATGGTGCTGAGTCACACCAGAAGTGTAATCATACATGTATGTGGGGCAATAATGTCTGTCTTATTCCACCGTCCTTCCCATCCTCACCGCCCCAACCTTCCCCTCACTCCCTTTTGCACAATCCAAAGTTCCTTCATCCTTCCCTACCTCCCCCCTACTATGGATCAGCATTCTTCAACAGATACAATGAAATATTACTCAGCCTTAAAGATGAATAAAATTACTGCATTTGCAGATAAATAGATGGAACTAGATAATATCATGCTAAATGAAATAAGCCAATCCCAAAAAACCAAAGGCCAAAAGTTTTCTCTGATAAGTAGAACATCTATGTTTTACATGGTCATTTACTTCCCAATTATCAGGGCCAAATAACATGATGTCACTCATGTAGTAACCAGTATGATGTTCTACAGAATGGCCAGCTAATCAAAGTCCCTTCCACTAACTGTTGTTCATCCCAAGTGAATAAAAACTGCTTCTGAAGCTCCCAACTTAAGGACATTGAAAAGAACACATCTCTATGTCAATAGCCACTTACTGAAGGCTAGAACTACATCACTTGATCCTTGAGAATCCAGATATTTTGAAGAGAAATTTGACACCTTTAAAAATGTTTTAAAATCACTACATTAGGTCACATTTCTTAATTCTATGACTAAGGTCTTCTGTGAGTTTTTCTTGTTTTAGTCGTCTATCAAGGAACAATGTGTGTTGAAATCTCCCACTATTACTGTGTCCTCACTAATGTCTATTATCTTCTCAGAGGACTAATTGAATAAATATGGAGTAGAACCTAGATTTTGGCATTTTAAAATAGCTCCTGCATAATTCCAATGATTACTCTTTACCACTATCATGTCACTATGATTGAAATTGCTTCATTTGTTGAGTAAATATTTGAGCACCAACTATATAGTTAGTTGCTCTGGGTACAGTTCATCAGTGAAATACAGAGATATAGAGAGATACAGGCACAGTTGGAGATATAATAGGATATATAGATGTAATGGTATATATATACAAAATAATCTTATATAAACATAGTAGAATAACTTTTAAAAGGAAATTAACATTGCTATAAGACTTTATATCTAGAAGGTCGTCTTTCCCTTCCCTTTATTCTTCCCTTAGTTTTTCCATTAGTTTTTTTTTTAATCCTATTGTAAAACCTCCTGCTTGAATTACTTTCTTTAATTTCCTTGAAAGTACAAAATGGTTACAGTTGAATTTTTTTATTTCCTAGAGTAAATGTCCTAAAATGTTATTTTCACCCATCTTTTGCATAAGATGTCCCTTTAATCCTTTTTGCTATAAAATGTTTATGTGATTTTTTTCATGCTGAATGTTTTTCTGCATATTTATACTCTAATGTAAATCTAATACTTTTTCCATATTAGAATGGGTAGAGTCTCCTTGGATCCCCTTCCTATTCTCAAGCATTATTTTAATCTTGCCATTAGTGCTAGAGCCAAACGGGTGGAGTTTACATAAATATTCCCTCTGATATTTATCTACCTATGGTGGATGGGTGGAACTGCATCCATCAACTGAAGTCTAGGAAATAGGAATCTGCATTTCCTTCCTGAATTTATTAAAAATCTCTCATTATCACTCATTTTGCGCTATCCCCTATGCCATAGGTAGCTTTTACACTTGGATCATTTCATTCATTTGATGTAAAATTTTATCTTCTATGGTGAGACTTCTCTTCAAAGGGTTAGTACACACTTAATTTTGTGAGTAAACACTACTATTTCTGGACCTCAGCTGCACTCAAGGTTCTCATAGATCTTTGCAGCTTAGGGAAGCTCAGCCAGAAAACAGAATGGCTCTATTTAATTATACGTTTTTTCTTCTATATCCTCCCACTCCAATGAAGGTGTTTTCCATCCTTCCTGGACCCACCCACAGTACCAGGACCTGCTCTTCTGTTTGAGAAGCACCCCTGGGGCTCTCCAGCACCACCCCATCCGCTTCCTCCAGCCCACCATTCTCATGACAGGGAAACACATGCCCGCCCTTGGCATCCTTCATCAGGACATTGTATTATGGAGATGAAGCCTCTTCTACTTTTAGCATTAATGAACTTTTATTTTTCTTACTTTATTCCTGTGCTTCATTTCAGTAAATGCTGTATTAGGCATAGATAAATGTGCACTTACACCACCATCTTTCCCATTATTCCCATTACTTTTGTAATCAGAAACAAACAAAAAGCTTTTTTCAGTTTTGAAAATAAAATCCATTTTTAAAGATATGTGATGGCAATTCCAATTCCAGGAAATGGGTTATTCCACTGAACAATCTGACTTTCCTCTAAATATATTGTCAGTTGGTTTATTATCATTTTTATTCTATAATATAGTAAGATAACTGAAGCTTTTTACTGATATAATTTTTTTTGTATCTTTAACCTTCCCTCATAGCTTATGCCAAGCATTCAATAAAAAGAGCACCCCTAAGCTTCCTGATTCATGCAACCCATTCTTACTGGACTCCTCATCCTGTTTATCAATTGCTTAAAATTAAAAGGCTCTTACGAGTGTGTCATTAGGTCCAACATGATTTGTCATAGACAGAATTAAATTTATAGCTCATCTGTGATGATCAATACAATATAAACCAGATTTGTAACTGCATTAAGCCTGAGAAAGATCTTCAAAACATTTTTTGTAATTGTCCTTAATTCCCCTACTGAATCCACTTAAAGTATTAACAACAAAGTTCCTAAATGTCATTAAACATAAGTAGTTGAAACCTGGGAAATTTTAATTAGCTGCTATAATGCAGAAATGCAATTCTCCTTAATGAGGTGTGGATTTTATTAAATCTTTTATGCCAATATAGATATCAGTTTGGGAATTGGATGTTCATGGGTAGAGTTGAGAATAAAACCATATTTCTGGACAGAAGGATCTTAAAAGCTTTTGTTTTGTTTCTTGGCAAGCAATTAACAAGAGACTACTTTTCACATTTCTAAAAATTTGACTTATTTCTAGATCAGAGGTTCACTTTGAAAGGGTTGGGAAAGAATTTGCCTGGGGTGAAGAACTAGCTTCTTAGGCTGAATCTCATGGAGTGGCATCACTGTCCATAGTAGTAGTCTTCTTTCCTGATCTTAATTTAATCCATGAATCCAAGCTGGTAAGCCTCAATAAATTATACATAAGACATAAGGTCAAATTTACTAATTCTGAATAAAAATAATAACTATCAAATATACTGCATACTTATCAAATTCACTGACCTTCCATGAAAATATACTAATTTAACATAGAGGGTAGACCTCACCATGAATAGCATATTATGTCTACTTATTGGCATCTGGTTAATCAAGAGGCAAATTTAGAAATTAATAAAATTACTTGCAATCACAGAAAGTGTATAAACCAGAGAAAGATTTTTTGTCCAAGCCATAATAAAATCTGACTTAAAAATACAATCTCTGCTCACAATAGAGATATAAGTAACAATTTGGTGCTTCTTCATTTTCCAGACACACTGGATAAATGTTGCCAAAATCTTCCCCTTTGACACTGTGTTTATTATATTTCATTTTCATGTGACCTCTACATTCTTTTGGCACACCCTTCTTTTAAGTATATTAATACTGTCAAGTCTTTCTTTATCTGTTTATAGCCCAAAAGACTTTCTGGCTTTGAACATGACCTGCATTGCTATCAACTATTACATGTTGATTTTATCAGTATAGCTCCACTGGCTGGGAGAAGGCACTGCTACTGTGACTATGTCAGATCCCCGGGATAATGGACCATTCACTGGGTTTAACTACTTCTCTTTAAGATATGTCTTGGCTATTGGATCTCTGTAGTCTTACTTCACATTTTCTTTACTGCGTTAGGAAAGAGACAAAGAATGGAGCTCAATATCCTCTTTCCTCACTACTGAGATGGTATGCCCTAGGATTCTGGGGTCTCCTAAGATTATTAACCATCATGCAATCCCAAGGACAGGTTATGAAGCTTTTGAAATCTTCCTCTTTGTGGGCTGTTCTTTTACTGCTACCATGGAAACAGATACCTCGTTATTTTTTAACAAGCCTTTAAATTAACTACCACAAAAAAAAAGAATCTCTTTTTGTGTGAGCTTAGCAAATATTATGCTTTCAGTCAAGTTAAACTTTATTCACAGTCACAGTTCAGGATAAAATTCTTTAAATTTTTGAGTCATTCTGAATCACATACCTTGCAGAACATCCTTTATATCCTAATAACTTGTATCGCCTTTGCATGTGAAAAGCCCAAACTGTCCTCCCTTTTTCAAAAAACCCAAAGAATCATGGATTCAACACCTGAAAAAACACACAGTAAATATTCTGAGTATTGCAAGTAGCAGTGATTCTCCACCTTTCTGAACATTTTTTTTCCTTTTCTTTTTTGTTCTGTTTCCCGCCTACCCCAGATTTTGTGATAGGGAGCTGGTGAGCAGTATCTATCATATTGAATGCATGAATGTGTGAAATTTTATTTTTCTTTTAGAGGAGGAAACGTTTATTTTGGCTTACAGATTTAGAGGTTCAGTCTAAAGTCACTGAATCCATAGCTCTGGGTCCAAGGTGAGGCAGAATATCATGGCAGAAGGGCATGGTGGAGGAAAGCAGCTCAAGACATAAACACCAAGGGGAGAGAGAGAGAGAGATATCCTCTTGCTAGGGACATAATATAAACCCCGTGAACTACCTCCTCCAGCCACACCCCACCTGCCTACTGTGCAGTTAATCCTCATCTTTGGATTAATCCACTGATAAGTTTACACTCTCATAATCTAATCATTTCAGTTCTGAGCATTCTTGTATTATCTCACACATGAGCTTTTGGGGAACAACATATCTAGACCATAACATGTCACCCCTGGCAACCAAAAGCTCATGTCCACCTTATAATGAAAAATATATTCAATCTATTTCCAAGAATCTCATAGTCTTAACAATTCCAGCATTGCTCAGAAGGCCTATTCAAGTCCAAAGTTTCCTATGAGACTCAAGGTAAACTCTTAAATGTTTTCCCTGATAAAGATCAAAAGCCAGTGAGATATATATATATATATATATATATATATATATATATATACACACACACACACACACACACACACCAAATAAAATGACACAGAGTAAACATTTCTATTCTAAAAGGGAGAAATAAGGGCATAGATGAAACTGAAGCAAGACTGAAAACCAGCAGGGCAAACAGATCCTGTAGCTCCATATCCAGTATGTGGGCCACACGGCCTCCTGATGTTCTCTCTGATGGGCGTGTGCAGCTCTGCTTTATCAGCTTGCTGGCTGCAGCCCACCTGGCCTCTTGGCTTGTCTCTGCTTGTTTTCTTGAAGTTTTCTTCAGCAGACATCCCATGGTACTGACATCTCCTAATCTGGGGGTCTCCACTGCAGTTTCAGCTTCCTCTCACAACTTCATGCATCCCCCTTTTCAGGGGCAGCCCCCAGGGACTCCAACCCTACCATACTTTGCCTGGCCTCCAGGCCTTCCTTTGAAATCTCAGTGGAAGCCTCCATGACCCCCTAACTCCAACATCTTGCATCCCTGCAGAACCAGCACCACGTAGTTGATGTCAAAGTCTGCCACCATCTCGAGCAGTAGCCAAGCCTCCAGAGACCATGGCTGACCAACCTGGCCACACTGAGGAGCACACTTCCAACCCATGAACTGTTGGTGTCTAGACTCAAACCACATACAAACCATAGCAAAAGTGAATCTTAATCCTGATTTTAAAAAAGAAAAAATTCCATATATTTTAATAGTTTGGGAACTTTTGTTGACTGTAACAGACTTAAGACTGGTTGACTCAGGATGGATGTCAAATGGTGGAAATGTTCTTCCACTGTGATATCCAAGACAGTATCCCCTCACCACATGTGGCTATTGAGTGCTTGAAATGTGGCTAATAAAACTGAGAAATTTTAATTTTATTTAATACATAAGGAATTAAAATTAAGCAGTCACAAGTGTTAGTAGAGCACAGCCAAGAGGTTGCTACCAGTTAGGAGGGTATTTTTGTTTTAATTTCCACTAGAGGGCACTCTCTGCTTTGGCAGAAGTGAGAGCCCTGTGCCTTTCACCATTTTCCTTCTCTTAGTGGCCTCACAACTGGCGAGGGATGTCTTAACCTTCTTATAGACTGTTGCTCCAAGTGGCTGTCCATCTGTTCCAACTTTTCAGATATGCCTCTTTCTCCAGCTTCATTCTCCATACCAAGAGTAGAGCATTTAGAAGGATGTCCTGAACAGAAAGCCACGAGCTAATGTAATGTTGAACATGTTTACAAAGTTAAGTGAGGGGAGCCAGGCACGGCAGAACACTGTAATCCCAGAGATTCCGAAGGCTAAGTCAGGAGCTCGCAAATTCAAAGCCAACCCCAGCAATGGCGAGGTACTTAGCAAGTCAGTGAGACCCTGTCTCTAAATAAAATACAAAAAGAGGGCTGGGGATATGGCTCAGTGAGTGCACTGAGTTCAATCCCCAGTACAAAAAAAAAAAAAAAAGTTAAGTAGGGTAAAAAGTATTCAAACAAATAGATTGGCTTCCCCACAACATCACTTTCATTTAGATTTCCCAATCTTTAATAAACTAATGTTATCATGAATTTCCAACAAGAAGATTTAGTATTTAGAACTCCTCAAGCTTATTTAGCAACATTAATTAGCACCTACCTAAGCCAGTGCTTTCCACAAAGCACAAGAAAATGGATTTATCAATATCTTTCAGAAATGCTCCTTAAACAGAATTATTTGTCCATATTTTTGCTGTTTCACCCAACCCATAAACCTCCACTTTATTCATAAAGATTATCCTCAAGTTCTTTTTCCCTTGAATTATTTTCCTTATATTTACTGATACATTCAACACAATTGGCATATTTATTAAGCACTGAATATGTTCCAGGCACTGTCCTAGGCACTGGGGTATAGAACACAAAACACAATTTATATCCTCTTAAATTTTAGAGGAAGCAGACAAATTACATATTTTTCAGATGTTGATGAATATTATGAAAAAACAGAGCAGGGAAAGGACACACTATCACAGTTTAAATCTAATGGGTTAGAAAAAAGTCTCACTGGAAAGATTTTATTTCAGCAGAAACTGAAGAAGCTAAGGGAGGGGGCATGCAGATATTTTGAGGAAGAGCCTTCCAGAGGGATTGGGAGGGGAAGGCAAGGGCAAAGGACCTGAAGCAGGAGCACATCTTGTGTGCTTGAGAAACCTTAAGATGCTGAGCAGAGCAAATGAATGAATGGGAAGAGGTCAAGGGAAATCTCAGGAACAAAATCATGTTGGTTCTTTGAGACATTTTAAGGACTTTGGCTTTTATTCTGAGATATGGAAAGCCATTCAAAGATTCTAAATAGAGGAGCAATACAATCCAATTTATATTTTTATAGGATCACTTCTGCTGCTGTGTTGCAAACAGACTATGTAGGGTCTGACAGCAAGATACGGGCAGAAAACCCAGCTAGGAAGTACTTGGAATTATCAGTGTGTGAGACTGAGGATGCTCAGAACAGGTGGTAGGTACCAAAGGATGTAAAGAGAGGTGTCCCTGGATTAGTTCAGAGTTCAGAGCTGAGAGGACTGCTGACCAGTTGCGTATCCTGTCTTCTCATCCACTGCTCTAGTTTTCATTCTGTTTCACTTGTGTTAAAGAAATTCTGGACATATTTCTCTAATGATGTGGAGAACAAAAGAGAGCTTATTGATCATCTTCTCACTCGGAAACCCATCTTCAGAACAAATAAAATCCACAATTTTATTTCTTCCCTTCACCTCTCCAATCTAAAGTCAGGTTTTCTCGAATCAGGACCTGAGGCAGCAGACGTTAAGTGTGTTCATTAGCTCCCCATCACTGTAACAACATACCTGAGAGAATCAACTGGCATACAGATTCAAAGCTTTCATTCTATAGGCAGTTGGCTTTGCGATTTGGCCACCTGTGGGGAGGCCGAACCTCATGACAGGGAGCAGGCATACCTTGGAGTAAAGCCACTCATGGAGTCAGAAAGCAAAAAGAGAAAGACAGGAAGGAGCTTAGGGCCTAATTTTCCCCTCACAGGTATGCTATCAGTGACCTCACTTCCCTCCACTAGGCCCCACTTCCGGAAGGTTCCACCACCTCCCAGAACTGCCACAGGCTGGCAACCAGCCTTTAACACATGAACCTTTGGGGGACACTAAAGATCCAAACCATAACACTGGTTACATGATTCCTAGAGGGAATAGTGTCAGGGGAAGGGATGCCAGGAAACAGGATAGGATAGGGGAAAAAGCTAAGCCACCACACCTCAGTCAGATCCCATAATGGCTTCAGCCTGGTCTCACAGGGAGCTTCAGAGCAAGAAATTACCATAAGTGGTTTCCACCTTGAGGCAAAGGGGCTGGCCTTTTGGACCCCTTTTGTACTGAGGTATAACCTCCATCAACAACATCCACTACAATCAAAGACCTAAGTATCAGACCAAAAACCCCGCACATACTAGAAGAAAGTATAGACCCAACACTCCAACATGTCAGCTTAGGAACCCACTACCTCAACAAGATTCAGAAATTGCAAGAAGTAAAATTTTTAAAAAATCAATAAAAGGGATGGTATCAAAATGAAACTCTTCTTCACAGCAAAGGAAACAATTAAGAACATGAAGTGAGAGCCTACAGAATGGGAGAAAATCTTTGCCACCTGCACCTCAGATAAAGCATTAATTTCCAGGATATACAAAGACATCAAAAAGCTTAATACCAAAACAAAACAAACAAACAAAAACACAAATAATCAAATCAATGAATGGACAAAGGAACTAAACAGACATTTCTCAAAAGAAGAAATAAGAGTGGTCAACAAATATATGAAAAAATGTTCAACATCTCTAGCAATTAGAGAAATGCAAACTAAAACTACACAGAGATTTCACTTCACTCCAATCAAATTGGCAATTATCAAAAATACAAGTAACAATAAAGGTTAGGGAGGATGTGAGGAAAAAGGTACACTCATACATTGCTGGTGGGTCTGGTGGGACTACAAATTAGTGTAACCATTCTGGAAAGCAGTGTGGAGATTCCTCAAAAAAACAGACTAGAACCACCATTTGACCCAGTTATATCACTCCTCAGTATATATCCAAAGGAGTTAAAATCAGCATACTACAGGGATGCAGCTACATCAACTTTTATAGCAACTCAATTCATAATAGCTAAGCTATGGAACCAACCTAGGTGCCCACGAACAGATGAATGTATAAAGAAACTGTAGTACATATACATAATGGAATATTACTCAGTCATAAAGTAGAATGACATTTGCTGGTAAATGGATGGATCTGGAGACTATCACACTCAGTGAAATAAGTCAATTCCCCCTCCCCCCCAAAAAAAACAAACAAAGGTCAAATGTTCTCTCTGATATGTGGATGCTAACACACAACAAGGTGGGGGAAGGATAGAAATTCAGTGGATTAAACAAACAGGAATGAAGGGAAGGGTAAGAGGACAGGAATAGGAAAGATGGTGGAATGAATCTGACATAACTTTCCTATGAATATATATGAATATACCACAGTGAATCTCAACATCATGTATATCCACAAGACTGGGATCCTAAGTAGAATAAAATATACTCCATGTTTGTATAAATACGTCAAAATAGACTCTACTGTCATGTATAACAAAAAAAAATAGATTAAAAAAATAATCCACGACATCTCCCATCCCCCATTTTTATCAGTATGACTTGTTTCGATCCAGATCGTTCTCTTTTTATTCAACAATTATATTATATAAAAAATCATTTTCTGTCCTCCAGAGTATTTACCTTTAGCGCTCTGCCCTCTTCCTCTCATCAGCAGCTATCAATATTGGCTCTGGTCACTCACAGCTGCATCCTTCTCCAGAAAAAATGCTTTCAGCTAAGGGCCGACACCTTGCCCAGAGATACCTAAAAGGTCAGCCTTCTCCCAAAGGGCAGCCATCAACCACTGACTCATACAGTATAAAAAGCCCAGCTCCCTTGGGTCTATGTGGGGGAAACTGCAGGGGGCCATTCACACCCAGGCAGAGCTCTCCTGTGATCAGGCTTAGACTAGACTTAACTGAGTCCACTTCTCATTTTGGCTTCCTCCCAGCCCCATCTTGCTTGCCTCATTTTCTTACAGGTTTCTCTTGAGAGCACCTTTTCAATAAATCAATGCATCTCTGGCTCTGCCCTCACCTAAGACATGGCCCCCTTTTTACCTAATTAGGTGGATAAGACACCACTGGTTGCACTCACCCAGATTCTGGCAGTGAACCTTGACTCATTTGTACCACACTCCATGAGTAGCCACAGTCCATGCTCCTTGTGAACATTTGTCTAATCCTATCATTCTCCAACTTTAATATACATAACCATCTTCTGCAATACTCAATAAAAAGTAGGTTTCTGGGCCCTACACATCAAAATTTCTGGTTGGTCTAAAAGTCTGTACTGCTTTTCATATGCACCTGTAGGTTATTCTAAAGCAGGACAATACTTAAGGGAGTTTCATTTCTCCTTTCCAACCCTATTGCCATTATTGAAAATGAAACCCTTATCGTTTCTTGCTAGATTATATCCAAGTCTGTCCATTAGCCCTCCTGTTTCACCCCTTCCTGTCCATTTCCAGTCCCTGCTCACATTAACATGGGAGACGTCTGCTCTGTAAGATATACCATGGCTCCCCTCTGCACTGGACAAAGTCTACACTCTAGACCACAGCATTTGAGTTCCTCTACAATATAACCCCTGCCTTCTTACTTCTGAAGAACTTTCCACACATACCACCTTTGTGGGGTGTGGTACAAATCAGTCAAGTTTTACTGCCAGAATCTGGGTTGCTACAACCAGTGGTATCCTGTCCACCTAATTAGGTATTATATAATAATCACTTCCTTTTTTTATTTACCTTTAGTGCTTCATCATGTGACGAGGTCATCTTTCCCCAATTCTCATCCTTTTAAAGTGGCTTCCTCTGCGTGTGAGAGCCTCTCTCCTTTATCATCTCCCTCCCACGGGACTAGCCCATGACACTGAGCCTATTACACTGTGTTGTGATGGTTTCCCAATCAGTCAAGTCTTCTCACAAGAATGGCACTTTGGGTCAGGGGATCTTATCAAGAGAATTGTTTCTTACAACAAACAGGCTGCCTGTTAGATTTCCTTGGGTATATGGAGCTAAAAAAAAACACCAGTAGCCTGACCCAGGATAGAAGGTACTACTCCTTCCAGGAAATGATGAAAGGTAGAGGATGAGGACCCATTGGCATTACTCTACCCCTGGGGTTCAGCTCCAGATTCCAGCACTGATTCTGACCTAGGGCTCACTCTAGGGATGGCATGAGTCTTCCTTGGTTGTGCTGGCCCCTGGGCCTGAAGCTTTTAAAGCCTCCAATCCCACCTGAAGATGCATACCTAGAACTGAGTTACCAATCTCACATGGTTTTGAATGTAGTCAGAACCAGGTTTGAGGACATACATATCTGGATTTGATGCCCAATTCAGAAACTTACTAGCTTGCCTCACCTGAGACAAATTACTTAACCTTCCATAGACTCTGTTTTCTCAACTACAATATAAATATAATTTCTTTTGAGGGGGGGGAATCTTTTTTGTAGATGGACACAATACAATGCCTTTATTTTTATGTGGTGCTGAGAATCGAACCTGGGTCCCGCCCGTGCTAGGCAAGCGCTCTACCGCTGAGCCACAATCCCAGCCCCTATAAATATTCTTTAAAATTTTTAAATTTTCTCATAGGAAATAACTGAAAAACTGAAATGGGGTCAGCACAGCACAAGATACATAGACACTACTCAGATGTGGAGAAATGACGGATTTTCCTGTTCCAGTCCTGCCCAGGTAAGCAGCACTCAGGTAAGTCATGTCTCTGGGATTCTCTGTCTGTACCCTAACCTCCTACCCAGGGCTGCTGACCCAAGGTGCTGCTTCCACAGCCCCTCCCTCTCCCCAGAGCTGGACTGGCCTTCCTCCATCTTTCTTGGGCAGGTCCATTCAACTTGGAATCTTCATTTGACAAATGAGAAGTACCAGAACTAAGATTCCTTGAGAGTTTATTTCATGCTAGGACCTTTCCATTTATTATTTCACCAAACCCTCACAATACCCTGTAAATTTGGTATATTCACATCTACAATTTCATATTAGAAAACTGGAATTAAGTGAGTTTCCGTTTATACTGAAACAATGTACAAAATCCACAGCTCCCTGCAGTTTTGCTTACTCACACTTCTAGGTGCTATCCAAAATGTTTCTCATAAGTTTAAATAGTTGTAAAGTATTAGCTTCCAGTATATTACAAATATTGACATCTTCAGCCATTCCATTGCTCTTTTAAATACAGCCTTTGGAATTTAAATGCTATAGCAATTGGATGATGACATCATTCTTTAAAAAAATAAAACAGAAGGATCTTTTTTAACTGTCAAAATGTTATATAGTTCTTTTTCCCTTGAATTTCCTCTTAACACATTACATTTTATACCTAAGAGTATTTTATTCATCCCACTTTATTCTTCTCTGAAAAAAATGAATATATTTTTATTTTTTATCCATGATACTCTAAGAAGACATTTTTCTTCTGAGGTCAATTATCTTTATAAATATCACTAATAATAAAAGTAATTAAGACATCATAAATGTGTTAAATAATTATTAAACATAAAAATTTAATTGTTGTTGTAAGTTGATCACTGAACTGAATAGACAGGGTTTTGTTTTTGTTTTTTTTTTTAATCAGTTCCAGAATCCTTAGACAATACTTGCATATTTCCACTAAGCAATAATTCTGTCACTATTTTTGTAGTTGTTGTTTTAATGAATGTAAGAGCTAAGAAAGACCATTCACATTTAAAAAGTGAGCATGGGGATGGAAGAATTTTTGTGCTGGCCATATCAAAATTCTCTTCCTGAGTTAATGCCAAAAACTACCTAGTGATCTAACTTCAACATGATTTTTAATGATCAGTGAGATTACATCTTGATTAGGTCACCACCACCAATTATTCCTCCACAAAATTTCCTTATTTGCCTAAAGTTTGGACCCACAAAAGAAGAAACAATTACCTTTGATCCTTTCCTGAGTTTTCATTAACTCAACTCATATCACAGAAAGAAAGGCCATCTGTCAACAAATCTGGACAGACTTCTGTCACATACTGTTATCCTCTATTTGGTCCCCTCAGAGAGTCATTTACTAATCTTACCAAAAGGACTTCTGTATACCAACAGGACTTTGTCCCAGGCCAATAAATATTCTCTAGAGCCATTGAGTTCCTCTAAAAAATCGTCAACTATTTCCCTCAAATTTCTCTATTTCTCCTACTGCCCCTCCCCTACAGAAATGAGATATGTAAGTTTCTGAATAATTTGGGCTGGTGGGTAACCACATTCTAGTTTCTTTTCTCCTATGCTATTACTTTTTCCCTTTTGCATATTAATAAATGAGTATGCTTTTTCTCCTATTTAATGCCTTTGTCGGTTTATTTCAGTGAATCTTGAGACAGTGAAGGGAACTTTCCCTCATCCCCTATAGACTCAATAAACCATTTTTCTGCTTGATTCAACTTTGCACTTTTTCAAATTCTATTCAATTGACTCTAGATATATCTCTAATGATATTTACGGGTCTTTTACTCAAGAATGTAAGTTGTCTAAATGACTGTGAGCACAAAATAAAAGCAGTTATATAACTATACATAGATTGTGGCAGAGGTAAAGGATTTAAAAAGATGAAGTCAGAAATCAATATGGGTTTCACATGAACATACAACCTCTTCACACTTTTGAGAATTTTTCAGTTCTCTGACTCTGAAGCCAGGCTCACCTACCTCTGATACAGGTCTTGAAAAATTAGGACTGGGTCCTCATTCCTGCTATGTTGAAGATTAAACACCTGAGAAATGCTGAGGCAAGAAAACAAGTTTTATTTAAAGGACAGAACACACACACACACACACACACACACACAC
This sequence comes from Marmota marmota marmota, assembly GCF_001458135.2. Lineage (NCBI taxonomy): Eukaryota > Metazoa > Chordata > Mammalia > Rodentia > Sciuridae > Marmota > Marmota marmota. The sequence goes on along the minus strand of NW_026000174.1, from coordinate 27,718,420 downwards.
AGAGAGAGAGAGAGAGAGAGAGAGAGAGAGAGATTGAGAGAGAGAGAGAGAGAAAGAGAGAGAAACACTCCTCTAGAGAGGAACCCAGATCCAGAGCTGGTACCCATGGGAGTAGGGGTGTCTTGCCCCTTTAAAGATTTTAGGTTTCCTTTCTTCTCATGGCCACATGACCTAAGGGTAGGAAAAGAGACGTCCAGTGGGTGGTCCTTTCCCTCCCCTGGAAGCTGTTAATATTCAGTTGATTGGGAAGTGCTATCTACCCATTTCCTTTTCTTTGATAACCAGCTACCTGTCCTTTGCCCTGGTCTCATCTCGATACTCCTTTATTTACCTTTAAAAAGCCTAGTCACCTATGTAAACCTTAACCTTAGGTTCAGTTCCTGCTGGCCTCTTCCAGATTGTTTCAATGTATTACTAATTAATATTTGTCTTTATCCCTTTAACTAGGAAAAGGATTTGTTCGTCTTTAGCACAGTCAATGTCCAAACCAAGAAACCAACAATGGTACAAGACACAGACCTCTTTCAAATTTCACCAGTTTCACCTGCACTTTGTGAGTGTGTGTGCTGATGTGTGTAGTTTTATGCAATCCCACTGCTAGATCCTGGTAATCACCACAGCAATTAAGATGCAGAACTGTTCCATTGCCACCCCACCCCTCTTCCACCCCTCTATAATTACACTCTTATCCCACACATCCTTTCAAACATCCCTGTAATTGTCATTTAAAGAATATTGAATAAATGTAATTGTATAGTAGCATGTATATCTCAAAAGGATGCACATGTACATCCTTTCAAATATATGTTCACATATTTATATTTAGATAAATCCTCTTAAGATTGGCTTTTCTCTTTCAACATAATTTCCAAGATATTTAACCCAAGGTTCTGCATGTTAAAAAAAAAAAAAAAGTTTGATCCTGTGTATTGGTGAGTAGTATTCTGCTTTACGGATTTATCACGGCTGATTTAATCATTAACCCACTAGAAGACATTTTTTGTTCTTTTTAATTTCAGGCTGTAATAAATTAAATGTTTACAAACAAAAAAATTATGAAGTTAGCACTTTTTAAAATTTGCATAGAGAGGATTTAGAGGAAGAAGTAAAATAAGTATAAATTTTTAGACCAGATCACAAATGAGCATCAGCTATCCCTCAATTTTTGTCTTTTTGATCACCTTTTTTGTGATTCTCTGAGAATGCCCTTTAGTTAAGTGATTTTGAGGTGATAGTTTTAACACTTGGTAAGAGCTTTAATGGAAAGGATCAAACAGACCAGCTATGAAAATCAATATCCTTCCAGTGACCTTTAGACATTTAACCATGCCCCAAGCAAGCTGTATCTTCTGTGTGGTTTGTAAAGTAGTTAACATTTTCTTTAAAGTTCTTGAAAGTTTTGTGGAAATTGGTTTTATGCACCAAATAACAAGCTAACCAGGCTAAAATTCCTAATGCTAAAAATAAAAAATAAACCTTACTGGCATTAGTAAACCTTTTGGGGGAGAAGGAAAATTTTCACTAAAATTAGAAGGAGCTGTCTTTCTCAAATTGTGATCAAAATCACAAACTGTGATAAATACTACAAAGGAAAAGACCAGAGGTCAGGGAGAAAGCATAATTAGTGGCATTCTAATTTAGACCAGGGAATAAGACAAAGTCCAAATAACTAGCACTCAGTTCAAGAACCAAAAGATAAATAGCCTTCAGAAAAGTGCATGAAGAGAACTATCTAACCTCAAAAAGGAAAAGAAAACCAATTCTCAGGTAAAGTGAGAGAGATATCAAAGATAATTCATTCCCAGAAAGCTAATAAAACAGAAAGTAAGCAAGAAATGTCAAAGAAACCAGCTGGAAAATAAGATAATTTGAAATACAGAAATGAATTTCCTGTGAATACTGAGCATATTTACGACTTAAGTAAACATGAAATCTGTGAAAAACAGCTAAAAATCTAAATGGAAACAAGTAACAGGATAGAATGAAAAAGACACATTTGAAGGCTAAGGAAATAAATGGATCAAAATTACATTATAGGAAAATTAGGAATTGTCTGGGGAGGAGAGACACAGCTAAAATTCAAATGAAAGCAGATGAAAAACAATATAATAAATAAATTGATAAGAAACAGGCAGAGGAAACTGCTTCTTTGAGCCTGCTCTTATCAGAGCATACACCGAGCATGAGCACGGAGCGGCCGAGTTCCGGCTCCTGGAGCTGCCCTGGCCCAGGGCTAAGGAGCCCGCGGAAACTGCTTCTCGGTCCGGGTCCTGCTGAGGGCTGGTCAGGAATCACCCGTTGCTTTGGTTACCTGGCAAAGGGAACGAAATGCTGCCATTCGCATAGGATACCAACATGGCAGAGATCTGATGTCATCAGAAAGCGGCGGAGGAGAGAACTTCATCAATACCAGCGGTGACAGAAACAGTTGGTCTCCTGGTAGGGAGGGTGAGGCACAGACACCCGAGTCTCTCTCGATTTGTCGTCGAGCCAGAAGGGAGGAGCCGGGCTGCCACCCGCGCCCGGAGCAGGCCCAGCGGCTCGCCGGCGTGGTGGTCGCATGACCCCAATTGGAGAGGGGGCGGAGTGGAGCCGCCACCCGTGCCCACAAGGTGGGCAGACCCGCGACCCAGTGGTACACGGGCGTGGTAGGAAGGGCAGGGCAGAGCCGCCGCCCATGCCTGCAAGGTAGCAGACCTG